>NW_027526325.1:4279996-4611111 GCF_048455015.1 Haemaphysalis longicornis | reverse complement strand
CCATAGGAAGGTTAGGAGGGTTCAACGCTGGCCTACCTCTCTCAAAATGCGTAGACATTCGAGTGCGGCTGGGGGGTTAAAAAGAAGGTCCCCTTCACACCGAGAAGTCATAGTCGGAGCGGCATTGGCGACCACCCCCAAGCACAGGAAAAAATTACATTGACATAAATACCCCAGAAAGTGGAGCGGAAATCTAACCCCGCTAGTAGCGTAGTGGTTAATGCACCAGACCGGTATCCTGCAGGTCGTGGGTTCGGAACCAACCTGGTGGGCATTTTTTCTCCACCTTGTCTTTCCAAATTATTTCTATGTTTCAATAACCTACCATATCCTCCCCTTTCGTTTACGACGTTTTCTTGACTGGCAACGCTTATTTTCTGTCTTATTTGAACGGGTCCTTCATTTCCTATTCTGATTCGCTACATGCATAGCGAGGGCCTCTGTTCTGGCAGTCTTGTGCCATAGGGAGGTTAAGAGGGTTCAACGCTGGCCGACCACTCTCAAAATGCATAGACATTCGAGTCATGGCCGGGGGGTTAAAAAGAAAGTCCCCTTCACACCGAGAAGTCATAGTCGGAGCGGCATTGGCTACCACCCCCAAGCACAGGAAAAAATTCCATTGACATAAATACCCCAGAAAGTGGAGCAGAAAACTAACCCCGCTAGTAGCGTAGTGGTTATTGCACCAGACCGGTATCCTGCAGGTCGTGGGTTCGGATCCCAGCTGGCGGGCATTTTTTCTCCACTTTTTCTTTCCAAATTATTTCTATGTTTCAATAACCTACCATATCCTCCCCTTTGCTTTACAACGTTTTCGTGACTGCCAACCCTTTTTTGTCTTATTTCAACGGGCTCTCATTTCCTTTTCTGATTCGCTACATGCATAGCTAGGGCCTCTGTTCTGGCTGTCTGGTGCAATCGTAAGGTTAAGAGGGTTGAACGCTGGCCGACCACTCTCAAAATGCGTAGAAATTCGAGTCACGGCCGGGGGGTTAAAAAGAAGGTCCCCTTCACACCGAGAAGTCATAGTCGGAGCGGCATTGGCTACCTCCCCCAAGCACAGGAAAAAATTACATTGACCTAAATACCCCAGAAAGTGGAGAGGAAAACTGGTCCCGCTGGTAGCGTAGTGGTTATTGCACCAGAGCGGTATCCTGCAGGTCGTGCGTTCGGACCCCACCTGGCGGGCATTTTTTCTGCACCTATTCTTTCGAAATATATTTTTATGTTTCAAGGACCTACCATATCCTACCCTATGCTTTACGACGTTTTCTTGACTGCCAACGCCTATTTTCTGACTTATTTCAATGGGTACGTTATTTCTTTTTCTGATTCGCTACATGCATAGCGAGGGCCTCTGTTCTGGCTGTCTTGGCGCCATAGGAAGGTTAAGAGGGTTCAACGCTGGCCGACCACTCTCAAAATGTAGTAGACTCTCGAGTCACGGCTGGGGGATTAAAAAGAAGGTCCCCTACAACCCGAGAAGTCGGAGTCAGAGTGGCGCTGGCTACCACCCCGAAGCACCAGAAAAAATTACATTGACATAAATACCTCAGAACGTGGAGGGGAAAACTGGCCCCACTGGTAGCGTAGTGGTCATCGCACCAGACCGGTATTCTGCAGGCCGTGGGTTCGGAACCCACCTGGTGGGTATTTTTTCTCCACCTTTTCTTTCCAAATTATTTAAATGTTTCAACACGCTACCATTTCCTCCCCTTTGCTTTACGACGTTTTCTTGACTGCCAACCTTTTTTTTGTCCTATTTCAACGGGCTCTAATTTCCTATTCTGATTAGCAACATGCATAGCTAGGGCCTTTGTTCTGGTAGTCTTGCGCAAAAGTAATTTTAAGAGGGTTGAACGCTGGCCGACCACCCTCAAAATGCGTAGACATTCGAGTCACGGCCGGGGGGTTAAAAAGAAGGTCCCCTTCACACCGAGAAGTCATAGTCGGAGCGGCATTGGCGACCACCCCCAAGCACAGGAAAAAATTACATTGACATAAATACCCCAGAAAGTGGAGCAGAAAACTAACCCCGCTTGTAGCGTAGTGGTTAATGCACCAGACCGGTATCCTGCAGGTCGTGGGTTCGGAACCCACCTGGCGGGCATTTTTTCTCCACCTTGTGTTTCCAAATTATTTCTATGTTTCAATAACCTACCATATCCTCCCCTTTGGTTTACGACGTTTTCTTGACTGGCAACCCTTATTTTCTGTCTTATTTGAACGGGTCCTTCATTTCCTATTCTGATTCGCTACATGCATAGCGAGGGCCTCTGTTCTGGCAGTCTTGTGCCATGGGAGGTTCAACGCTGGCCGACCACTCTCAAAATGCATAGACATTCGAGTCACGGCCGGGGGGTTAAAAAGAAAGTCCCCTTCACACCGAGAAGTCATAGTCGGAGCGGCATTGGCTACCACCCCCAAGCACAGGAAAAAATTACATTGATATAAATACCCCAGAAAGTGGAGCAGAAAACTAACCCCGCTAGTAGCGTAGTGGTTATTGCACCGGACCGGTATCCTGCAGGTCGTGGGTTCGGATCCCACCTGGCGGGCATTTTTTCTCCACTTTTTCTTTCCAAATTATTTCTATGTTTCAATAACCTACCATATCCTCCCCTTTGCTTTACAACGTTTTCGTGACTGCCAACCCTTTTTTGTCTTATTTCAACGGGCTCTCATTTCCTTTTCTGATTCGCTACATGCATAGCTAGGGCCTCTGTTCTGGCTGTCTGGTGCAATCGTAAGGTTAAGAGGGTTGAACGCTGGCCGACCACTCTCAAAATGCGTAGAAATTCGAGTCACGGCCGGGGGGTTAAAAAGAAGGTCCCCTTCACACCGAGAAGTCATAGTCGGAGCAGCATTGGCTACCTTCCCCAAGCACAGGAAAAAATTACATTGACCTAAATACCCCAGAAAGTGGAGAGGAAAACTGGTCCCGCTGGTAGCGTAGTGGTTATTGCACCAGAGCGGTATCCTGCAGGTCGTGGGTTCGGACCCCACCTGGCGGGCATTTTTTCTGCACCTATTCTTTCGAAATATATTTTTATGTTTCAAGGACCTACCATATCCTACCCTATGCTTTACGACGTTTTCTTGATTGCCAACCCTTAATTTCTGTCTTATTTCAAGGGGTCCCTGATTTCCTATTCTGACTCGCTACATGCATAGCGAGGCCCTCTGTTCTAGCAGTCTTGGTGCCACAGGGACGTTACGAGAGTTCAACGCTGGCAGACCACTCTCATATAGTCGTAGACTCTCCAGTCACGGCCGGGGGTGTTAAAAAGAAGGTCCCCTTCACCCCGAGAAGTCGGAGTCAGAGTGGCGCTGGCTACCACCCCGAAGCACCGGAAAAAATTACATTGACATAAATACCCCAGAAAGTGGAGGGGAAAACTGGCCCCGCTGGTAGCGTAGTGGTCATTGCACCAGACCGGTATTCTGCAGGCCGTGGCTTCGGATCCCACGTAGTGGGCTTTTTTTCTCCAACTTTTCTTTCTAAATTATTTGTCTGTTTCATCGACCTACCATATCCTCCCCTTTGCTTTACAACGTTTTCTTGATTGCCAACCCTTAATTTCTGTCTTATTTCAAGGGGTCCCTGATTTCCTATTCTGACTCGCTACATGCATAGCGAGGCCCTCTGTTCTAGCAGTCTTGGTGCCACAGGGACGTTACGAGAGTTCAACGCTGGCAGACCACTCTCATATAGTCGTAGACTCTCCAGTCACGGCCGGGGGTGTTAAAAAGAAGGTCCCCTTCACCCCGAGAAGTCGGAGTCAGAGTGGCGCTGGCTACCACCCCGAAGCACCGGAAAAAATTACATTGACATAAATACCCCAGAAAGTGGAGGGGAAAACTGGCCCCGCTGGTAGCGTAGTGGTCATTGCACCAGACCGGTATTCTGCAGGCCGTGGCTTCGGATCCCACGTAGTGGGCTTTTTTTCTCCAACTTTTCTTTCTAAATTATTTGTCTGTTTCATCGACCTACCATATCCTCCCCTTTGCTTTACGACGTTTTCTTGACTGCCAACCCTTATTTTCCGTCTTAATTCAACGGGTCCCTTATTTCCTATTCTGATTCGCTACATGTTTAGCGAGGGCCTCTGTTCCGGCAGTATTGGTGCCATAGGGAGGTTAAGAAGGTTCAACGCTACCCGACCACTCTCAAAATGTCATAGACTCTCGAGTCACGACGAGGGAGGGTAAAAAGAAGGTCCCCTTCACCCCGAGAAGTCGGAGTCGGAGTGTTGCTGGCTACCACCCCCAAGCAGAGGAAAAAATTACATTTACATTGATACCCCAGAAAGTGGAGCGGTAAACTAGCCCCGCTGGTAGCGTAGTGGTCATCGCACCAGACCGGTATTCTGCAGGTCGTGGGTTTGGGTCCCACCTGGCGGGCATTTTTTCTCCACCTTTTCTTTCCAAATTATTTCTCTGTTTCAATGACCTACCTTATCCTCCCCTTTGCTTTACGACGTTTTCTTGACTGCCTACCCTTATTTTCTTATTTCAACGGGTTCCTTATTTCCTATTCTGATTCGCTACATGCATACTGAGGGCCTTTGTTCTTGCAGTCTTGGTGCCATAGGGAGATTAAGAGGGTCCAACGCTGGCCGACGACTCTCAAAATGCATAGACACTCGAGTCACGGCCAGGGGGTTAAAAAGAAGGTCCCCTTCACCACGAGAAGTCAGAGTCGGAGCGGCGTTGGCTACCACCCCTATGCACAGGAAAAAATTACATTGACATAAATACCCCAGAAAGTGGAGCGGAAAACTAGCCCCGCTGGTAGCGTAGTGATTATTGCACCAGACCGGTATCCTGCAGGTCGTGGGTTCGGATCCCACCTGGCGGGCATTTTTTCTCCACCTTTCGAATTTATTTGTCTGTTTCAATGGCCTACCATATCCTTCCCTTTGCATTACGACGTTTTCTTGACTGCCAACCCCATTTTTCTGTCTTATTTCACCGGGTTCCTCATTTCCTGTTCTGATTCGCTACATGCATACCGAACGCCTCTGTTCTGGCAGTCTTGTGCCATAGGGAGGTTAAGAGGGTTCAACGCCGGCCGATCACTCTCAAAATGCGGAGACATTCGAGTCACGGCCGGGGCGTTAGAAAGAAGGTCCCCTTCACCCCGAGAAGTCGGAGTCGGAGTGTTGCTGGCTACCACCAACAAGCACAGGAAAAAATTACATTGACATAAATACCACAGAATGTGGAGCGGAAAACTAACCCCGCTGGTAGTGTAGTGGTCATCACACCAGACCGGTATCTGCAGGTCGTGGGTTCCGATCCCACCTGACGGGCATTATTTCTCCACCTGTTCTTTCCAAATTATTTGACTGTTTCAATAGCCTACCATATCCTTCCCTTTACATTACAACGTTTTCTTGACTGCCAACCCTTATTTTTCGTCTTAATTCAACGGGTCCCCGATTTCCTATTCTGATTCGCTACATGCATAGCGAGGGCCTCTGTTCTGGCAGTCTTGGTGCCACCGGGAGGTTAAGAGGGTTCAACGCTTCCCGACCACTCTCAAAATGTCGTAGACTCTCGTGTCACGACCGGGAGGTTAAAAAGAAGGTCCCCTTACCCCGAGAAGTCGGAGTGTTGCTGGCTACCACCAACAAGCACAGGAAAAAATTACATTGACATAAATACCCGAGAAAGTGGAGCGGAAAATTTAGCCCCGCTGGTAGTGTAGTGGTCATGACACCAGACCGGTATTCTGCAGGTCGTGGGCTCGGGTCCCACCTGGCGGGCATTTTTTGTCCACCTATTCTTTCCAAATTATTTCTCTGTTTCAATGACCTTCCTTATCCTCCCCTTTGCTTTGCGACGTTTTCTTGACTGCCAACCCTTATTTTCTGTAATATTTCAACGGGTTCCTTATTTCCTATTCTGATTCGCTACATGCATAGCGACGGCCTTGGTTCTTGCAGTCTTGGTACCATAGGGAGGTTAAGAGGGTTCAACGCTGGCCGACCACTCTCAAAATGTCGTAGACTCTCGAGTCACGGCCGGGGTTTTAAAAAGAAGGTCCCCTTCACGCCGAGAAGTCAGAGCCGGAGCGGCTTTGCTACCACCCTCAAGCACAGGAAAAAATTACATTGACCTAAATACCCCAGAAAGTAGAGCGGAAAACTAACCCCGCTGGTAGCGTAGTGGTCATCACACCAGACCGGTATTCTGCAGGTCGTGGGTTCGGGTCCCAACTGGCGGGCATTTTTTCTCCGCCTTTTCTTTCCAAATTATTTCTCTGTTTCAATGACCTACCTTATCCTCCCCTTTGCTTTGCGACGTTTTGTTGACTGCCAACCCCATTTTTCTGTCTTATTTCACCGGGTCCCTCATTTCCTATTCTGTCTCGCTACATGCATAGTGAAGGCCTCTGTTCTGGCTGTCTTGTGCCATAGGGAGGTTAAGAAGGTTCAACGCTGCCCGACCACTCTCAAAATGTCGTAGACTCTCGAGTCACGACCGGGAAAATAAAAAGGTCCCCTTCACACCGAGAAGTCAGAGTCGGAGTGTTGCTGGCTACCACCCCCAAGCAGAGGAAAAAATTACGTTGACATAAATACCCCAGAAAGTGGAGCGGTAAACTAGCCCCACTGGTAGTGTAGTGGTCATCGCACCAGACCGGTATTCTGCCGGTCGTGGGTTCGGGTCCCACCTGGCGGGCATTTTTTCTCCGCCTTTTGTTTCCTAATCATTTCTCTGTTTCAATGACCTACCTTTTCCTCCCCTTTGCTTTACGACGTTTTCTTGACTGCCAACCCTTATTTTCTGTCTTATTTCAACAAGTTCCTTATATCCTATTCTGATTCGCTACATGCATAGCGAGGGCCTTTGTTCTGGCAGTCTTGGTGCCATAGGGACGTTAAAAGGGTTCAACACTGGCCGACCACTCTCAAAATGCATAGACACTCGAGTCACGGCCGGGGGGTTAAAAAGAAGGCCCCTTCATCCGAGAAGTCAGAGTCGGAGTGGCTTTGGCTACCACCCCCAAGCACAGGAAAAAATTACATTGACATAAATACGCCAGAAAGTAGAGCAGAAAACTAGCCCCGCTGGTAGCGTAGTGGTTATCGCACCAGACCGGTATTCTGCAGGTCGTGGGTTCGGATCCTACCTGGCGGGCATTTTTTCTCCACCTGTTCTTTCCAAAATATTTCTCTGTTTCAATGACCTACCATATCCATCCTTTGCTTTACGACGTTTTCTTTACTGCCAACCCTTATTTTCTGTCTTAATACAACGGGTTCCTTATTTCCTATTCTGATTCGCTACATGCATAGCGAGGGCCTCTGTTCTGGCAGTCTTGGTGCCATAGGGAGGTTAAGAGGGTTCAACGCTGCCCGACCACTCTAAAAATGTCGTAGACTCTCGAGTCACGACCTGGAGGTTAAAAAGAAGGTCCCTTCACCCCGAGAAGTCAGAGTGTTGCTGCTACCACCCCCAAGCACAGGAAAAAATTACATTGACAAATACCCTAGAAAGCGGAGCGGAAAACTGGCCCCGCTGGTAGCGTAGTGGTCATCGCACCAGACCGGTATCCTGCAGGTCGTGGGTTCGGATCCCACCTGGTGGGCATTTTTTCTCCACCTTGTCTTTCCAAATTTTTTTTATGTTTCAATAACCTCCCATATCCTCCCCTTTGCTTTACAACGTTTTCTTGACTGCTAACACTTTTTTTGTCTTATTTCAACGGGTTCCTTATTTCCTAGTCTGATTCGCTACATGCATAGCGACGGCCTTGGTTCTTGCAGTCTTGGTACCATAGGGAGGTTAAGAGGGTTCAACGCTGGCCGACCACTCTCAAAATGTCGTAGACTCTCTAGTCACGGCCGGGGTGTTAAAAAGAAGGTCCCCTTCACGCCGAGAAGTCAGAGCCGGAGCGGCTTTGGCTACCACCCTCAAGCACAAGAAAAAATTACATTGACCGAAATACCCCAGAAAGTAGAGCGGAAAACTAACCCCGCTGGTAGCTTAGTGATTAACGCACCAGACCGGTATCCTGCCGGTCGTGGTTTCAAATCCCACCTGGCGGGCATTTTTTCTCCACATTTTCTTTCCAAATTATTTCTAGGTTTCAATGACCTACCATTTCCTATTCTGATTCGCTACATGCATAGCGAGGGCCTCGGTTCTTGCAGTCTTGGCGCCAGAGAAAGGTTAAGAGGGTTTAATGCTGGCCGAAAACTCTCAGAATGTCGTAGACTCTCGAGTCACGGCCGGGTGGTTAAAAAGAAGGTCCCCTTCACCCCGAGAAGTCGGAGTCAGAGTGTTGCTGGCTACCACACCGAAGCAGAGGAAAAAAATTACATTGACATAAATACCCCAGAAAGTGGAGGGGAAAACTAGCCAGCTGGTAGCGTGGTGGTCACCGCACCAGACCGGTATTCTGCAGGTTGTGGGTTAAGGTCCCACCTGGCGGGCATTTTTTCTCAACCTTTTCTTTCCAAATTTTTTGTCTGTTTCAATTACCTACCATATCCTCCCCTTTTTCTTTACGACATTTTCTTGACTGCCAACCCTTTTTTTCCGTCTTAATTCAATGGGTCTCCGATTTCCTATTCTGATTCGCTACATGCATAGCGAGGGCCTCTGTTCTGGCAGTCTTGGTGCCATAGGGAGGTTAAGAGGGTTCAACGCTGCCCGACCACTCTCAAAATGTCCTAGACTCTCGAGTCACGACCGGGAGGTTAAAAAGAAGGTCCCCTTCACCCCGAGAAGTCGGAGTCAGAGTGTTGCTGGCTACCACACCGAAGCACAGGAAAAAATTACATTTACATAAATACCCCAGAAAGCAGAGCGGAAACCTAGCCCCGCTGGTAGCGTAGTGGTCATCGCACCAGACCAGTATTCTGCAGGTCGTGGGTTCGGATCCTACCTGGCGGGCATTTTTTCTCCACCTTTTCTTTCCAAAATATTTGTCTGTTTCAATGACCTACCATATCCTCCCCTTTTCCTTTACGACATTTTCTTGACTGCCAACCCTTATTTTCCATCTTAATTCAACGGGTCCCCGATTTCCTATTCTGATTCGCTACATGCATAGCGAGGGCCTCTGTTCTGGCAGTCTTGGAGCCACAGGGAGGTTAAGAGGGTTCAACGCTGCCCGATCACTCTCAAAATGTCGTAGACTCTCGTTTCATGACCGGGAGGGGTAAAAGAAGGTCCCCTTCACGCCGAGAAGTCGGAGTCCGAGTGTTGCTGGCTACCACCAACAAGCACAGGAAAAAATTACATTGACATAAATACCCCAGAAAGTGGAGCGGAAAACTAGCACCGCTGGTAGTGTAGTGGTCATCACACCAGACCGGCATTCTGCAGGTCGTGGGCTCGGGTCCTACCTGGCGGGCATTTTTTCTCCACCTTTTCTTTCCAAATTATTTCTCTGTTTCAATGACCTCCCTTATCCTCCCCTTTGCTTTGCGACGTTTTCTTGACTGCCAACCCTTATTTTCTGTAATATTTCAACGGGTTCCTTATTTCCTATTCTGATTCGCTACATGCATAGCGAGGGCCTTGGTTCTGGCAGTCTTGGTACCATAGGGAGGTTAAGAGGGTTCAACGCTGGCCGACCACTCTCAAAATGTCGTAGACTCTCGAGTCACGCCCGGGGGGTTGAAAAGAAGGTCCCCTTCACCCTGAGAAGTCGGAGTCAGAGTGGCGCTGGCTACGACACCGAAGCAGAGGAGAAAAATTACATTGACATAAATACCCCAGAAAGTGGAGCGGAAAACTAGCCAGCTGGTAGCGTAGTGGTCATCACACCAGACCGGTGTTCTGGAGGTCGTGGGCTCGGGTCCCACCTGGCGGGCATTTTTTCTCCGCCTTTTGTTTCCTAATCATTTCTCTGTTTCAATGACCTACCTTTTCCTCCCCTTTGCTTTACGACGTTTTCTTGACTGCGAACCCTTATTTTCTGTCTTATTTCAACAAGTTCCTTATATCCTATTCTGATTCGCTACATGCATAGCGAGGGCCTTTGTTCTGGCCGTCTTGGTGCCATAGGGACGTTAAAAGGGTTCAACGCTGGCCGACCACTCTCAAAATGCATAGACGCTCGAGTCACGGCCGGGGGGTTAAAAAGAAGGCCCCTTCATCCGAGAAGTCAGAGTCGGAGTGGCGTTGGCTACCACCCCCAAGCACAGGAAAAAATTACATTGACATAAATACGCCAGAAAGTAGAGCGGAAAACTAGCCCCGCTGGTAGCGTAGTGGTTATCGCACCAGACCGGTATTCTGCAGGTCGTGGGTTCGGATCCTACCTGGCGGGCATTTTTTCTCCACCTGTTCTTTCCAAAATATTTCTTTGTTTCAATGACCTACCATATCCATCCTTTGCTTTACGACGTTTTCTTTACTGCCAACCCTTATTTTCTGTCTTAATACAACGGGTTCCTTATTTCCTATTCTGATTCGCTACATGCATAGCTAGGGCCTCTGTTCTGGCAGTCTTGGTGCCATAGGGAGGTTAAGAGGGTTCAACGCTGCCCGACCACTCTAAAAATGTCGTAGACTCTCGAGTCACGACCTGGAAGTTAAAAAGAAGGTCCCCTTCACCCCGAGAAGTCAGAGTGTTGCTGGCTACCACCCCCAAGCACAGGAAAAAATTACATTGACATAAATACCCTAGAAAGCGGAGCAGAAAACTAGCCCCGCTGGTAGCGTAGTGGTCATCGCACCAGACTGGTATCCTGCAGGTCGTGGGTTCGGATCCCACCTGGTGGGCATTTTTTCTCCACCTTGTCTTTCCAAATTTTTTTTATGTTTCAATAACCTCCCATATCCTCCCCTTTGCTTTACAACGTTTTCTTGACTGCTAACACTTTTTTTGTCTTATTTCAACGGGTTCCTTATTTCCTAGTCTGATTCGCTACATGCATAGCGACGGCCTTGGTTCTTGCAGTCTTGGTACCATAGGGAGGTTAAGAGGGTTCAACGCTGGCCGACCACTCTCAAAATGTCGTAGACTCTCTAGTCACGGCCGGGGTGTTAAAAAGAAGGTCCCCTTCACGCCGAGAAGTCAGAGCCGGAGCGGCTTTGGCTACCACCCTCAAGCACAAGAAAAAATTACATTGACCGAAATACCCCAGAAAGTAGAGCGGAAAACTAACCCCGCTGGTAGCTTAGTGATTAACGCACCAGACCGGTATCCTGCCGGTCGTGGTTTCAAATCCCACCTGGCGGGCATTTTTTCTCCACATTTTCTTTCCAAATTATTTCTAGGTTTCAATGACCTACCATATCCTCCCCTTTGCTTTACGACGTTTTCTTGACTGCCAACCCTTATTTTTCGTCTTAATTCAACGGGTCCCCGATTTCCTATTCTGATTCGCTACATGCATAGCGAGGGCCTCTGTTCTGGCAGTCTTGGTGCCACAGGGAGGTTAAGAGGGTTCAACGCTGCTTGACCACTCTCAAAATGTCGTAGACTCTCGTGTCACGACCGGGAGGTTAAAAAGAAGGTCCCCTTCACTCGGAGAAGTCGGAGTCGGAGTGTTGCTGGTTACCACCTAGCGCAGCAAAAAATTACATTGACATAAATACCCCAGAAAGTGGTGCGGAAAAGTAGCCCCGCTGGTAGTGTAGTGGTCATCATACCAGACTGGTATTCTGCAGGTCGTGGGTTCGGATCCTACCTGGCGGGCATTTTTTCTCCACCTGTTCTTTCCAAAATATTTCTTTGTTTCAATGACCTACCATATCCATCCTTTGCTTTACGACGTTTTCTTTACTGCCAACCCTTATTTTCTGTCTTAATACAACGGGTTCCTTATTTCCTATTCTGATTCGCTACATGCATAGCGAGGGCCTCTGTTCTGGCAGTCTTGGTGCCATAGGGAGGTTAAGAGGGTTCAACGCTGCCCGACCACTCTAAAAATGTCGTAGACTCTCGAGTCACGACCTGGAAGTTAAAAAGAAGGTCCCCTTCACCCCGAGAAGTCAGAGTGTTGCTGGCTACCACCCCCAAGCACAGGAAAAAATTACATTGACATAAATACCCTAGAAAGCGGAGCAGAAAACTAGCCCCGCTGGTAGCGTAGTGGTCATCGCACCAGACTGGTATCCTGCAGGTCGTGGGTTCGGATCCCACCTGGTGGGCATTTTTTCTCCACCTTGTCTTTCCAAATTTTTTTTATGTTTCAATAACCTCCCATATCCTCCCCTTTGCTTTACAACGTTTTCTTGACTGCTAACACTTTTTTTGTCTTATTTCAACGGGTTCCTTATTTCCTAGTCTGATTCGCTACATGCATAGCGACGGCCTTGGTTCTTGCAGTCTTGGTACCATAGGGAGGTTAAGAGGGTTCAACGCTGGCCGACCACTCTCAAAATGTCGTAGACTCTCTAGTCACGGCCGGGGTGTTAAAAAGAAGGTCCCCTTCACGCCGAGAAGTCAGAGCCGGAGCGGCTTTGGCTACCACCCTCAAGCACAAGAAAAAATTACATTGACCGAAATACCCCAGAAAGTAGAGCGGAAAACTAACCCCGCTGGTAGCTTAGTGATTAACGCACCAGACCGGTATCCTGCCGGTCGTGGTTTCAAATCCCACCTGGCGGGCATTTTTTCTCCACATTTTCTTTCCAAATTATTTCTAGGTTTCAATGACCTACCATATCCTCCCCTTTGCTTTACGACGTTTTCTTGACTGCCAACCCTTATTTTTCGTCTTAATTCAACGGGTCCCCGATTTCCTATTCTGATTCGCTACATGCATAGCGAGGGCCTCTGTTCTGGCAGTCTTGGTGCCACAGGGAGGTTAAGAGGGTTCAACGCTGCTTGACCACTCTCAAAATGTCGTAGACTCTCGTGTCACGACCGGGAGGTTAAAAAGAAGGTCCCCTTCACTCGGAGAAGTCGGAGTCGGAGTGTTGCTGGTTACCACCTAGCGCAGCAAAAAATTACATTGACATAAATACCCCAGAAAGTGGTGCGGAAAAGTAGCCCCGCTGGTAGTGTAGTGGTCATCATACCAGACTGGTATTCTGCAGGTCGTGGGTTCGGGTCCCACCTTGCGGACATTTTTTCTCCACCTTTTCTTTCCAAATTATTTGTCTGTTTCAATGACCTACCATATCCTCCCCTTTGCTTTACGACGTTTTCTTGACTGCCAACCATTATTTTCTGTATTATTTCAACGGGTACCTTATTTCCTATTCTGATTCGCTACATGCATAGCGAGGGCCTCGGTTCTTGCAGTCTTGGCGCCAGAGAAAGGTTAAGAGGGTTTAATGCTGGCCGAAAACTCTCAGAATGTCGTAGACTCTCGAGTCACGGCCGGGTGGTTAAAAAGAAGGTCCCCTTCACCCCGAGAAGTCGGAGTCAGAGTGTTGCTGGCTACCACACCGAAGCAGAGGAAAAAAATTACATTGACATAAATACCCCAGAAAGTGGAGGGGAAAACTAGCCAGCTGGTAGCGTGGTGGTCACCGCACCAGACCGGTATTCTGCAGGTTGTGGGTTAAGGTCCCACCTGGCGGGCATTTTTTCTCAACCTTTTCTTTCCAAATTTTTTGTCTGTTTCAATTACCTACCATATCCTCCCCTTTTTCTTTACGACATTTTCTTGACTGCCAACCCTTTTTTTCCGTCTTAATTCAATGGGTCTCCGATTTCCTATTCTGATTCGCTACATGCATAGCGAGGGCCTCTGTTCTGGCAGTCTTGGTGCCATAGGGAGGTTAAAAGGGTTCAACGCTGCCCGACCACTCTCAAAATGTCCTAGACTCTCGAGTCACGACCGGGAGGTTAAAAAGAAGGTCCCCTTCACCCCGAGAAGTCGGAGTCGGAGTGTTGCTGGCTACCGCCCCCAAGCACAGGAAAAAATTACATTTACATAAATACCCCAGAAAGCAGAGCGGAAACCTAGCCCCGCTGGTAGCGTAGTGGTCATCGCACCAGACCAGTATTCTGCAGGTCGTGGGTTCGGATCCTACCTGGCGGGCATTTTTTCTCCACCTTTTCTTTCCAAAATATTTGTCTGTTTCAATGACCTACCATATCCTCCCCTTTTCCTTTACGACATTTTCTTGACTGCCAACCCTTATTTTCCATCTTAATTCAACGGGTCCCCGATTTCCTATTCTGATTCGCTACATGCATAGCGAGGGCCTCTGTTCTGGCAGTCTTGGAGCCACAGGGAGGTTAAGAGGGTTCAACGCTGCCCGATCACTCTCAAAATGTCGTAGACTCTCGTTTCATGACCGGGAGGGGTAAAAGAAGGTCCCCTTCACGCCGAGAAGTCGGAGTCCGAGTGTTGCTGGCTACCACCAACAAGCACAGGAAAAAATTACATTGACATAAATACCCCAGAAAGTGGAGCGGAAAACTAGCACCGCTGGTAGTGTAGTGGTCATCACACCAGACCGGCATTCTGCAGGTCGTGGGCTCGGGTCCTACCTGGCGGGCATTTTTTCTCCACCTTTTCTTTCCAAATTATTTCTCTGTTTCAATGACCTCCCTTATCCTCCCCTTTGCTTTGCGACGTTTTCTTGACTGCCAACCCTTATTTTCTGTAATATTTCAACGGGTTCCTTATTTCCTATTCTGATTCGCTACATGCATAGCGAGGGCCTTGGTTCTGGCAGTCTTGGTACCATAGGGAGGTTAAGAGGGTTCAACGCTGGCCGACCACTCTCAAAATGTCGTAGACTCTCGAGTCACGCCCGGGGGGTTGAAAAGAAGGTCCCCTTCACCCTGAGAAGTCGGAGTCAGAGTGGCGCTGGCTACGACACCGAAGCAGAGGAGAAAAATTACATTGACATAAATACCCCAGAAAGTGGAGGGGAAAACTAGCCAGCTGGTAGCGTAGTGGTCATCACACCAGACCGGTGTTCTGGAGGTCGTGGGCTCGGGTCCCACCTGGCGGGCATTTTTTCTCCGCCTTTTGTTTCCTAATCATTTCTCTGTTTCAATGACCTACCTTTTCCTCCCCTTTGCTTTACGACGTTTTCTTGACTGCGAACCCTTATTTTCTGTCTTATTTCAACAAGTTCCTTATATCCTATTCTGATTCGCTACATGCATAGCGAGGGCCTTTGTTCTGGCCGTCTTGGTGCCATAGGGACGTTAAAAGGGTTCAACGCTGGCCGACCACTCTCAAAATGCATAGACGCTCGAGTCACGGCCGGGGGGTTAAAAAGAAGGCCCCTTCATCCGAGAAGTCAGAGTCGGAGTGGCGTTGGCTACCACCCCCAAGCACAGGAAAAAATTACATTGACATAAATACGCCAGAAAGTAGAGCGGAAAACTAGCCCCGCTGGTAGCGTAGTGGTTATCGCACCAGACCGGTATTCTGCAGGTCGTGGGTTCGGATCCTACCTGGCGGGCATTTTTTCTCCACCTGTTCTTTCCAAAATATTTCTTTGTTTCAATGACCTACCATATCCATCCTTTGCTTTACGACGTTTTCTTTACTGCCAACCCTTATTTTCTGTCTTAATACAACGGGTTCCTTATTTCCTATTCTGATTCGCTACATGCATAGCGAGGGCCTCTGTTCTGGCAGTCTTGGTGCCATAGGGAGGTTAAGAGGGTTCAACGCTGCCCGACCACTCTAAAAATGTCGTAGACTCTCGAGTCACGACCTGGAAGTTAAAAAGAAGGTCCCCTTCACCCCGAGAAGTCAGAGTGTTGCTGGCTACCACCCCCAAGCACAGGAAAAAATTACATTGACATAAATACCCTAGAAAGCGGAGCAGAAAACTAGCCCCGCTGGTAGCGTAGTGGTCATCGCACCAGACTGGTATCCTGCAGGTCGTGGGTTCGGATCCCACCTGGTGGGCATTTTTTCTCCACCTTGTCTTTCCAAATTTTTTTATGTTTCAATAACCTACCATATCCTCCCCTTTGCTTTACAACGTTTTCTTGACAGCTAACACTTTTTTTGTCTTATTTCAACGGCTCTCATTTCCTATTCTGACTCGCTACATGCATAGCTAGGGCCTCTGTTCTGGCAGTCTTGTGTCATAGGAAGGTTAAGAGGGTTCAACACTGGCCGACCTCTCTCAAAATGCGTACACTTTCGAGTAGCGGCGGGGGGTTTAAAAAGAAGGTCCCCGTCACACCCAGAAGTCATAGTCGGAGCGGCGTTGGCTACCACCCCCAAGCACAGGAAAAAATTACATTGACATAAATACCCCAGAAAGTGGAGCAGAAAACTAACCCTGCTGGTAGCGTAGTAGTTAGTGCACCAAACCGGTATCCTCCATGTCGTGGGTTCGGATCCCACCTGGCGGGCATTTTTTCTCCACCTTTTCTTTCCTAATTATTTCCATGTTTCAATGACCTACCATATCGTCCCCTTTGCTTTACAACGTTTTCTTTACTGCCAACCCTTATTTTCTCTCTTATTTCAACGGGTCCCTCATTTCCTATTCTGATTCGCTACATGCATAGCGAGGGCCTTGCTTCTGGCAGTCTTGGCACCATAGGAAGGTTAACAGGGTTCAACGCCAGACGACCACTCTCAAAATGCGTAGACATTCTAGTCACGGCCGGGGGGTTAAAAAGAAGGTCCCCTTCACACCTAGAAGTCATAGTCGGAGCGGCGTTGGCTACCACCCCCAAGCACAGGGAAAAATTACATTGACATAAATACCCTAGAAAGTGGAGCGGAAAACTAACCCCGCTGGTAGCATAGTGGTTATTGCACCAGACCGGTATCCTGCATTTCGTGGGTTCGGATCCCACCTGGCGGGAATTTTTTCTCCACCATTTCTTTCTTAATTATTTCTCTGTTTCAATGACCTACCATATCCATCCTTTGCTTTACGACGTTTTCTTTACTGCCAACCCTTATTTTCTGTCTTAATTCAACGGGTCCCTTATTTCCTATTCTGATTCGCTACATGCATACCGAGGGCCTCTGTTCTGGCACTCTTGGTGCCATAGGGAGGTTAAGAGGGTTCAACGCTGGCTGACCACTCTCAAAATGCGTAGACATTCTAGTCACTGCCGGGAGGTTAAAAAGAAGGTCCCCTTCACACCGAGAAGTCATAGTCAGATCGGCGTTGGCTACCACCCCCCAGCACAGGAAAAAATTACATTGACATAAAAACCCCAGAAAGTGGAACGGAAAACTAACCCCGCTGGTAGCGCAGTGGTTATTGCACCAGACCGGTATCCTGCATAACCCAGAAAGTGTAGCGGAAAACAAACCCCCTGCTAGCGTAGTGGTTATTGCACCAGACCAGTATTCTGCAGGTCGTGGGTTCGGATCCCACCTGGCGGGCATTTTTTCTCCACCCTGTCTTTCCAAATTATTTCTATGTTTCAATAACCTACCATATCCTCCCCTTTAGTTTACAACGTTTTCTTGACTGCCAACCCTTATTTTTGTCTTATTTCAACGGGTCCCTCATTTCCCATTCTTATTCGCTACATGCATAGAGAGGGCCTCTGTTCTGGCAGTCTTTGCGCCATAGGAAGGTTTAGAGGATTCAACGCTGGCCGACCACTCTCAAAATGTCGTAGACTCTCCAGTCACGGCAGGGGGGTTAAAAAGAAGGTCCCCTTCACCCCGAGAAGTCGGAGTCTGAGTGGCGCTGGCTACCACCCCGAAGCACCGTAAAAAATTACATTGACATAAATACCCCAGAAAGTGGAGAGGAAAACTAGTCCCGCTGGTAGCGTAGTGGTTATCGCACCGGACCGGTATTCTGCAGTTCGTGGGTTCGGATCCCATCTGGCAGGCATTTTTTCTCCACCATTTCTTTACAAATTATTTCTCTGTTTCAATGACCTACCATATCCTACCCTTTGCTTTACGACGTTTTCTTGACTGCCAACCCTTTTTTTGGTCTTATTTCAATGGGCTCGCATTTCCTATTCTGATTTGCTACATGCATAGCGAGGGCCTCTGTTCTGGCAGTCTTGTGCCATGGGGAGGTTAAGAGGGTTCAACGCTGGCTGACCTCTCTCAAAATGCGTAGACATTCGAGTCACGGCCGAGGGGTTAAAAAGAAGGTCCCCTTCACACCGAGAAGTCCGAGTCGGAGCGGCGTTGGCTACCACCCCCAACCACAGGAAAAAATTACATTGACATAAATACCCCGGAAAGTGGAGCGGAAAACTAACCCCGCTGGTAGTGTAGTGGTCATCGCACCAGACCGGTATTCTGCAGGCCGTGGGTTCGGATCCCACCTGGTGGGCATTTTTTATCCACCTTTTCTTTCCAAACTATTTGTCTGTTTCAATGACCAACCATATCCTTCCATTTGCGTTACGACGTTTTCTTGACTGCCATCCCTTATTTTTGTCTTATTTCAACGGGTCCCTCATTTCCTATTTTGATTCGCTACATGCATAGTGAGGGCCTCTGTTCTGGCTGTCTTGGCGCCGTAGGAAGGTTAAGAGGGTTCAACGCTGGCCGACCACTCTCAAAATGTAGTAGACTCTCGAGTTACGGCTGGGGGGTAAAAGAAGGTCCCCTTCACCCCGAGAAGTCGGAGTCAGAGTGGCGCTGGCTACCACCCCGAAGCACCGTAAAAAATGACATTGACATAAATACCCCAGAAAGTGGAGGGGAAAACTAGCGCCGCTGGTGGTGTAGTGGTCATCGCACCAGACCGGTATTCTGCAGGCCGTGGGTTCGGATCCCACCTGGTGGGCATTTTTTCTCCACCTTTTCTTTCCAAATTTTTTGTCTGTTTCAATGACCTACCATATCCTCCCCTTTGCTTTACGACGTTTTCTTGACTGCCAACCCTTATTTTTGTCTTATTTCAACGGGTCCCTCATTTCCTATTCTGATTCGCTACATGCATAGCGAGGGCCTCTGTTCTGGCAGTCTTGTGCCATAGGCAGGTTAAGAGGGTTCAACGCTGGCCGACCTCTCTCAAAATGCGTAGACATTCGAGTCACGGCCGGGGGGTTGAAAAGAAGGTCCCCTTCACACCGAGAAATCATAGTCGGAGCGGCATTGGCTACCACCCCCAAGCACAGGAAAAAATTATATTGACCTATATACCCCAGAAAGTGGATAGGAAAACTAGTCCCGCTGGTAGCGTAGTGGTTATCGCACCAGACCGGTATTCTGCAGTTCGTGGGTTCGGATCCCGTCTGGAAGGCATTTTTTCTCCACCATTTCTTTACAAATTATTTCTCTGTTTCAATGACCTACCATATCCTATCCTTTGCTTTACAATGTTTTCTTGACTGCCAACCCTTATTTTCTGACTTATTTCAACCAGTACCTTATTTCCTATTCTGATTCGCTACATGCATAGCGAGGGCCTCTGTTCTGGCAGTCTTGGCGCCATAGGAAGGTTAAGAGGGTTCAACGCTGGCCGACCACTCTCAAAATGTCGTAGACTCTCCAGTCACGGCCGGGGGGTTAAAAAGAAGGTCCCCTTCACCCCGAGAAGTCATAGTCGGAGCGGCATTGGCTACCACCCCCAAGCACCGGAAAAAATTACATTGACCTAAATACCCCAGAAAGTGGAGCGGAACTCTAACCCCGCTAGTAGCGTAGTGGTTATTGCACCAGACCGGTATCCTGCAGGTCGTTGGTTCTGCTCGCACCTGGTGGGCATTTTTTCTCCACCTTTTCTTTCCAAATTATTTCTATGTTTTAATAACCTACCATATCCTCCCCTTCTTTACGACGTTTTCTTGACTGCCAGCCCTTATTTTCTGACTTATTTACAATGGGTACCTTATTTCCTGTTCCGATTCGCTACATGCAAAGCGAGGGCCATTGTTCTGGCAGTCTTGTGCCATAGGGAGGTTAAGAGGGTTCAACGCTGGCCGACCACTTTCAAAATGCGTAGACATTCGAGTCACGGCCGGGGGGTTAAAAAGAAGGGTCCTTTCACACCGAGAAGTCGAGTCGGAGCGGCGTTGGCTACCACCCCCAAGCACAGTAAAAAATTACATTTACATAAATACCCCAGAAAGTGGAGCGGAAATCTAACCCCGCTAGTGGAGTAGCGGTTATTGCACCAGACCGGTATCCTGCAGGTCGTGGGTTCGGATCCCACCCGGCGAGCATTTTTTTTCTCCACCTTTTCTTCCCAAATTATTTCTATGTTTCAATAACCTACCATATCCACCCCTTTGCTTCTACGACTTTTTCTTGACTGCCAACCCTTTTTTTGTCTTATTTAAATGGGCTCTCATTTCCTTTTCTGATTCGCTACATGCATAGCTAGGGCCTCTGTTCTGGCAGTCTTGTGCAATAGTAAGGTTAAGAGGGTTGAACGCTGGCCGACCACTTTCAAAATGCGTAGACATTCGAGTCACGGCCGGGGGGTTAAAAAGAAGGTTCCTTTCACACCGAGAAGTCGAGTCGGAGCGGCGTTGGCTACCACCCCCAAGCACAGTAAAAAATTACATTGACATAAATACCCCAGAAAGTGGAGCGGGAATCTAACCCGCTAGTGGCGTAGTGGTTATTGCACCAGACCGGTATCCTGCAGGTCGTGGGTTCGGATCCCACCTGGCGGGCATTTTTTCTCCACCTTTTCCTTCCTAATTATTTCTATGTTTCAATACCCTACCATATCCTCCCCTTTGCTTTACAACGTTTTCTTGATTGCCAACCCTTAATTTCTGTCTTATTTCAAGGGGTCCCTGATTTCCTATTCTGACTCGCTACATGCATGGCGAGGGCCTGTGTTCTAGGAGTCTTGGTGCCACAGGGACGTTACGAGTGTTCAACGCTGGCAGACCACTCTCATATAGTCGTAGACTCTCCAGTCACGGCCGGGGGGTTAAAAGGAAGGTCCCCTTCACCCCAAGAAGTCGGAGTCAGAGTGGCGCTGGCTACCACCCCGAAGCACCGGAAAAAATTACATTGACATAAATACCCCAGAAAGTGGAGGTGAAAACTGGCCCCGTTGGTAGCGTAGTGGTCATTGCACCAGACCGGTATTCTGCAGGCCGTGGGTTCGGATCCCACGTAGTGGGCTTTTTTTCTCCAACGTTTCTTTCCAAATTTTTTGTCTCTTTCAGTGGCCTACCATATCCTCCCCTTTGCTTTACGACGTTTTCTTGACTGCCAACCCTTATTTTTGTCTTATTTCAATGGGAACATCATTTCCTTTTCTGATTTGCCACATGCATAGCGAGGGCCTCTGTTCTGGCAGTCTTGTGCCATGGGGAGGTTAAGAGGGTTCAACGCTGGCT
This sequence comes from Haemaphysalis longicornis, assembly GCF_048455015.1. Classification (NCBI taxonomy): domain Eukaryota; kingdom Metazoa; phylum Arthropoda; class Arachnida; order Ixodida; family Ixodidae; genus Haemaphysalis; species Haemaphysalis longicornis. Next base: position 4,589,960 of record NW_027526325.1, on the reverse strand, counting down.
GACCTCTCTCAAAATGCGTAGACATTCGAGTCACGGCCGGGGGGTTAAAAAGAAGGTCCCCTTCACACCGAGAAGTCCGAGTCGGAGTGGCATTGGCTACCACCCCCAACCACAGGAAAAAATTACATTGACATAAATACCCCGGAAAGTGGAGCGGAAAATTAACCGCGCTGGTAGCGTAGTGGTTATTGCACCAGACCGGTATTCTGCAAGTCGTGGGTTCTGACCCCACCTGGCGGGCATTTTTTCTCCACCTTTTCTTTCCAAATTATTTCTATGTTTAAATAACCTACCATATCCTCCCCTTATTTACGACGTTTTCTTGACTGCCAGCCCTTATTTTCTGACTTATTTACAATGGGTACCTTATTTCCTGTTCCGATTCGCTACACGCATAGCGAGGGCCTCTGTTCTGGCAGTCTTGGCACCATAGGAAGGTTAGGAGGGTTCAATGCTGGCCGACCTCTCTCAAAATGCGTAGACATTCGAGTGCGGCTGGGGGGTTAAAAAGAAGGTCCCCATCACACCGAGAAGTCAGAGTGTAGCTGGCTACCACCCCCAAGCACAGGAAAAAATTACATTGACATAAATACCCCAGAAAGTGGAGCGGAAAACTAACCCCTCTGGTAGCATAGTGGTTATTGCACCAGACCAGTATCATGCAGGTCGTGGGTTCGGATCCCTCCTGGCGGGCATTTTTTCTCCACCTTTTCTTTCCAAAATATTTTTATGTTTCAATAACCTACCATATCCTCCCCTTTGGTTTAGGACGTTTTCTTGACTGCCAACCCTTATTTTCTGTCTTATTTGAACGGGTCCTTCATTTCCTATTCTGATTCGCTACATGCATAGCGAGGGCCTCTGTTCTGGCAGTCTTGTGCCATAGGGAGGTTAAGAGGGTTCAACGCTGGCCGACCACTCTCAAAATGCGTAGACATTCGAGTCACGACCGGGGGGTTAAAAAGAAAGTCCCCTTCACACCGAGAAGTCATAGTCGGAGCGGCATTGGCTACCACCCCCAAGCACCGGAAAAAACTACATTGACCTAAATACCCCAGAAAGTGGAGAGGAAAATTAGTCCCTCTGGTAACGTAGTGGTTATCGCACAAGACCGGTATTCTGCATGTTGTGGGTTCGGATCCCACCTGGCGAGCATTTTTTTCTCCACCTTTTCTTCCCAAATTATTTCTGTTTCAATAACCTACCATATCCACCCCTTTGCTTTACGACGTTTTCTTGACTGCCAACCCTTTTTTTGTCTTATTTAAATGGGCTCTCATTTCCTTTTCTGATTCGCTACATGCATAGCTAGGGCCTCTGTTCTGGCAGTCTTGTGCAATAGTAAGGTTAAGAGGGTTGAACGCTGGCCGACCACTCTCAAAATGCGTAGACATTCGAGTCACGGCCGGGGGGTTAAAAAGAAGGTTCCTTTCACACCGAGAAGTCGAGTCGGAGCGGCGTTGGCTACCACCCCCAAGCAAAGGAAAAAATTACATTGACATAAATACCCCAGAAAGTGGAGCGGAAATCTAACCCCGCTAGTAGCGTAGTGGTTATTGCACCAGACCGGTATCCTGCAGATCGTGGGTTCGGATCCTACCTGGCGGGCATTTTTTCTCCACCTTTTCTTTCGAAATTATTTCTATGTTTCAATAACCTAGCATATAATCCCCTTTGCTTTACGACGTTTTCTTGACTGCCAACCCTTATTTTCTGACTTATTTCAACGGGTACCTTATTTCGTGTTCTGATTCGCTACATGCATAGCGAGGGCCTCTGTTCTGGCAGTCTTGGCACCATAGGAAGGTAAGAAGGGTTCAACGCTGGCCGACCTCTCTCAAAATGCGTAGACATTCGAGTGCGTCTGGGGGGTTAAAAAGAAGGTCCCCATCACACCGAGAAGTCCGAGTCGGAGCGGCGTTGGCTACCACCCCCAAGCACAGTAAAAAATTACATTGACATAAATACCCCAGAAAGTGGAGCGGAAATCTAACCCCGCTAGTGGCGTAGTGGTTATTGCACCAGACCGGTATGCTGCAGGTCGTGGGTTCGGATCCCACCTGGCGGGCATTTTTTCTCCACCTTTTCTTTCCAAATTATTTCTATGTTTCAATAACCTACCATATCCTCCCCTTTGCTTTACAACGTTTTCGTGACTGCCAACCCTTTTTTGTCTTATTTCAATGGGCTCTCATTTCCTTTTCTGATTCGCTACATGCATAGCTAGGGCCTCTGTTCTGGCTGTCTGGTGCAATCGTAAGGTTAAGAGGGTTGAACGCTGGCCGACACTCTCAAAATGCGTAGAAATTCGAGTCACGGCCGGGGGGTTAAAAAGAAGGTCCCCTTCACACCGACAAGTCATACTCGGAGCGGCATTGGCTACCTCCCCCAAGCACAGGAAAAAATTACATGACCTAAATACCCCAAAAAGTGGAGCGGAAAACTAGCCCCGCTGGTAGCGTAGTGGTTATTGCACCTGACCGGTAACCTGCAGGTCATGGGTTCGGATCCCACGTGGCGGGCATTTTTCTCCACTTTTTATTCTAAATTATTTCTTTGTTTCAATGATCTACCATATCCTCCCCTTTGCTTTACAACGTTTTCTTGACTACCAGCCCTTGTTTTCTGTCTTATCTCAACGTGTCCCTCATTTCCTATTCTGATTCGCTACATGCATAGCGAGGGCCTCTGTTCTGGTAGTCTTGGTTCCATAGGGAGGTAAGAGGGTTCAACGCTGGCCGACCACTCTCAAAATGTCGGACTCTCGAGTCACGGCCGGTAGGTTAAAAAGAAGGTCCCCTTCGCCCCAAAAAGTCGTAGTCAGAGTGGTCCTGGCTACCACCCCCAAGCACAGGAAAAGATTACATTGACATAAATACCCAAGAAAGTGGAGCGGAAAACTAGCCCCGCTGGTAGCGTTGTGGTTATTGCACCAGACCGGTATTCTTTAGGTTGTGGGTTCGGATCCCACTTGGCAGGCGTTTTTCTCCACCTTTTCTTTCCAAAATATTTCTCTGTTTCAATGACTTACCATATCCTCCCCTTTGCTTTACGATGTTTTCTTGACTGCCAACCCTTATTTTGTTGCTTATTTCAATGGGTTCCCTATTTCCTATTCTGATTCGCTACATGCATATTGAGGGCCTCTGTTCTGGCAGTCTTGGCGCCTTAGGGAGCTTAAGAGGGTTCAACGCTGCCCGACCACTCGCAAAATGTCGCAGACTCTCGAGTCACGCCTGGGAGGTTAAAAAGAAGGTCCCCTTCACCACGAGAAGTCGGAATCGGAGAGTTGCTGGCCACCACCCCCTAGCACAGGAAAAAACTACATTGACATAAATACCCCACAAACTGGAGGGGAAAACTAGCCCCACTGGTGGCGTAGTGGTTATCGCACCAGACCGGTATTCTGCAGGTCGTGGGTTCGGATTCCAACTGGCGGGCATTTTTTCTCCACCTTTTCTTTCCAAATTATTTGTCTGTTTCAATGACCTACCTTATACTTCCGTTTGCTTTACGACGTTTTCTTGACTGCCAACGCTTATTTTCTGTCTTATTCCAACGGGTCCCTCATTTCCTATTCTGATTCGCTACATGCATAGCGAGGGCCTCTGTTCTGGCAGTCTCGGTGCCATAGGGAGGTTAAGAGGGTTCAACGCTGGCCGACCACTCTCAAAATGCTTAGACATTCGAGTCACGGTCGGGGGTTCAACACAAGGTTCCCTTCACCCCGAGAAGTCGGAGTTGGAGTGGTGCTGGCTACAACCCCCAAACACAGCAAAAAATTACATTGACATAAATACCCCAGAAAGTGGAGTGGAAAACTAGCCCCGCTGGTAGCGTAGTGGTTATCGCACCAGACCGGTATTCTGCACGTCGTGGTTTTGGATCCCACCTGGCGGGCGATTTTTCTCCACATTTTCTTTCCAAATTATTTCTTTGTTTCAATGTTCTACCATATCCTCCTCTTTGCTTTACAACGTTTTCTTGATTGCAAACACTTATTTTCTGTCTTTTTTCAACGGGTCCCAATTTGCTGTTCTGATTCGCTACATGCATAGCGAGGGCCTCTGTTCTGGCAGTCTTGGTGCCATAGGGAGGTTAAGAAGGTTCAACGCTGGCCGACCACTCTCAAAATGTCGTAGACTCTCGAGTCACGACCGGGAGGTTAAAAAGAAGGTCCCCTTCACCCCGAGAAGTCGGAGGCGGAGTGTTGCTGGCTACCACCCCCAAGGACACGAAAAAATTACATTGACACAAATACCACAGAAAGTGGAGCGGAAAACTAGCCCCTCTGGTAGCGTAGTGGTTATCGCACCAGATCGGTATTATGCAGGTCGTGGGTTCGGATCCCACCTGGCGGGCATTTTTTCTCCACCATTTCTTTCCAAATTATTTCTCAGTTTCAATGACCTACCATATCCATCCTTTGCTTTACGACATTTCTTCACTGCCAACCCTTATTTTCTGTCTTATTTCAACGGGTCCCTCATTTCCTATTCTGATGCGCTACATGCATAGAGAGGGCCTCTGTTCTGGCAGTCTTGGTTCCATAGGGATGTTAAGAGGGTTCAACGTTGGCCGACCACTCTCAAAATGTCGTAGACACTTCCAGTCAGGGCCGGGGGTTCAAAAGAAGGTTCCCTTCACCCCGAGAAGTTAAAGTCGGAGTGGCGCTGGCTACAACCCCCAAGCACAGGAAAAAATTACATTGACATAAATACCCCAGAAAGTGGAGCGGAAAACTAGCCCCGCTAGAAGCGTAGTGGTTTTTGCACCGGACCGGTATTCTGCAGGTCGTGGGTTCGGATCCCACCTGGCGGGCATTTTTTCTCCACCATTTCTTTCCAAATTATTTCTCAGTTTCAATGACCTACCATATCCATCCTTTGCTTTACGACGTTTCTTGACTGCCAACCCTTATTTTCTGTCTTATTTCAACGGGTCCCTCATTTCCCATTCTCATTCGCTACATGCATAGCGAGGGCCTCTGTTCTGGCAGTCTTGGTACCATAGGGAGGATAAGAGGGTTCAACGTTGGCCGACAACTCTCAAAATGTCGTAGACACTCCAGTCACGGCCGGGGGTTCAAAAGAAGGTTCCCTTCACCCCGAGAAGTTGGAGTCGGAGTGGCGCTGGCTACAACCCCCAAGCACAGGAAAAAATTACATTGACAAAAATACCCCAGAACGTGGAGTGGAAAACTAGCCCCGCTGGTAGCGTAGTAGTTATCACACCAGACCGGTATCCTGCAGGTCGTGGGTTTGGATCCCACCTGGCGGGCATTTTTTCTCCACCATTTCTTTCCAAAATATTTCTCTGTTTCAATGACCTACCATATCCATCCTTTGCTTTATAACGTTTTCTTGACTGCCAATCATCATTTTTTGTCTTATTTCAACGGGTCCCTCATTTCCTATTCTGATTCGATACATGCATAGCGAGGGCCTCTGTTCTGGCAGTCTTGGCGCCATACGAAGAATAAGAGGGTTCAACGCTGGCCGACCACTCTCAAAATGCGTAGACATTCGAGTCACGGCCGGGGGGTTAAAAAGAAGGTCCCCTTCACACCGAAAAGTCAGAGTTGGAGCGATGTTGGCTACCACCCCCAAGCACAGGAAAAAAATTACATTGACATAAATACCCCAGAAAGTGGAGCGGAAAACTAACCCCGCTGGTTGTGTAGTGGTTATTGCACCAGACCGGTATCCTGCAGGTCGTGGGTTCGGATCCCTCCTGACGGGCATTTTTCTCCACCTTTTCTTTCCTAATAATTTGTATGTTTTAATGACCTACCATATCCTCCCCTTTGCTTGACGACGTTTTCTTGAGTGCCAACACTTATTTTCAGTCTTATTTCCACGGGCCCTCATTTCCTATTCTGATTCGCTACATGCATAGCGAGGGCCTCGGTTCTGGCAGTCTTGGCGCCATACGAAGGTTAAGAGGGTTCAACGCTGGCCGACAACACTCAAAATGCTTAGACACTCGAGTCACGGCCGGGGGTTGAAAAGAAGGTCCCTTTCAGCCCGAGAAGTCAGAGTCAGAGCGGCGTTGGCTACACCCCCCAAGCACAGGAAAAAACTACATTGACATAAATACCAGAGAAAGTGGCGTGGAAAACTAGCCCCGCTGGTAGCGTAGTGGTTATTGCACTAGACCGGTATCCTGCAGGTCATGGGTTCGGATCCCACCTGGCGGGCATTTTTCTCCACGTTTTTTTTCTAAATTATTTCTTGGTTTTAATGATCTACCATATCCTCCCCTTTTCTTTAGAACGATTTCTTGACTGCCAACCCTTATTTTCTGTATTATTTCAATGGGTCCCTGATTTGCTATTCTGATTAGCTACATGCATTGGGAGGGCCTCTGTTCTGGCAGTCTAGGTGCAATGGGGAGATTACGAGTGTTCAACGCTGGCAGACCACTCTCAAAATGTTGTAGACTTTCGAGTCACGGCCGGGCGGTTAAAAAGAAGGTCCCCTTCACCCCAAGAAGTCGGAGTCAGAGTGGTGCTGGCTACCACCCCCAAGCACAGGAAAAGATTACATTGACATAAATGCCCAAGAAAGTGGAGCGGAAAACTAGCCCCGCTGGTAGCGTAGTGGTTATTGCACCAGACCGGTATTCTGTAGGTTGTGGGTTCGGATCCCACTTGGCGGGCATTTTTTCTCCACCTTTTTTTTCCAAAATATTTCTCTGTTTCAAAGACTTACCATATCCTCCCCTTTGCTTTACGATGTTTTCTTGACTGCCAACCCTTATTTTGTTGCTTATTTCAATGGGTTCCTTATTTCCTATTCTGATTCGCTACATGCATATTGAGGGCCTCTGTTCTGGCAGTCTTGGCGCCATAGGGAGCTTAAGAGGGTTCAACGCTGCCCGACCACTCTCAAAATGTCGCAGACTCTCGAGTCACGGCCGGGAGGTTAAAAAGAAGGTCCCCTTCACCACGAGAAGTCGGAATCGGAGTGTTGCTGGCCACCACCCCCAAGCACAGGAAAAAATTACATTGACATAAATACCCCAGAAACTGGAGGGGAAAACTAGCCCCACTGGTGGCAGAGTGGTTATCGCAGCAGACCGGTATTCTGCAGGTCGTGGGTTCGGATTCCAACTGGCGGGCATTTTTTCTCCTCCTTTTCTTTCCAAATTATTTGTCTGTTTCAATGACCTACCTTATACTTCCCTTTGCTTTACGACGTTTTCTTGACTGCCAACGCCTATTTTCTGTCTTATTCCAACGGGTCCCTCATTTCCTATTCTGATTCGCTACATGCATAGCGAGTGCCTCTGTTCTGGCAGTCTTGGTGCCATAGGGAGGTAAGAGGGTTCAATGCTGGCCGACAACACTCAAAATGCGTAGACACTCGAGTCACGGCCAGGGGGTTAAAAAGAAGGTCCCTTTCAGCTCGAGAAGTCAGAGTCAGAGCGGCGTTGGCTACACCCCCCAAGCACAGGAAAAAATTACATTGACATAAATACCCCAGAAAGTGGAGCGGAAAACTAGCCCCGCTCGTAGCGTAGTGGTTTTTGCACCAGACCGGTATTCTGCAGGTCGTTGGTTTGGATCCCACCTGGCGGGCATTTTTTCTCCACCATTTCTTTCCAAATTATTTCTCTGTTTCAATGACCTACTATATCCATTCTTTGCTTTACGACGTTTTCTTGACTGGCAACCATCATTTTCTGTCTTATTTCAACGGGTCCCTCATTTCCTATTCTGATTCGCTACATGCATAGCCAGGGCCTCTGTTCTGTCAGTCTTGGCGCCATACGAAGGTTAAGAGGGTTCAACGCTGGCCGACCACTCTCAAAATGCTTAGACATTCGAGTCACGGTCGGGGGTTCAAAAGAAGGTTCCCTTCACCACGAGAAGTCGGAGTTTGAGTGGCGCTGGCTACAACCCCCAAACACAGCAAAAAATTACATTGACATAAATACCCCAGAAAGTGGAGTGGAAAACTAACCCCGCTGGTAGCGTAGTGGTTATCGCACCAGACCGGTATTCTGCAGGTCGTGGTTTTGGATCCCACCTGGCGGGCAATTTTTCTCCACATTTTCTTTCCAAATTATTTCTTTGTTTCAATGTTCTACCATATCGTCCCCTTTGCTTTACAACGTTTTCTTGATTGCAAACACTTATTTTCTGTCTTATTTCAACGGGTCCCCAATTTGCTGTTCTGATTCCCTACATGCATAGCGAGTGCCTCTGTTCTGGCAGTCTTGGTGCCATACGAAGGTTAAAAGCGTTCAACGCTGGCCGACCACTCTCAAAATGCGTAGACATTCGAGTCACGGCCGGGGAGTTAAAAAGAAGGTCCCCTTCAACCCGAGAAGTCGGAGTCGGAGTGGTGCTGGCTACCACCCCCAAGCACAGGAAAAAAGTACACTGCCCTAAATACCTAGAAAGTTAGCGGAAAACTAGCCCCGCTGGTAGCGTAGTGGTCATCGCACCAGACCGGTATTCTGCAGGTCGTGCGTTCGGATCCCACCTGGCGGGCATTTTTTCTCCACCTGTTCTTTCCAAATTCTTTCTTAGTTTCAATGATCTACCATATCCTACCTGTAAAATATCTTTGTACAGGTCACAGCCGCATCGCCATCGACCACCATAGGCCGGGTGCGGCCAGCCACTATCTGTAGTGAACTGAGGTCAATCTCTCTTGGCTGGCATGGTCATGTCTCACGCTTCCCGAGCGCACGCATTGCTTCTTCGTCTTCCCTTCCCTTTGACGTTCCATTAAAGACAGACCTCGATGGTCGCTCCTCTCCCCCTCGACGCTTGAGTCTTGTCCTTGGGGGTCGACGGATCCCACAACTTGGTGCCGAAACGACCCGGGACTCGTGTCTCCCAGGCCGACACCGACAAGCAGGACCGGTAGCCTTTCTTCGACGGCTTCTGTTTGACTGACCGGCGGACCTACCTCCAAGGACCAAGGATGACTTCAATCGAGAGAAAGCTGCTTCGACGAACTGCCCTTCGGGACAAGCTTTCCACCGTCTTGACCGAGATAGAAGACGGCCTCCGAAGTGGCACTCTGACTACAGCGATGGACGCAGCGATTTCCTTGGAGAGGATCGAGGCCATGCATCGACCGATCCAGAAGCTGGACGACGACATTTTCCTGGAAGCTACAGAGGAAATGGTCACGCAAGAGACCTCCAATGCGACTTCGTACAACGACAAGGTGGCGAAGATTAGGGCTGTGCTTCAGTACAGATCTCGAGACCAACAGGCTGGTGAGTCCCTCGTTTCGCCTTCTTTAACGAGACCGCCTCATAGCGAAAGCGCAGCCACTAGAACGAAGCTACCGACATTAGAACTGCTGAAGTTCGATGTAGACCGTCGAAACTGGTTGAGATTTTGGAGTATATTCGAGTCCGCCGTACATAACAACGCAGAACTGCGGGCGACGGAGAAATTTTGTTACTCGAACAGCCTACTGACCAGCTCGGCGGCTGCATCAGTTTTTGGACTGCCCATGACCGAACAATGCTACAATGACGCGATAGAAATACTTCAGAAGCGGTTCGGTGACCAGACTCTTATTGCCCGATACCACCTGCGGGCTCTGATTGACATACCACCTGTTTCCTCATCAATTGACGCAACGGAACTACGAAAGCTTTACGACGAGGTGCAGATACAGTGTAGAAGCTTGACTGCACTTGGTACTAGCCCAGAGTCTTATTGTGCCATGCTACGTGAGATAATTCTTCGGGCACAACCCTCGAGACATGGTCCTGAGGTACCACGGGTATTCAAAGACGTCATCTACTGCTTCATCGTCAACCGGAGTGGAGCGTCAGCAACAACCGATCGACCACAAGAAAACGTTTGATGAACTGATGGAATTCTTTGGAAACGAAGTTGAGTACCTGGAAGCAGTTTTTCAGGACTCGTCGGAGCTAACGAAGTTTAAGAACGACAACAAGACAGGGGAACACCTGCGAACAGGAATTTCAAAACATGAACATGCTGCAGCGTTCCTAAATACCGCCGCTACCGGGTTACGAAAGTGCTTGTTTTGTTCTGCCTCACATGACGCGGCGTCTTGCGCAGCTGAAAATGTAACCATGGAGCAGAAGAAGAGCCTTCTTACCAAATACGGACGTTGTTTCCGTTGTCTGACCCATGGACACATCGCTCGACAGTGTAGGAGGAAGATCGTTTGCCCGCGTTGCGAACGACGGCACGTTCCCTCAATGTGCAACGAAGACCCAGAAGAGCCAGAGGAAAACGTGTATTTTGTCGGCGCAAGTTACGAACTTGCTGTTCCCTCCAAACAGGCAACTGACCTAGGTGACAATTCCAAAGGAACAGAGCGAAGAACAGGTCACTTGGTCGAGAAGCACGATCAGAACGTTTCCGTAGGAAGCGACAACTCACACGAGAACCTATCGAGGAAAACGGGAAGCGAGCCGCAGATGACTTACGCGTCGTGGGAAGGACCCTCGCGGACATCTATGCAGAGCTCACCCCCCGACCCGGAGATTTTGCCCATGCAGCCACAGCAAATAACCGAGGCAACGAGCTTGAAGGGACCACGTATTTTCAAGACGCCATCTTCGAAGAAGCGCTCCCACGTCATTTTCTGCTGCGCCAATCTAAGAGCCATTCGTTTCATTTTGGACTCTGACATGAGTTTTGAAAACATTCTGCGGAAACTACACTGCAGTGCATGCTGCCATCGGCTATGCCAGACTCTACGCACCGACTGCGCAGGAACTTGTACCATGGCTGCCAGCTCAACGCCTACACTCTTTACATGCAGACTGTCTCCACATTGTCGGCCGCCGGGAAGATGTAAAATCTCTTTGTACAGGTCACAGCCGCATCGCCATCGACCACCATAGGCCGGGTGCGGCCAGCCACTATCTGTAGTGAACTGAGGTCAATCTCCCTTGGCTGGCATGGTCATGTCTCACGCTTCCCGAGCGCACGCATTGCTTCTTCGTCTTCCCTTCCCTTTGACGTTCCATTAAAGACAGAACTCGATGGTCGCTCCTCTCCCCCTCGACGCTTGAGTCTTGTCCTTGGGGGTCGACGGATCCCACACTACCCTTTGCTTTACAACGTTTTCTTGACTGCAAACACTTATTTTCTGTCTTTTTTCAACGGGTCCGAATTTGCTGTTCTGATTCGCTACATGCATAGCGAGGGCCTCTGTTCTGGCAGTCTTGGTGCCATAGGGAGGTAAGAGGGTTCAACGTTGGCCGACCACTCTCAAAATGTCGTAGACACTCGAGTCACGGCCGGGGGTTCAAAAGAAGGTTATCTTCACCCCGAGAAGTTGGAGTCGGAGTGGCGCTGGCTACAACCCCCAAGCACAGGAAAAAATTACATTGACATAAATACCCCAGAAACTGGAGGGGAAAACTAGCCCCACTGGTGGCAGAGTGGTTATCGCAGCAGACCGGTATTCTGCAGGTCGTGGGTTCGGATTCCAACTGGCGGGCATTTTTTCTCCTCCTTTTCTTTCCAAATTATTTGTCTGTTTCAATGACCTACCTTATACTTCCCTTTGCTTTACGACGTTTTCTTGACTGCCAACGCCTATTTTCTGTCTTATTCCAACGGGTCCCTCATTTCCTATTCTGATTCGCTACATGCATAGCGAGTGCCTCTGTTCTGGCAGTCTTGGTGCCATAGGGAGGTAAGAGGGTTCAATGCTGGCCGACAACACTCAAAATGCGTAGACACTCGAGTCACGGCCAGGGGGTTAAAAAGAAGGTCCCTTTCAGCTCGAGAAGTCAGAGTCAGAGCGGCGTTGGCTACACCCCCCAAGCACAGGAAAAAATTACATTGACATAAATACCCCAGAAAGTGGAGCGGAAAACTAGCCCCGCTCGTAGCGTAGTGGTTTTTGCACCAGACCGGTATTCTGCAGGTCGTTGGTTTGGATCCCACCTGGCGGGCATTTTTTCTCCACCATTTCTTTCCAAATTATTTCTCTGTTTCAATGACCTACTATATCCATTCTTTGCTTTACGACGTTTTCTTGACTGGCAACCATCATTTTCTGTCTTATTTCAACGGGTCCCTCATTTCCTATTCTGATTCGCTACATGCATAGCCAGGGCCTCTGTTCTGTCAGTCTTGGCGCCATACGAAGGTTAAGAGGGTTCAACGCTGGCCGACCACTCTCAAAATGCTTAGACATTCGAGTCACGGTCGGGGGTTCAAAAGAAGGTTCCCTTCACCACGAGAAGTCGGAGTTTGAGTGGCGCTGGCTACAACCCCCAAACACAGCAAAAAATTACATTGACATAAATACCCCAGAAAGTGGAGTGGAAAACTAACCCCGCTGGTAGCGTAGTGGTTATCGCACCAGACCGGTATTCTGCAGGTCGTGGTTTTGGATCCCACCTGGCGGGCAATTTTTCTCCACATTTTCTTTCCAAATTATTTCTTTGTTTCAATGTTCTACCATATCGTCCCCTTTGCTTTACAACGTTTTCTTGATTGCAAACACTTATTTTCTGTCTTATTTCAACGGGTCCCCAATTTGCTGTTCTGATTCCCTACATGCATAGCGAGTGCCTCTGTTCTGGCAGTCTTGGTGCCATACGAAGGTTAAAAGCGTTCAACGCTGGCCGACCACTCTCAAAATGCGTAGACATTCGAGTCACGGCCGGGGAGTTAAAAAGAAGGTCCCCTTCAACCCGAGAAGTCGGAGTCGGAGTGGTGCTGGCTACCACCCCCAAGCACAGGAAAAAAGTACACTGCCCTAAATACCTAGAAAGTTAGCGGAAAACTAGCCCCGCTGGTAGCGTAGTGGTCATCGCACCAGACCGGTATTCTGCAGGTCGTGCGTTCGGATCCCACCTGGCGGGCATTTTTTCTCCACCTGTTCTTTCCAAATTCTTTCTTAGTTTCAATGATCTACCATATCCTACCTGTAAAATATCTTTGTACAGGTCACAGCCGCATCGCCATCGACCACCATAGGCCGGGTGCGGCCAGCCACTATCTGTAGTGAACTGAGGTCAATCTCTCTTGGCTGGCATGGTCATGTCTCACGCTTCCCGAGCGCACGCATTGCTTCTTCGTCTTCCCTTCCCTTTGACGTTCCATTAAAGACAGACCTCGATGGTCGCTCCTCTCCCCCTCGACGCTTGAGTCTTGTCCTTGGGGGTCGACGGATCCCACAACTTGGTGCCGAAACGACCCGGGACTCGTGTCTCCCAGGCCGACACCGACAAGCAGGACCGGTAGCCTTTCTTCGACGGCTTCTGTTTGACTGACCGGCGGACCTACCTCCAAGGACCAAGGATGACTTCAATCGAGAGAAAGCTGCTTCGACGAACTGCCCTTCGGGACAAGCTTTCCACCGTCTTGACCGAGATAGAAGACGGCCTCCGAAGTGGCACCCTGACTACAGCGATGGACGCAGCGATTTCCTTGGAGAGGATCGAGGCCATGCATCGACCGATCCAGAAGCTGGACGACGACATTTTCCTGGAAGCTACAGAGGAAATGGTCACGCAAGAGACCTCCAATGCGACTTCGTACAACGACAAGGTGGCGAAGATTAGGGCTGTGCTTCAGTACAGATCTCGAGACCAACAGGCTGGTGAGTCCCTCGTTTCGCCTTCTTTAACGAGACCGCCTCATAGCGAAAGCGCAGCCACTAGAACGAAGCTACCGACATTAGAACTGCTGAAGTTCGATGTAGACCGTCGAAACTGGTTGAGATTTTGGAGTATATTCGAGTCCGCCGTACATAACAACGCAGAACTGCGGGCGACGGAGAAATTTTGTTACTCGAACAGCCTACTGACCAGCTCGGCGGCTGCATCAGTTTTTGGACTGCCCATGACCGAACAATGCTACAATGACGCGATAGAAATACTTCAGAAGCGGTTCGGTGACCAGACTCTTATTGCCCGATACCACCTGCGGGCTCTGATTGACATACCACCTGTTTCCTCATCAATTGACGCAACGGAACTACGAAAGCTTTACGACGAGGTGCAGATACAGTGTAGAAGCTTGACTGCACTTGGTACTAGCCCAGAGTCTTATTGTGCCATGCTACGTGAGATAATTCTTCGGGCACAACCCTCGAGACATGGTCCTGAGGTACCACGGGTATTCAAAGACGTCATCTACTGCTTCATCGTCAACCGGAGTGGAGCGTCAGCAACAACCGATCGACCACAAGAAAACGTTTGATGAACTGATGGAATTCTTTGGAAACGAAGTTGAGTACCTGGAAGCAGTTTTTCAGGACTCGTCGGAGCTAACGAAGTTTAAGAACGACAACAAGACAGGGGAACACCTGCGAACAGGAATTTCAAAACATGAACATGCTGCAGCGTTCCTAAATACCGCCGCTACCGGGTTACGAAAGTGCTTGTTTTGTTCTGCCTCACATGACGCGGCGTCTTGCGCAGCTGAAAATGTAACCATGGAGCAGAAGAAGAGCCTTCTTACCAAATACGGACGTTGTTTCCGTTGTCTGACCCATGGACACATCGCTCGACAGTGTAGGAGGAAGATCGTTTGCCCGCGTTGCGAACGACGGCACGTTCCCTCAATGTGCAACGAAGACCCAGAAGAGCCAGAGGAAAACGTGTATTTTGTCGGCGCAAGTTACGAACTTGCTGTTCCCTCCAAACAGGCAACTGACCTAGGTGACAATTCCAAAGGAACAGAGCGAAGAACAGGTCACTTGGTCGAGAAGCACGATCAGAACGTTTCCGTAGGAAGCGACAACTCACACGAGAACCTATCGAGGAAAACGGGAAGCGAGCCGCAGATGACTTACGCGTCGTGGGAAGGACCCTCGCGGACATCTATGCAGAGCTCACCCCCCGACCCGGAGATTTTGCCCATGCAGCCACAGCAAATAACCGAGGCAACGAGCTTGAAGGGACCACGTATTTTCAAGACGCCATCTTCGAAGAAGCGCTCCCACGTCATTTTCTGCTGCGCCAATCTAAGAGCCATTCGTTTCATTTTGGACTCTGACATGAGTTTTGAAAACATTCTGCGGAAACTACACTGCAGTGCATGCTGCCATCGGCTATGCCAGACTCTACGCACCGACTGCGCAGGAACTTGTACCATGGCTGCCAGCTCAACGCCTACACTCTTTACATGCAGACTGTCTCCACATTGTCGGCCGCCGGGAAGATGTAAAATCTCTTTGTACAGGTCACAGCCGCATCGCCATCGACCACCATAGGCCGGGTGCGGCCAGCCACTATCTGTAGTGAACTGAGGTCAATCTCCCTTGGCTGGCATGGTCATGTCTCACGCTTCCCGAGCGCACGCATTGCTTCTTCGTCTTCCCTTCCCTTTGACGTTCCATTAAAGACAGAACTCGATGGTCGCTCCTCTCCCCCTCGACGCTTGAGTCTTGTCCTTGGGGGTCGACGGATCCCACACTACCCTTTGCTTTACAACGTTTTCTTGACTGCAAACACTTATTTTCTGTCTTTTTTCAACGGGTCCGAATTTGCTGTTCTGATTCGCTACATGCATAGCGAGGGCCTCTGTTCTGGCAGTCTTGGTGCCATAGGGAGGTAAGAGGGTTCAACGTTGGCCGACCACTCTCAAAATGTCGTAGACACTCGAGTCACGGCCGGGGGTTCAAAAGAAGGTTATCTTCACCCCGAGAAGTTGGAGTCGGAGTGGCGCTGGCTACAACCCCCAAGCACAGAAAAAAATTGCATTGACATAAATACCCCAGAACGTGGAGCGGAAAACTAGCCCCGCTGGTAGCGTAGTGGTTATCACACCAGACCGGTATCCTGCAGGTCGTGGGTTTGGATCCCACCTGGCGGGCATTTTTTCTCCACTTTTTCTTTCCAAATTATATCTTTGTTTCAATGATCTTCCATATCCTCCCCTTTGCTTTACAGCGTTTTCTTTACTGCCAAACCTTATTTTCTGTCTTATTTCAACGGGTCCCTGATTTCCTATTCTGATTCGCTACATGCATAGCGAGGGCCTCTGTTCTGGCAGTCTTGGTGCCATAGGGAGGTTACGAGTGTTCAACGATGGCAGACCACTCTCAAAATGTCGTAGACTCTCGAGTCACGACCGGGAGGTTAAAAAGAAGGTCCCCTTCACCCCGAGAAGTCGTAGTCGGAGTGGCGCTGGCTACCACTCCCAAGCACAGGAAAAAATTACATCGACATAAATACCCCAGAAAATGGACGGGAAAACTAGCCCCGCTGGTAGCATAGTGGTTATCGCACCAGAACGGTATTCTGCAGGCCGTTGGTTCGGATCCCACCTGGCGGGCATTTTTTCTCCACCATTTCTTTCCAAATTATTTCTCTGTTTCAATGACCTACCATATCCATCCTTTGCTTTACAACGTTTTCTTGACTGCCAATCATCATTTTTTGTCTTATTTCAACGGGTCCCTCATTTCCTATTCTGATTCGCTACATGCATAGCGAGGGCCTCTGTTCTGGCAGTCTTGGCACCATACGAAGGTTAAGAGGGTTCAACGCTGGCCGACCACTCTCAAAATGCGTATACATTCGAGTCACGGCCGGGGGGGGTTAAAAAGAAGGTCCCCTTCACACTGAAAACTCAGAGTTGGAGCGGTGTTGGCTACCACCCCCCAGCACAGGAAAAAAATTACATTGACATAAATACCTGAGAAAGTGGAGCGGAAAACTAACCCCGCTGGTTGTGTAGTGGTTATTGCACCAGACCGGTATCCTGCAGGTCGTGGGTTCGGATCCCACCTGTCGGGCGTTTTTTCTCCACCCTTTCTTTCCAAATTATTTCTCTGTTTTAATGACCTACCATATAATCCCCTTTACTTTACGACGTTTTCTTGACTACCAGCCCTTGTTTTCTGTGTTATCTCAACGTGTCCCTCATTTCCTATTCTGATTCGCTACATGCATAGCGAGGGCCTCTGTTCTGGCATTCTTGGTTTTATAGGCAGGTTAAGAGGGTTCAATGCTTGCCGACCACTCTCAAAATGTCGTAGACACTCGAGTTACGGCCGGGGGTTTAAAAGAAGGTTCCCTTCACCCCAAGAAGTCGCAGTCGGAGTTGCGCTGGCTACAATCCCCAAGCACTGGAAAAAATTACATCGAAATAAATACCCCAGAAAGTGGAGGGAAAAACTAGCCCCGCTGGTAGCGTAGTGGTTATCGCACCAGACTGGTATTCTGCAGGTCGTTGGTTCGAATCCCACCTGGCGGGCATTTTTTCTCCACCATTTCTTTCGAAATTATTTCTCTGTTTCAATGACCTACCATATCCATCCTTTGCTTTACGACGTTTTCTTGACTGCCAACCATCATTTTCTGTCTTATTTGAACGGGTCCCTCATTTCCCATTCTGATTCGCTACATTCATAGCGAGGGCCTCTGTTGTGGCAGTCTTGGCACCATACGAAGTTTAAGAGGGTTCAACGCTGGCCGACAACACTCAAAATGCGTAGACACTCAAGTCACGGCCAGGGGGTAAAAAGAAGGTCCCTTTCAGCTCGAGAAGTCAGAGTCAGAGCGGCGTTGGCTACACCCCCCAAGCACAGGAAAAAAATACATTGACATAAATACCCCAAAAAGTGGAGTGGAAAACTAGCCCCGCTGGTATAGTAGTGGCTATTGCGCCAGACGGGTATCCTGCAGGTCATGGGTTCGGATCCCACCTGGCGGGCATTTTTCTCGACATTTTCTTTCTAAATTATTTCTTTGTTTTAATGATCTACGATATCCTCCCCTTTGCTTTACGATGTTTTCTTGACTGCCAAACATTATTTTCTGTCTTATTTCAACGGGTACCTTATTTCCTATTTTGATTCACTACATGCATAGCGAGGGCCTCTGTTCTGGCAGTCTTGGCGCCATAGGAAGGTTAAGAGGGTTCAACGCTGGCCGACAACTCTCAAAATGCGTAGACACTCAAGTCACGGCCAGGGGGTAAAAAGAAGGTCCCTTTCAGCTCGAGAAGTCAGAGTCAGAGCGGCGTTGGCTACACCCCCCAAGCACAGGAAAAAAATACATTGACATCAATACCCCAGAAATTGGAGCGGAAAACTAGCCCTGCTGGTAGCGTAGTGGTTATTGAACCAGAACCGAATTCTGCAGGTCGTTGGTTCGGATCCCACCTGTCGGGCGTTTTTTCTCCACCCTTTCTTTCAGAATTAATTGTCTGTTTCAATGACCTACCATTACCTCCCCTTTGCTTTACGATGTTTTCTTGACTGCCAAACATTATTTTCTGTCTTATTTCAACGGGTACCTTATTTCCTATTTTGATTCACTACATGCATAGCGAGGGCCTCTGTTCTGGCAGTCTTGGCGCCATAGGGAGGTTAACAGAGTTCAACGCTGCCCGACCACACTCAAAATGTCGTAGACTCTCGAGTCACGGCCGGGAGGGTAAAAAGCAGGTCCCCTTCACCCCGAGAAGTCGGAGTCGGAGTGTTGCTGGCTACCACCCCCAAGCACAGGAAAAAATTACATTGACATAAGTACCCCAGAAAGTGGAGGGGAAAACGTGCCCCGCTGGTAGCGTAGTCGTTATCGCACCAGACATGTATTCTGCAGGTCGTGGGATCGGATCCCACCTGGCGGGCATTTTTTCTCCACCTTTTCTTTCCAAATTATTTGTCTGTTTCAATGACCTACCATTACCTCCCCTTTGCTTTACGACGTTTTCTTGAGTGCCAACCCTTATTTTCTGTCTTATTTCACCGGGTCCCTTATTTCCTATTCTGATTCGCTACATGCATAGCGAGGGCCTCTGTTCTGGCAGTCTTGGCGCCATAGGAAGGTTAAGAGGGTTCAACGCTGGCCGACAACTCTCAAAATGCGTAGACACTCGAGTCACGGCCGGGGGGTTAAAAAGAAGGTCCCCTTCAGCCCGAGAAGTCAGAGTCAGAGCGGCATTGGATGCACCTCCCAAGCACAGGAAAAAATTACATTGACATAAATACCCCAGAAAGTGGAGCGGAAAACTAGCCCCGCTGGTAGCGTAGTGGTTATCGCACCAGACCGGTATCCTGCAGGTCGTGGGTTCGGATCCCACCTGGCGGGCATTTTTTCTCCACCGTTTCTTTCCAAATTATTTCTCTGTTTCAATGACCTACCATATCCATCCTTTGCTTTACGACGTTTTCTTGACTGCCAACCATCATTTTCTGTCTTATTTCAACGGGTCCCTCATTTCCTATTCTTATTCGCTACATGCATAGCGAGGGCCTCTGTTCTGGCAGTCTTGGCTCCATAGGGAGGTTACGAGTGTTCAACGCTGGCAGACCACTCTCAAAATGTCGTAGACTCTCGAGTCAAGGCCGGGAGGTTAAAGAGAACGTCCCCTTCACCCCGAGAAGTCGGAGTCGCAGTGGCGCTGGCTACCACCCCCAAGCACAGAAAAAAATTAGATTGACATAAATACCCCAGAAAATGGAGGGGAAAACTAGCCCCGCTGGTAGCATAGTGGTTATCGCACCCGACCGGTATTCTGCAGGTCGTTGGTTCGAATCCCACCTGGCGGGCATTTTTTCTCCACCATTTCTTTTCAAATTATTGCTCTGTTTCAATGACCTACCATATCGTCCCCTTTGCTTTACGACGTTTTCTTGACTGCCAACCCTTATTTTCTGTCTTATTTCAACGGGTCCCTTATTTCCTATTCTGATTCGGTACATGCATAGCGAGGGCCTCTGTTCTGGCAGTCTTGGCGCCATAGGGAGGTTAAGAGGGTTCAACCCTGCCCAACCACAATCAAAATGTCGTAGACTCTCGAGTCATGACCGGGGTGTTTAAAAAAAGGTCCCCTTCACACCAAGAAGTTGGAGTCGGAGTGGTGCTGGCTACCACCACCAAGCACAGGAAAAAATTATATTGACATTAGTACCCCAGAAATAGAAGGGGAAAACCAGCCCCGCTGGTAGCATAGTGGTTATCTCACCAGACCGGTATTCGGCAGGTAGTGGGTTCTGATCCCAACTGGCGGGCATTTTTCTCCACCTTTTCTTTCCAAATTATTTGTCTGTTTCAATGACCTACCATAACCTCCGCTTTGCTTTACGACGTTTTCTTCACTGCCAACCCTTTTTTTGTCCTATTTCAACGGGCTCTCATTTCCTATTCTGATTCGCTACATGCATAGCGAGGGCCTGTGTTCCTCCCGTCTTGGAGCCACAGGGAGGTTAAGAGGGTTGAACGCTGGACGACCACTCTCAAAATGTCGTAGATACTCGAGTTACGGCCGGGGGGTTAAAAAGAAGGTCCCCTTCACCCTGAGAAGTCGGGGTCAGAGTGGCGCTGGCTACCACCCGACAAGTACAGGAAAAAATTACATTGACATCAATACCCCAGAAACTGGTGGGGAAAACTAGCCCCGCTGGTAGAGTATTGGTTATCGCACCAGACCAGTATTCGGCAGTTCTTGGGCTTGGATCCCAGCTGGCGGGCATTTTTTCTCCACCTGTTCTTTCCAAATTATTGGTCTGTTTCAATGACGTACCACATCCTCCCCTTTGCTTTACTACGTTTTCTTGACTGCCAACGCTGATTTTCTGTCTTATTCCAACGGGTCCGTCATTTCCTATTCTGATTTGCTACATGCATAGCGAGGGCCTCTGTTCTGCCGTCTTGGTGCCATAGGGAGGTTAAGAGGGTTCAACGCTGGCCCACCACTCTTCAAATGTCGTAGAGTGTCGAGTCACGGCTGGGGGGTTAAAAAGAAGGTCCCCTTCACCCCGAGAAGTCGGAGTCGGAGTGGTGCTGGCTACTACCCCCAAGCACAGGAAAAAATTCCATTGACATAAATACCCCAGAAAGTGGAGGGGGAGCTAGGCCCGCTGGTAGCGTAGTGGTTATCGCATCAGACCGATATTCTGCAGTTCTTGGGTTCGGATCCCACCTGGCGGGCATTTTTTCTCCACGTTTTCTTTCCAAATTATTTCTCTGTTTAATGACCTACCATAGTCTCCCCTTTGCTTTACGATGTTTTCTTGACTGCCAAACCTTATTTTCTGTCTTATCTCAACGTGTTCCTCATTTCCTATTCTGATTCGCTACATGCATAGCGAGGGCCTCTGTTCTGGCAGTCGTGGTGCCATAGGGAGGTTAAGAGGGTTCAATGCTGGCTGACCACTCTCAAAATGCGTAGACATTCGAGTCACGGCCGGGTGGTTAAAAAGAGGGTCCCCTTCACCCCGAGAAATCAGAGTCGGAGTGGCGCTTGCTACCACCCCCGAGCTCAGGAAAAAATTACATTGACATATAAACCCCAGAAAGTGGAGCGGAGAACTATCCCCGCTCCTAGCGAAGAGGTTATCACACATGACCAGTATTCTGGAGGTCGTGGGTTCCGATCTAACCAGGCGGGCATTTTTTCTCCAACTTTTCATTCCAAATTATTTCTCTGTTTCAATGACCTACCATATCCTCCCCTTTGCTTTACGACGTTTTCTTGACTGGCAACTCCTATTTTTTGTCTCATTTCAACGGGTCCCTCATTCCCTATTCTGATTCGCTACATGCATAGCGAGGATCTCTGTTCTGGCAGTCTTGGTGCCATAGGGAGGTTAAGAGGGTTCAACGCTGGCAGACCACTCTCAAAATGTCGTAGACACTTGAGTCACGGCCGGGAGGTTAAAAAGAAGGTCCCCTTTACCCGGAGAAGTCGGAGTCGGAGTGCTGCAGGCTACCACCACCAAGCAAATGAAAAAATTACATGGACATAAATACCCTGGAAAGTGGAGCGGAAAACTAGCCCCGCTGGTAGCGTAGTGGTTATTGCACCAGACCTGTATTCTGCAGGTCATAGGTTCGGATCCCACCTGGCGGGCATTTTTTCTCCTCCTTTTCTTTCCAAATTATTTGTCTGTTTCAATGGCCTACCATATCCTCCCCGTTGCTTTACGATGTTTTCTTGACTGCCAACACTTATTTTCTTGCTTATTTCAACGGGTCCTTATTTCCTATTCTGATTGGCTACATGCATAGCGAGGGCCTCTGTATTGGCAGTCTTGGCGCCATTTGGAGGTTAAGAGGGTTCAACGCTGGCCGACCACTCTTCAAATGTCGTAGACTGTCGAGTCACGGCTGGGGGTTAAAAAGAACGTCCCCTTCACCCCGAGAAGTCGGAGTCGGAGTGGTGTTGGCTACCACCCCCAAGCACAGGAAAAAATTACATTGACATAAATACCCCAGAAAGTTGATCGGAAAACTAGCCCCTCTGCCAGCGTAGTGGTTATTGCAACAGACTGGTATTCTGCAGGTCGTGGGTTCAGATCCCTCCTGGTGGCCAATTTTTTCTCCACCTTTTCTTCTCAAATTATTTGTCTGTTTCAATGAGCTACCGTATCCTCCCGTTTGCTTTACGATGTTTTCTTGGCTGCCAACCCTTATTTTCTGTCTTATTTCAATTGGTCCCTCAATTCCTATTCTGATTCGCTACATGCATAGCGGGGGCCCCTGTACTGGCAGTCTTGGCGCCACAGGGAGGTTAAGAGGATACAGCGCTGGCCGACCACTCTCAAATTTTCGTAGACTCTCCAGTCACTGCCGGGGGGTTAAAAAGAAGGTCCGCTTCACCCCGAGAAGTCGGAGTCGGAGTGGAACTGGCAACCGCTCCCAAGCACAGAAAAAATTTATATTGACATGAGTACCCCAGAAAGTGGAGGGGAAAAATAGCCTCACTGGTAGCGTAGGGGTTATCGCACCAGACCAGTATTCTGCAGGTCTTGGGTTCGGATACCACATGTCCGGCATTTTTTCTCCACCTTTTCTTTCTAAATAATTTGTCTCTTTCAATGACCTACCATATCCTCCCCTTTGCTTTACGACGTTTTCTTGACTGAAAACCTTATTTTCTGTCTTATTCCAAGAAGTCCCTCATTTCCTATTCTGATTCGCTTCATGCATAGCGAGGGCCTCTGTTCTGGCAGTCTTGGTGCCATAGGGAGATTAAGAGGGTTCAAAGCTGGCCCACCACTCTTCAAATGCGTAGACTGTCGAGTCACGGCTGGGGGGGTAAAAAGAGGGTCCCCGTCACCCCATGTAGTCGTAGTCGGAGTGTTGCTGGCTACCACCCCCGAGCGCAGGAAAAAATTACATTGACCTAAATACCCCAGAAAGTGGAGCGGAAAACTAGCCCCTCTGCAAGCGTTGTGGTTATTGCACCAGGCTTATATTCTGCAGGTCGTGGGTACGGATCCCACCTGGCGGGCATTTTTTCTCCACCTTTTCTTTCCAAATTATTTCTCTGTTTCAATGACCTACCATATCCTCCCCTTTGTTTTACGACGTTTTCTTGACTGCCAACCCTTATTTTCTGTCTCATTTTAACTTGTCCCTTATTTCCTATTGTGATTCGCTACATGCATAGCGAGGGCCTCGGTTCTGGCAGTCTTGGTGCCATAGGGAAGTTAAGAGGGTTCAACGCTGGAGGGTTCAACGTTGCATGCCCACCTGCAGCTCTAACCTCGCCTACAGCAAAACAAACTGCTGTTCCCGCTCCCAGAGAGACTCCTAATACCGGTCTTGCAAAATCTCCACATCGTGCATGCGTTAGAGAAGGTCAGTCAGAAAACTCCAATCACCAAGGTTTGGGCAAACTCAGGTCCCTAATTCTCTTTATGACGCAGACCATGCGTACATTCCTGGCCTCGTTTTCCTCACCAGAAACTGAAGCCCTCATCACCCTCATAGACTTTGCAGCTCGCTTCCTCACTCAGTGGCTGTAGGTGTTATGCCTCCAGCCAGTACTCCTACAATGCAACAAATTCGCAACGCAGCCACAATTTTTCAGTGGAATGCGGGTGGGCTGCAGTCTCGACTACCAGATTTCCGGAGATTTGTCAACAAGCACCGTTTCCCTGTGATCGCAATTTCGGAATCACGTCTATCTGAAGACGTACGCCTATCAGGATACACATTACTGCGTTCCAAAACTGGTGTGCCTTCAACAAGAGCACTTTTAGCTCTCAGAAATGACCTCACCATTGTACACCATGATTTGACGCCAAGTGCAGAAAACGAATACGTAGCAGCCACGGTGCAAATCGAAGGTCTGTCTTTCACCGTCATTGCCGCCTACATTCCACCTCGAAAGGCGTTAGATAGAGACCGTTTGGAGAGTATCCTTCGTGCTACGCCGCCTCCGCATATACTCACTGGCGATTTTAATGCGCATCATCCGTCATGGGGAAGCCGCAGAACAACAATTAAAGCGCAGCACTTGCTAGATATTGCTTATCAGCACAACATGACTGTACTTAATACCGGAGAACCAACTTTTTTCCGTAAAGGCGTTTCAAGCGCTCTTGACGTCACCCTCGTTTCCTCTACGCTGCTTTCCAGATTAAGCTGGTCTGTGGATATTGAATCCCACGGCAGCGACCACCTCCCTACTTACATAACACTGGACGGTGCTCCGGGCAGTTATAGAAAACATGAGGTCCGATTCACAAACTGGGAGGTATTTACCAGAGCAGTACAAGAGGGCCTGAGTTCAGTGTTATCCTACGACGACTTTGTAAGCACGATGGCTATTGCGCGCAAAACGAGCACGACGGCTTTTATATTACCCAAGTTATTTTCTGTCGCCGACGCAGAGTTTGAAAGGCTTCGTGCCATACGCCGGCGAGCAGAAAGAAGAGCACGTAAAACACTGGCACCTGAAGACATTCGAGAATCCAGACGAGTGCAGAAGCGCATTCAACGGCACATGGGCAAATTGGCTAAACGTGAATGGACATCTTTCTGCTCAAAGTTGGACCCCAGGAAACCACTCACTAGAATATGGAGCCTCGTCAGAAGTATTCGCACACCACCGACATGTCTCCACCCATTTAACGCGGTTTCATTACGTACCAATTCCACATTCTTAGACGTCGCTGAGATGTTCTGTGCAAAAATTGCGGCCACATCAACGTCACCTCCGTCACTTCCATTTTCGGATAACGGACGCCTATCACATCACACGCCCCTTACGGATGCCCCGTTTACAATACCGGAACTCGTCAAGGCTTTATCTGCAGTTAACAAGTCCGCCTCCCCTGGTCCAGACGGCATAACTTATACTGCTCTGACCCATCTTGGAGAAGAGGGGAAGAGATTTCTCCTGGACATTTTCAACCAATCCTGGAGGGCCGGTCGTCTGCAGCCCAGCTGGAAGACTGCTCGCATTGTGCCTATACTGAAGCCAGGAAAAGATCCCTCAGACATTCAATCGTATCGACCCATTGCGCTTTTGAGCTGCGTAGGTAAGCTGATGGAGAAAATGGTGCTGCTTCGGCTAGATTGGGATCTAAGTACTAGAAATATTTACCCGCCACAAATGTCCGGTTTCCGCAAAGGCAGGAGCAGTATCGACAATGTAATCGCCCTCTCTAATTGCGTCAAGCGCGAAAAAGCACTCCGTAACACCGTTATAGCGGTGTTTTTGGACATCAAGGCTGCGTATGACTCTGTCACGCATGACGCTATCCGCTTTCAAATGCACTCATTGGGTATTGGTGGTCGAATGTACGATTGGCTGTCCAATTACCTTACCGACAGAAGCATCTTCATGACCACCTCTGATGGCGACACATCGAAGCACACCGTAACTCGTGGTGTTCCACAAGGAGGAGTACTCAGCCCAGCGCTTTTTAATATTTCCCTCATCGGCATTGAAAAATGTTTGCCACCTCATATCGCGATTTCCTTATA
Organism: Haemaphysalis longicornis; assembly: GCF_048455015.1. Lineage (NCBI taxonomy): Eukaryota > Metazoa > Arthropoda > Arachnida > Ixodida > Ixodidae > Haemaphysalis > Haemaphysalis longicornis. The sequence continues at coordinate 4,564,304 of NW_027526325.1, read as the reverse complement.
TGCCGATGATATTTGCATATGGTGCTCCGGCCGAAATAGGCGTGTGCTTCGTGCGAGGCTTCAGCGGGGAATAGATGCTATCTCAGAATTCCTCGCAGTGCGTGGACTCCAAATCTCGGCAACAAAATCAGCAGCCATCGCTTTTACGAAACGTGATGTCACACGGTACGAGCTCACGGCAATGGGGACACCAATACCTTATGTCACAAATCATAAATTTCTCGGCGTCACATTCGATAGATTGTTGACATGGACACCCCACATTCGTAGTTTGAAAGAAAAGTTCTCGTCATTTTTCAACATCTTCAGAATGCTTTCCAGCAACAGTGGTGGCTGCACAGTTTACTCGCTTCTTCGTCTCTACGACGCTCTCTGCGAAGGGCTTTTACGCTACAGCCTTCCTGCGTTGCTTCCCCTCTCAGCTGGAAATCTCAAGGCTTTGGAAAGCATGCAGGCGCGCATACTCCGAGTGTGTATCGGCGTCCCAAAAACAACATCAACCCTGGGTACGTTCACTGAATGTAGACGATTAACGCCGGTAGCGCTGCGCAAAGAGGAACTGCTTCGGGCATGTTTGCGTTTTGTCACGAGGCAATGTCACCATCCATTGGCTGAGACTTCTGCTTCAGATCTGCAAGACCTTCTACCGCAACATTACGAGATCCCATCTCTGCCTTCGTACCCGCTATGGTTGCTCCCACCCATAAGCATTCACACAGCCGTGCCAGGAGTGACGCGAAGAGCAAATGTTCCCGCTCCAGCTCTTAAGTTTTACACTTTACAACTTCTAGACAGCAAATACATCGGCCATAAACATATATACACTGATGGCTCAGTGACAGAAGGATCTTCCACGATTGGTGTTTGGATACCTGCGTCGGGCACTACGATAACCAAAAAACTCAGTCACAGGACGTCATCAACAGTAACTGAGCTGGCCGCCATCCGTGCTGCTATTGAATATATCACCACGCAGTCACCCAGCCAATGGGCTATCTTTACGGATTCCCGCGCGGCCCTTCAATGCCTCCAATCTTTCCCTTCTGACCAGCTAGTCGGGGACATTCGGTTTTTACATCACCAAGCCGTGAACGCTTGCCATTTCGTCGAACTACAGTGGATACCGGCACATTGCGGGGTATCGGGTAATTCAACAGCAGACGCTGCAGCTTCCCAAGCTCACAACTGCCAAGTGCCTACTGCGGCAATACCGTTCTCTAGGAAGGATGCGGCCGCACTTGCGTGTCGTGTTGCGCGGCAGGTACAGCTTTCAATATGGGTGGATCCTTCACGTCGCTATACCCCGCTTTATTCTGTCGACCCAGAATGTACTTTCAAGTTACCCTCTAATCTAACGAAACACGACGCAGCCGTATTACATCGCATACGCCTGAACGTCGCCTACACTCGCCTCTTTCGTTTCAAGCTTCAGCAGACCAGCTCACCCTTCTGTCCGGACTGTAACTGTACCGAAGATATTTACCATGTCGTATGTGTGTGTAAACGATATGACGAACCAAGACGCTCCTTGACAGTGACTTTGGGCAGGCTACCAACATCGTGTCTTACATTGAATGATGTGCTTGGCCCCTGGTCATGCGCAAAGATGGCTTCACGTGCGACGAGGGCCTTCCTAAGCTTCCTTCGCAGTTCAGGCCTAGTTCACAGACTTTAACAGTGCCGAGCATTGACTCGACATGTGCTACAGAACCGTGACCGTCACCTTTGCGCTCTCAAGCTCTTAGTGGTGTCCCAGTGAACATTTCGGGGCTGTGATCACCGTGACTACTAGGTTGGCGGTCAAAGTGTTATGATTGCTCGTGGTCGCTCCGCAGTTTTCTGAACTGTGCTTAAATTCAATGTGAACCTTCAGCCATTGCGTGTTTACCCCGTCTTTTATTTTTAACCTGACCTAGTGATCTCATGACCCCATGTTGTCGCTCCGCGGTTGCCTGAACTCTGCTAAATTTGAAAGCGAACATTTCCCCAGTGCGCTAGAACAATTCTCTAGTGTGTTTTAACACTTCTTTTACTTTTACTTCGTACTACTGAACTCTGTATACAGACCGCTTGTCGTTTTTTCTTTCTTTTTTTTTTCATTTGTGTCATTATTCACCTGACGTAGCATGTTAGGCTATCTGCTGGACAGACCTCGTCAGTACCATTAAACTGCGTTCTCTCTCTCTCTCTCTCAACGCTGGCCAACCACTCTCAAAATGTCGTAGACACTCGAGTCACGGCCGGGGGGTTAAAAAAAGTTCGTCTTCACCCATAGAAGTCGGAGTCAGAGTGGCGCTGGCTATCACACCGAAGCAGAGGAAAAAAATTACCTTGACATAAATACCCCAGAAAGTGGAGGGGAAAACTAGCCAGCTGCTAGCGTAGTGGTCATCGTACCAGACATGTATCCTGCAGGTCGTGTCCCACCTGGCCGGCAGTTTTTCTCCACCTTTTCTTTCCAAATTTTTTGTCTGTTTCAATGACCTACCATATCCTCCCCTTTGCTTTACGACGTTTTCTTGACTGCCAACCCTTATTTTTGTCTTATTTCAACGGGTCCCCCATTTCCTATTCTGATTCGCTACATGCATAGCGAGGGCCTCTGTTCTGGCAGTCTTGTGCCATAGGGAGGTTAAGAGGGTTCAACGCTGGCCAACCACTCTCAATATGTCGTAGACATTCGAGTCACGGCCGGGGGGTTAAAAAGAGGGTCCCATTCACCCCGAGAAGTCAGAGTCGGAGTGGCGCTAGCTACCACCCCCGAGCTCAGGAAAAAATTACATTGACATATATACCCCAGAAAGTGGAGCGGAGAACTTTCCCCGCTCCTAGCGAAGAGGTTATCGCACATGACCAGTATTCTGGAGGTCGTGGGTTCCGATCCTACCAGGCGGGCATTTTTTCTCCAACTTTTCTTTCCAAATTCTTTCTCTGTTTTTATGACCGACCATAACCTCCCCTTTGCTTTATGACGTTTTCTTGACTGCCAACCCTTATTTTCTGTCTCATTTCAACGGGTCCATTATTTCCTATTCTGATTCGCTACATGCATAGCGAGGGCCTCTGTTCTGGCAGTCTTATTGCCATAGGGACGTTAAGAGGGTTCAACGCTGCCCAACCACTCTCAAAATGTCGTAGCCACTCGAGTCACGGCCGGGTGGTTCAAAAGAAGGTCCCCTTCACCCCGAGCAGTCGGAGTCAGAGTGGCGCTGGCTACCACCACCAAGCAAAGGAAAAAATGATATTGCCATTATTACCCCAGAAAGTGGAGAGGAAAACTAGCCCCGCTAGTAGCGTAGAGGTTATCGTACCAGACTAGTATTCTGCAGGTCGTGGGTTCGGATCCAACGTGGCGGGCAGTTTTTCTCCACCTTTTCTTTCCAAATTATTTCTCTGTTTTAATCACCTACCATATCCTCCCCTTTGCTTTACGACGTTTTCTTGACTGCCAACCTTTATTTTCTGTCTTAATTCAACGGGTCCCTTATTTCCTTTTCTGATTCGCTACATGCATAGCGAGGGCCTCAGTTCTGGCAGTCTTGGTGCCATAGGGAGGTTGTGGGGGTTCACCGCTGCCCGACAACTCTCAAAATGTAGACTCTCGAGTCACGGCTCGGGGGTTAAAAAGAAGGTCCCCGTTACTTTGAGAAGTGGGAGTCAGAGATTCGCTGGCTACCACCCCTAAGCACAGGAAAAAATTACATTGACATTTAATACCCCAGAAAGTGGAGGGGAAAACTAGCCCGCTGGTAGCGTATTGGTTATCGCACCAGATTGGTATTCTGCAGGTCGTGTGTTCGGATAACACCTGGCGGGAATTTTTTCTCCAACTTTTCTTTCCAAATTATTTGTCTGTTTCAATGACCTGCCATATATTCCCCTTGCTTTATGACGTTTTCTTGACTACCTAACCTTATTTTCTGTCTTATTTCCACGGGTCCCTCATTTCCTATTCTGATTCGCTACATGCATAGCGAGGGCCTCTGTTCTGGCAGTCTTGATGCCATAAGGAGGTTAAGAGGGTTCAACGCTTGCCCACCACTCTTCAAATGTCGTATACCGTCGAGTCATGGCTGGGGGGTTAAAAAGAAGGTCCCCTTCACCCCGAGAAGTCGGAGTCGGAGTGGTGCTGGCTACCACCCCCAAGCACAGGAAAAAATTACATTGACATAAATACCCCAGAAAGTGGAGCGGAAAACTAGCCCCTCTGCTAGCGTAGTGGTTATTGCACCAGACTGGTATTCTGCAGGTAGTGGGTTCGGATCCCACCTGGCGAGCATTTTTTCTCCACCTTTTCTTTCCGAATTATTTCTCTGTTTCAATGACCTACCATATCCTCCCTTTTGCTTTACGACGTTTTCTTGACTGGCAACTCCTATATTTTGTCTAATTTCAATGGGTCCCTCATTCCCTATTCTAATTTGCTACATGCATAGCGAGGACCTCTGTTCTGGCAGTCTTGGTGCCATAGGGAGGTTAAGAGGGTTCAACGCTGTTAGACCACTCTCAAAATGTCGTAGACACTTGAGTCACAGCCGGGAGGTTAAAAAGAAGGTCCCCTTTACCCCGAGAAGTCGGAGTGCTGCAGGCTACCACCACCAAGCAAAGGAAAAAATTAGATGGACATAAATACCCCAGAAAGTGGAGCGGAAAACTAGCCTCGCTGGTAGCGTAGTGGTTATTGCACCAGACCTGTATTCTGCAGGTCGTAGGTTCGGATCCCACCTGGCGGGCATTTTTTCTCCTCCTTTTCTTTCCAAATTATTTGTGTGTTTCAATGGCCTACCATATCCTCCCCGTTGCTTTACAATGTTTTCTTGACTCCCAACACTTATTTTCTTGCTTATTTCAACGGGTCTCTTGTTTCCTATTCTGATTGGCTACATGCATAGCGAGGGCCTCTGTTCTGGCACTCTTGGGGCCATTGGGAGGTTAAGAGGGTTCAACGCTGGCCGACCACTCTCAAAATGTCGTAGACTCTCGAGTCACGGCCGGGGGGTTAAAAAGATGGACCGCTTCACCCCGAGAAGTCAGAGTCGGAGTGGCGCTGGCTACCACCCCCAAGCACAGGAAAAAATTACATTGACATAAATACCCCAGAAAGTTGACCAGAAAACTAGCCCCTCTGCTAGCGTAGTGGGTATTGCACCAGACTGGTATTCTGCAGGTCGTGGGTTCGGATCCCTCCTGGCGGCCAGTTTTTCTCCACATTTTCTTCTGAAATTATTTGTCTGTTTCAATGAGCTACCATATCCTCCCGTTTGCTTTACGATGTTTTCTTGGCTGCCAACCCTTATTTTCTGTCTTATGTCAATGGGTCCCTCAATTCCTATTCTGATTTGCTACATGCATAGCGAGGGCCACTATACTGGCAGTCGTGGCGGCATATGGAGGTTAAGAGGGTACAGCGCTAGCCGACCGCTGTCAAAATGTCGTAGACTCTCGAGTCAGGGCCGGGGGGTTAAAAAGAAGGTCCCCTTCACCCCGAGAAGTCGGAGTCGGAGTGGTGTTCGCTACCACCTCCAAGCACAGAAAAAAATTATCTTGACATTAGTACTCCAGAACGTGCCGTGGAAAACTAGCCCCGCTGGTAGCGTAGTGGTTATCGCACCAGGCCGGTATTCTGCAGGTCTTCGGTTCGGATCCCACATGTCGGGCATTTTTTCTCCACCTTTTCTTTCCAAATTATTTGTCTGTTTCTATGACCTACCATATCCTCCCCTTTGCTTTACGACGTTTTCTTGACTGCCATCGCCTATTTTCTGTCTTATTTCCACGGGTCCCTCATTTCCTATTCTGATTCGCTACATGCATAGCGAGGGCCTCTGTTCTGGCAGTCTTGGTGCCATAAGGAGGTTAAGAGGGTTCAACGCTTGCCCAACACTCTTCAAATGTCGTATACCGTCGAGTCATGGCTGGGGGGTTAAAAAGTAGGTCCCCTTCACCCCGAGAAGTCGGAGTCGGAGTGGTGCTGGCTACCACCCCCAAGCACAGGAAAAAATTACATTGACATAAATACCCCAGAAAGTGGAGCGGAAAACTAGCCCCTCTGCTAGCGTAGTGGTTATTGCACCAGACTGGTATTCTGCAGGTAGTGGGTTCGGATCCCACCTGGCGGGCATTTTTTCTCCACCTTTTCTTTCCGAATTATTTCTCTGTTTCAATCACCTACCATATCCTCCCCTTTGCTTTACGACGTTTTCTAGACTGGCAACTCCTATTTTTTGTCTCATTTCAACGGGTCCCTCATTCCCAATTCTAATTCGCTACATGCATAGCGAGGACCTCTGTTCTGGCAGTCTTGGTGCCATAGGGAAGTTAAGAGGGTTCAACGGTGGCCAACCACTCTCAAAATGTCGTAGACACTCGAGTGACGGCCGGGGGGTTAAAAAGAAGGTCCCCTTCACCCCGAGAAGTCGGAGTCGGAGTGGCGCTGGCTACCACCACCAAGCACAGGAAAAAATTATATTGACATTAGTACCGAAGAAAGTGGAGGGGAAAACTAGCCAGTCTGGTAGCGTAGTAGGTATCGCACCAGACAAGTATTCTGCACGTCGTGGGTTTGCATTCCACCTGGTGGGCAGTTTTTCTCCACCTTTTTTTTCCAAATTATTTGTCTGTTTCAACGACCTACCATATCCTCCCCTTTGCTTTACGACGTTTTCTTGACTGCCAACCCTTATTTTCTGTCTTATTTCAACGGGTCCCTCAATTCCTATTCTGATTCGCTACATACATAGTGAGGGCCTCTGTACTGGCAGTCTTGGCGCCATAGGGAGGTTTATAGGGTACAGCGCTGGCCGACCACTCTCAAAATGTCGTAGACTCTCGAGTCACGGCCGGGGGGGTTAAAAAGAAGGTCCGCTTCACTTTGAGAAGTCGGAGTCGGAGTGGCACTGGCAACCACCCCCAAGCACAGGAGGAGGACGAGGAGGAACAAAATATATTTCAAAATTAGTTTTTGTAGTAGTAGCAATGGGGGGTCTTCTCAGTCCAGAAGTCCCTGGGCGGTCGCTGCCAGGCGGGCCCTTTCAACCAGCCGAAGCTGATTGCCGGGGTCCGGGCTGGCTAGCATGCCTTCCCACTGCTCATGGTTGGGGGAGGGAGTAACGGGGAGGGATGGTGTGTGGTAGCAAGCCCAAATCATATGATACAGTGCGCAGGGTTGGGGACAGTACTTGCAGGTGGCGGAGTAGGAGGTGGGATGAATGGCGTGGAGGAGGGTGCCGTGCGGATAGGTGTTGGTTTAAAGGCGGCGATACGTGGTGGCTTCTTCCTTAGTCAACTTGTCGTGGGGTGGGGGAAAGATGCGGCGTTCGAGGCGGTATTGTTCGAGGATGTCGTTGAAGTTTTGAGGCACAGAATGGTGGACTTCGGACGGTGATGCTGGAGTGTTGGAGGGGAATGCCCGGTAGATTTGCGCGCGGGAGGCAGCATGAGCCGCCTCATTCCCCTCCAGAGACTCATGTCCTGGGGTCGAGAGAATGTAGAGGTAAGGAGGGTTAGCGATGGACTGTAGGATGCGGAGGGCTAAGGGAGCTATGTGACCGGCAGCGTAATGGCGACAGGCAGCTTGCGAATCTGTGACGATGGTGATTATGTCCTGAGATGTAGTGGCTGCGAGGGCTATCACGATTTCTTCTGCAGTTGAGGAGTCATTGCCAATTACTGTTGCGACGCCAATTGAATTTCTCGGTGGTCTACTGTTGAAATTGCGAAGGCTGGTTTATCGGCATATTTGGCGGCGTCAACGTAGCGGGTTTCTCGTGGCTTGACTTGAAGCATCTTGCGAAGCATTCGAATACGGGCTTGTCGGCGACCCTGGTTATGAAGGGGGTGCATATTCTTGGGTGTTGGGGCGATGGAGATGCAATCGCGTAGTTCCAGAGGGATGCGTTGGCGGGGGTGATGGGTGGCAGGTAGTGGGTAGCCGAGGAGACGGAGCAGTTGACAGCCAGTGTGTGAAAGCTTGAGCCGTTCGATCTGGTTGCCTTGATGTGCCTCTCGAAGTTCGTCCCAGGTTGTTTGAAGTCGAATCTGTAGTAATTTGGCAGTGGAAGTTGTCGGTGGTAGCCCTAGTGCTAATTTATAGGCTTGCCGGATGATTATGTCGAGTTTTTGTATTTCACTATTTTTGAGAGCCAATTATGGAGTTCCGTATGTGATGCGGCTAATTAAGACGCCTTGAATTAGGCTCACAGAAAAAATTATATTGGCATTAGTACCCCAGGAAGAGGAGAGGAAAACTAGCCCCGCTGGTAGCGTAGTGGTTATCGCACCAGACTAGTATTCTGCAGGTCGTGGGTTCGGATCCCACCTGGCGGGCAGTTTTTCTCCACCTTTTCTTTACAAATTATTTGTCTGTTTCAATGACCTACCATATCCCCCCCTTTGCTTTACGACGTTTTCTTGACTGCCAACCCTTAGTTTCTGTCTTATTTCAACAGGCTCTCATTTCCTATTCTGATTCGCTACATGCATAGCAAGGGCCTCTACTCCTCCCGTCTTGGAGCCATAGGGAGGTTAACAGGGTTCAACGCTGGACGACAACTCTCAAAATGTCATAGACACTCGAGTTACGGCCGGGGGGGTTAAAAAGAATGTCCCCTTCACCCCGAGAAGTCGGAGTCGGAGTGGAGAGAGAGAGAAAAGACTTTATTCAAAGCGTTCTGCATGGGAGGGAGCAAATCCGGCCACGCAGGGCGCGGTGCTCCCCCGTCTTACACTACGTCTACAGTCCTATAGGCGTGTGTCGGGCCTAGATCCCGAGGCTACCGTGCCCCGGCCCCGCTCGGACTACTCGGGCTCCCTCTAGGGGTTCCCTTTCGCCTCTGCAGGGCCAGAGCTGCCTCGAGCTGCTGGACGGCCCATCTCTGGTCCTTCGGCTCCGCAGAGCCCACACACTGTCTCACACGCGGCGGGTACGCACCGTCCTCAACACTGTCACAGCCCCACATGATGTGGGCCAAGGTAGCCGTCGCCCGCGCACACATGCTGCACACGTCACTCTCGAAGAGTTCCGGGCACACGTGGCGCGCGAGCGCCGGGGTCAAAACCGTCTCTGTTTGTAGTTGGCGCAGCCTCACCGCCTCCCACCTGGCTAAGTCCCGGTGTGGGGGCGGGAAGCCGCGTCGCTGTTCGCGGTGCCACTTGAGGATTTCGCCGTAGTCCGTCAGGGGATCCTCTTCTGCCGTTACTGTCGCCGTCTCTTCGGAAGCGGGGGCCGCCGCGTCCCGGCACGTGGCGAGACCACGGGCCGCGGCGTCACCTCCTCGTTGCGGTTCGGTACGTCTGGTGTCAGGTCTCGGCCCGCGTGGGCCGGGACCCACTTGAGCTTGACCGGCGTAGTCCCCCGGTCCTCTCTTAGGATCCTCGCTGCAGCCTCGCACACCGCTCCTCTGGCGAAGTTGTGGATTGCAGTCTTGCTGTCGCTCAGGATCGTGTGCACACCCGGGGCGCTCAGGGCCAGGGCGATTGCCACCTCCTCCGCCTGGCTCGCTCCCCGGACGCACACGCTGCACGCGGTCTTTAGCTCCCCCGTGGCGGCGGTCACCGCCACCGCCGCGAAGGTGTTCGGACGGCTCCTGCTCCTGGCGGCGTCCACGTACACCGCCCCGTCCTCGTCGCGATACTTGCGTAGCAGCGCCTTTGCCCGCGCCGCTCGCCTCTCCGCGTTGTTGGTGGGGTCCACGTTCTTGGGTAGCGGATACACCATCAGGCGTCTGGTCGTCTCGTCCCGCAGCGGCGTTGACTCGGGGTCCGGCGCTTCTGGGGCGCCCATGCCCACTCGGTCCAGGATGCGGCGCCCGACCGCGGAGCGGCCCAGGCGCGTCTGTTGGGCTGTTCTCTGGGCCTCGCTGATCTCCGAGAGTGTGTTGTGCACCCCCAGAGACAGCAAGGCCGATGTCCTGGTCCCGTTCAGCAGGCCCAGGGCTCCCGAGTACGCCTTGCGGATGGCCGCGTCGATCCGCTGCCGCTCCGCTTCCGTCCAGCGGTGGAACGCTCCCGCGTACGCTGCGTGACTGACCACGAAGGCCTGCAGCATACGCAGGAGGCTCGCCTCTCGCATTCCCCTCGAACGGGACGCCACGCGCTTTATCAGGCGCGTCGCAATCCCCATCTTCGTCGTTATGTGTCGGGCAGCCGTGCCGTTGGTGCGGTGGGCGTCCACGTACATCCCCAGGATCCGCAGACCCTGGATGTGCGGGACGGGTGTCCCGTCCCCGGCTCGAACTACGATGTTACGTTCGGCCTCCTCGGCGGCCCGCTTCCTCCAGCGCCCCGGCGGGGGCAGTATCAGTAGCTGGGACTTCTGCGGCGAACACCGGAGGCCCGTGCCCTCGAGCGCGGCCTCGACGGCGTCCACCGCTGCCTGCAGTCCAGTCTCGATTTCTTTGTCGCTACCGCCCGTCGCCCAAATGGTGACGTCGTCCGCGTACAGGCAGTACTTGATCTTCGGTCCCAGCGCTTCGAGGCGGTTCGCCACCTCGATCATGACCAGGTTGAAGAGGAGCGGAGATATGACCGAGCCTTGCGGGGTGCCCACGCTGCCCAGTTCTCTCTCTTCCAGTCGGTCTCCGCCCACCTCCAGCCTGGCCGTGCGATGGGTCAGGAAGGAGCGAATGTAGTCATAGGTTCGCTGTCCCATGTTCAGCTTCGTCACCTGGGCCAGGATCGCCGAGTGCTTCACCTTGTCGAAGGCACTCTGCAGGTCCAGGCCCAGGACGGCTCGGTTGTCCTTCTTCGTTATCCCTCCGGAGGGCTCCAGAACTTCTCTTTGCAGCAGCAACATTGCGTCTTGGGGTCCCCAGGCGCGACCGGAAGCCCAGCATGGCGTCCCTGTAGTGGTTGCCATCCTCCAAGAAACGCTGCCACCAGGTGTTGAGGACGTGTTCCAGCACCTTGCCCACGCAAGACGTGAGCGAGATGGGACGCAGGCCCTCTATACCCGGCGGCTTGTTTGGTTTCGGGAGCAGGATCGTCTTGGCCGTCTTCCACTGCGGAGGGAGCCGGCCACTGTTCCAGCACTTGTAATATTTCGTTAGCGACGAGACGGCCGCGCCGCTGATGTTGCGCAGCGCCTTATTCGTGACTTTATCGGGTCCAGCGGCAGACCGGCAGTTCAGTGCCTGCGTCGCCTGCCTCACCTCCCACTCTTCGATGTCGCGATCGAGGTTCGGGTTGGGAGCGCCCGCGTACTCCGGGTGTTCCTCGTGCGGGGTCGACGGAAGGTACTTCTCATTTAGTCTCCGGTGCATCTCCACTTCGCCCAGCTGGCCGGCCGTGGCGTGGAGGATCTGCGCCATCCGATGTCTCTAATGTTCCTTGCTTTGGGTCTCGTCCATGAGGTGACGTAGGAGTTTCCACGTCCCACCCCGATGGAGTTGGCCGTCCGCCTCGCTGCACAGCGCGAACCACTGCTGCGCGCACAGCTGGTGACTGTAGCGTTCGATCTCGCGACCGAGAGCCGCCACCCGCTTTCGCAGCGTGCGGTTGTGACGCTGGCGCTTCCACCTGCGTTGTAACGATCGTCGCGCTTCTATGAGATGTGCGAGGCGCGGGTCCACCCTGTCCGCCTCCTCCGGAACCTCGACCTCGGTCGTCGCATTCTTGGCGGCGGCGACCAGGTTGGCCGCCCACCGGTCGACGTCCTCGATCTCTCCCAGATCTGTCTCTCGGAACTTGTGCCAGTCCGTGACGTTCTGCCTGGTTTTCTTGTTGACTTCGCCGTCCGCCCGCGCGTGGCCGAGCGGGATCATCACCTCGATAATGTAGTGGTCGCTGCCCAGGTTGCAACCCGTGTTCCGCCACCGCGCCGTCCCGCCGCGAGGCAGGAGCGCGAAGGCGAGATCGGGGTTGGTGTCCCGGGCAGTCGATGTTCCGATGCGCGTTGGTTGCGTCGGGTTGGTGAGTAGCTCGAAGTCCGCCTCGCCGGCGTCCTCCAACAAGTAACGTCCCTTCACCGTGGTGCGTGTATATCCCAGTTCTTCGTGCTGTGCATTGAAGTCCCCGCCCACCACCGCCGCCGCGTTCGCCCCGTGGGCCCTGTCGCGGATCTTGTGTAGTAACGTTTTGAAGCGCTGTTTTCCATGCTGTGGGTTACTATATACATTTGCCACAAACACCGTGGTCGAGTGTTTCTTCTTATTCTGTCCCTTCTTGCCCGCGATCACCAGTTCTGTGACGCAGAGTTCGATGGCGGAGTCTCTGTTGCCCATGAACTTTTCGTGGTTGACGCTCGTGATTCCCTTGCGGACGAACGTGCACACGCCTTGCGCCGCGCCCTTCCCACAGGTCCGGGCGCTGGGCGGACAGGCGTATGCACGGTAGCCGGGCAAAGTCGTCACTTTCGGGTCCTCGGCGTGTGTTTCCTGGACCGCTACCACGTCGGGAAGCTCCCTTGGGTCAAGCGATCGCAGGTATTGTTGCAGCAGTGCCTTGCGGCACCGGTACCCGTTTGCGTTCCAGTGCCACACCACCAATTCATCTCCTTGGGGCCCTCTATCCATGACGCGGCGAAGCTTCCGGTGGCGTTTGGGTTCCTTGGCCGGCGGCGTTCATCCAGCCCATCATGAACTGTTTCAACTCTTCCACGATGGAGTTCTTCATCTCCGACATCTCCTGGCGGAGCTCGGCGAATCCCTTCTCCATGCGGACCTCGAGGCGACCCACTCTCTCTTCGATCCGGCTCACCTTCTCGTTCAGGGTCCTGATCTCACGGTCGTGCTTGTCCAGTATCTTGTTGATTTGGCGAATGCGGATCGCGTAATTGATGCCGTCGTCCACGGGGTGGCTGGCCGTCGAGGCCGTTTCCGCGGCGTCTTCGTTCATGGTCGTAGGGCCGTCTTCCTCGTTATCCGAGTCTATGATGGCGGCTCGTCTTCGCACCTCGGCCGGGGGTGGTTTCGCTTTCGTCGTCACCGGCAGCGGCGGCGATGGCGGCGTCGGCGACCGACCGGCGGGCTTGGCGCCCAGCGCCGTGAAAGTCGCGGGCTGGGGCGTCGCACCAAACGACCACGTGGCCGGCGCCTGCTGCTGGGCATTCGCTAACTCGTTGATGACTTCCTGTTGCTGCTTGATCGTCTCTTGCAGCAGTTTGATAGTGCTCTCCAACTGCGACATCTTGGCCGTCATCGGATCGTCCTGCTTCCTTGCCGGCGTGCGCGAGCGTCTGCGCTGCTGCTGCGCTCCGCTCCCGCCGCCAGCACCGCCGCCGCCGCACGTGGCGACCGCAGCCCACGACTTCCGGCCGACGTCACGCGACTGGCTCCCCTGCCTATCGCCGCTCTTCCCGCGCACGCGGCTCTTGCTGCGGCTCTCGGGACGTGTTTCCTGTTCTCCAAGCTTCGGGAACTCTCCATTTCCAGGAACGCGGACCTTGCCTCTTTGGCCGGATTTTGGCGCCATCTTGCGCTCTTGTTCGCGCTGGCGGGCCAGGAAGGGAGTCTTGTACTTATTTCGACAGTTACCGGTGCCCGAAGCGTGCGGGCCGCCGCATAACTTGCAACGGGGTCGGCATTCATTTTCGTGGTTCGGTCCTGGGTTGGGCTTTCCACACGCGAAGCAAATTTTGGCGTCCGGCCGCGGGCAGACATCTTTGCGGTGTCCAAGTTGCCCGCACGTCCGGCACACTTCCTTGTGTTGCTTATAGAGCCTGCACCGCACCCACAGGCCCGCGAAATTTACATGCGACGGGACTTTGACCCCCTGAAACAGCACAATGACTGCCCGGGAGTCGCCGATCCTGTGCGCCGCGATAGCCGTGGGGTTGTGATCATGCACAACGCATTCTGTGATTTCTTCTGACGAATAGGCCTGGGAGATATTGCCAATTACTCACTTTGTAGTGTTTTCGGGTGCGGCCCTATAAGCAAACACCTCGTAGTTTCGACCCCCGAGAGAAATCTCTCTTACTCGGTCGTACTTCCCGGCGCGTTCTTCGCTGGGAGTACTAATCACCAGGATATTTTGACCGACGTTCGGGCACGCGGTGTCCGTTCGAAATGCACTCAACTCTATCCTGGCCGCTGCGGCCACTGCCCTAATCAATTCGAGCGGGTCCGACTTGCCTACTAGCAGCCCGCCACGAGGCCTAACGACCACCTTGTGCTCGCCCTGCGGCACGTTGGGCATGCGTGCCGCTCTCGCGAAAGCCGCGTTAACCTTTTGGGTGAATTGCGCCCTCGTAGGTTGGGATGAGGTTCGCTTACCGGGCTGTCGGGCCTGCTACTGGGGCTCGACTTGCTCCCTCTTGGTGGGGCGACCGCGACGAGTCGCAATCACCCATCCCGCGTGGCCCTCCGACGACTCGTCGAGTGGCGTGCCGTTGACTGCAATCACCGTGCGGCCCGAGCCGCGATCCAAAAATTCACTTCGGTCCCCGGACGGGGTGACGTCCATGGCCGACGAAGGTCCCGGCGACGACATTTCACACGCAGCGAAACCGACGGCGCTATCCGAGGCGGCCGGAGCCGCCGCTAAGCCTAGCTGGCCGGTTAGGCCTAGCTGACTCGCCACGATGAATTCAGAACTATGGGCGTAAAATGCCCAAAAATGCTCCGATTTTCAAAATTCTTTCAGTCGATCGAACCTAAGATCTAACTGAAACTCTACACACCTTTTCGGTCGAGTTGGGGCAAGATGGACCGCCGAAAATCTTCATTCCGCATGGAGCCGACGTGAGGTGCGTCCGATCGCTCCGAACGCTCGCAGCGCCCCCCAGTCGGAGTGGAGCTGGCTACCACCCGACAAGCACCGGAAAAAATTACATTGACATAAATACCCCAGAAACTGGAGGGGAAAACTAGCCCCGCTGGTAGCGTAGTGGTTATTGCACCAGACCGGTATTCTGCAGGTCGTGGGTTTGGATCCCACCTCGTGGGCGTTTTTTCTCCACCTTTTCTTTCCAAATTATTTGTCTGTTTCAATGAACTACCATATCCTCCCCTTTGCTTTACGACGTTTTTTGACTGCCAACGCTTATTTTCTGTCTTATTCCAACGGGTCCCTCATTTCCTCTTTTGATTTGCTACATGCATAGCGAGGGCCTCTGTTCTGCCAGTCTTGGTGCCATAGCGAAATTAGGAGGGTTCAACGATGGCCAACCACTCTCAAAATGTCGTAGCCACTCGAGTCACGGCCGGGGGGTTAAAAAGAAGGTCCCCGTCACCCCGAAAAGTCGGAGTAAGAGTGGCGCTGGCTACCACCACCAAGAAAAGGAAAACATTATATTGACAATATTACCCCAGAAAGTGGAGGGGAAAACTAGCCCCGCTGGTAGCGTAGAGGTTATCGCACCAGACCGGTATTCTACAGGTCTTGGGTTCGGATCCCACCTGGCGGACATTTTTTCTCCACCTTTTCTTTCCAAATTATTGGTCTGTTTCAATGACCTACCATATCCTCCCCTTTGCTTTACTACGTTTTCTTGACTGCCAACCCTCATTTTCTCTCTTATTTCAACGAGTCTCTCATTTCCTATTCTGATTCGCAACATGCATAGCGAAGGCCTTTGTTCTGGCAGTCTCGGTGCCATTGGGAGGTTAAGAGGGCTCAACGCTGGCCAATCACTCTCAAAATGTCGTAGACACTCGAGTCATGGCGGGGGGGTTAAAAAGAAGGTTTCCTTGACCCCGAGAAGTCGGAGTGGAAGTGGCGCTGGCTACCACCCCCCGAGCTCAGGAAAAAATTACATTGACATAAATACCCAAGAAAGTGGAGCGGACAACTAGCCCTGCTGGTAGCGTAGTGGCTATCGCACCAGACCGGTATTCTGGAGGTCGCGGGTTCCGATCCTTCCAAGCAAGTATTTTTTCTCCAAATTTTCTTTCCAAATTTTTTGTCTGTTTCAATGACCTACAATCTCTTCCCCTTTGGTTTCCGACGTTTTGTTGACTGCCAACCCTTATTCTCTCTCTTATTTCAACGAGTCCCTCATTTCCTATTCTGATTCGCTACATATATAGCGAAGTCCTCTGTTCTGGCAGTCTTGGTGCCATAGGGAGCATAAGAGAGTTGCACGCTGGTCGACCACGCTCGATATGTCATAGACACTCGAGTAACGGCCCGGGGGTTAAAAATTAGGTCCCCTTCAACCCGAGTGATCAGAGTGGGAGTGGCGCTGGCTACCACCCCCAAGCACAGGAAAAAATTACATTGACATAAATACCCCAGAAACTGGAGGGGATAAGTAGCCCGCCGGTAGAGTAGTGGTTATTGCACCAGACCGGTATTCTGCAGGTCGTCGGTTGGGATGGCACATGGCGGGCTTTTTTTCTCCACCTTCTTTCCAAAATATTTCTCGGTTTCAATGACCTACCATATCCTCCCTTTGCTTTCTGAGGTTTTCTGGACTGCCAACACTTATTTTCTGTCTAATTTCAACGGGCGTCTCATTTCTTTTCAGATTCGCTACATGCGTAGCGAAGGCCTCTGTTCTGGCAGTCTTGGTGGCATAGGGAGCTTAAGAGGGTTCAACGCTGGTCAACCACTTACGACATGTCGTAGACACTCAAATCAAGCCCCGGGGGTTAAAAAGAAGGTCCCGTTTACCCCGACAAGTCGGAGTCGCAGTTGTGCTGGCTACCACCCCTGACCACAGGAAAAAATTAGATTGATATAAATACCTAAGAAAGCAGAGGGAAAAACTAGCCCCGCCGGTAGCGTAGTGGTGGCGCACCAGACCTGTATTCTGGAGGTTGTGGGTGCGGATTCCACCTGGCGGGCATTTTTTCTCCGCTTTGTTTTTTTTGCAAATTCTTTATCTGTTTCAATGACCTCCCACATACTCCCCTTTGCTTTCCGAGGTTTTCTTGACTTGCAACCCGTAATTTCTGTCTTATTTCAACGGGTCCCTCATTTCCTATTCTTATTCGCAACATGCATAGCGAGGGCCTCTGTTCTGGCAATCTTGGTGCCATAGGGGGCATAAGAGGGTTCAACGCTGGCCGACCACTCTCAAAATGTCGTAGACACTCGAGTCACGGTTGGGGGGATTAAAAAGAAGGTTTCCTTTACCCCGAGAAGTCGGAGTGGAAGTGGCGCTGGCTTCCACGCCCCGAGCTCAGGAAAAAATTACATTGACATAAATACCCAAGAAAGTGGAGCGGACAACTAGCCCTGCTAGTAGCGTAGTGGCTATCGCACCAGACCGGTATTCTGGAGGACGTGGGTTCCGATCCTACCAGGCGGGCATTTTTTCTCCAACTTTTCATTCCAAATAATTTGTCTGTTTCAATGACCTTCCACATCCTCCCCCTTGCTTTCCGACGTTTTCTTGAATGCCAAATTTTATTTTCTGTCTTATTTCAACGGGTCCCTCATTTCCTATTTTGACTCGCTACATGCATAGCGAGGGCCCCTGTTCTGCCAGTCTTGGTGCCATAGGGAGGTTAAGAGGGTTCAACGCCGGTCGGCCACTCTCGACATGTCATAGACACTCGAGTCAAGTCCGGGGGGTTGAAACGAAGATACCGTTCAACCAGAGAAGTCGGAGTCGGAGGTGCGCTATCTACCACCCCCGAGCACAGGCAAAAATTACATTGAGCTAAATACCCCAGAAAGCGGGGGGGGGGGGGAACTAGCCCCGCCGGTAGCGTAGAGTTTATCGCACCAGAATGGTAATCTGGAGGTCGCGTGTTCGGATCACACCTGGCGGGCAGTTTTTCTCCACCTTTTCTTTCCAAATTATTTGTCTGTTTCAATGACCTACCATATCCTCCCCTTTCCTTTACGACATTTTCTTGACTGGCAACCCTTATTTTCTGTCTTATTTCAACAGGCTCTCATTTCCTATTCTGATTCGCTACATGCATAGCAAGGGCCTCTATTCTTCCCGTCATGGAGCCATAGGTAGGTTAACAGGGTTCAAACCTGGACGACAACTCTCAAAATGTCATAGACACTCGAGTTACGGCCGGGGGGGTTAAAAAGAAGGTCCCCTTCACCCCGAGAAGTCGGAGTTGGAGTGGCGCTGGCTACCACCCGACAAGCACCGGAAAAAATTACATTGACATAAATACCCCATAAACTAAAGGGGAAAACTTGCCCCGCTGGTAGCGTAGTGGTTATTGCACCAGACCGGTATTCTGCAGGTCGTGGTGTCGGATCCCACGTGGCGGCCAGTTTTTCTCCACCTTTTCTTTCCAAATTATTTCTCTGTTTTAATGACCTACCATATCCTCCCCTTTGCTTTACGATTTTTTCTTGACTGCCAACCCTTATTTTCTGTCTTATTTAAATGGGTCCCTCAATTCCCATTCTGATTCGCTACATGCATAGTGAGGGCCTATTTACTGTCAGTCTTGGTGCCATAGGGAGGTTAAGAGGGTTCAACTCTGGCCAACAACTCTCAAAATATCGTAGACTCTCGAGTCACGGCTCGGGGGTTAAAAAGAAGGTCCCCTTCACCCTGAGAAGTCGGAGTCGGAGTTTCGCTGGCTACCACACCCAAGCACAGAAAAAAATTACAATGACATTGAATACCCCAGAAAGTGGAGGGGAAAACTAGCCCCGCTGGTAGCGTATTGGTTATCGCACCAGACTGGTATTCTGCAGGTCGTGTGTTCGGATCACACCTGGCGGGCATTTTTTCTCCAACTTTTCTTTCCAATTATTTGTCTGTTTCTATAACCTACCGTAACCTCCCCTTGGCTTTCCGACGTTTTCTTGACTGCCAACCCTTATTTTCTCTCTTATTTCAACGAGTCTCTCATCTCCTATTCTGATTCGCAACATGCATAGCGAAGGCCTTTGTTCTGGCAGTCTCGGTGCCATAGGGAGGGTAAGAGGGTCAACGCTGGCCAACCACTCTCAAAATGTCGTGCACACTCGAGTCATGGCCGGGGGGTTAAAAAGAAGGTTCCTTTCACCTCAAGAAGTCGGAGTCGGTGAGGCGCTGGCTACCACCCCAGAGCTCAGGAAAAAATTACTTTTGACATAAATGCCCAAGAAAGTGCAGCGGACAACTAGCCCCGCTGGTAGTGTAGTGGTTATCGCACCAGACCGGTATTCTGGAGGTCGCGGGTTCCGATCCTACCAAGCGGGTATTGTTTCTCCATATTTTCTTTCCAAATTATTTGTTTGTTTCAATGACCTACCATATCTTCCCCTTTGCTTTCCGACGTTTTCTTGACTGCCACCCCTTAATCTCTCTCTCATTTCAACGGGTCCCGTATTTCCTATTCTGATTCGCTACATGCATAGCGAGGGCCTCTGTTCTCTCAGTCTTGGTGCCATAGGAAGGTTAACAGGGTTCAAACCTGGACGACAACTCTCAAAATGTCATAGACACTCGAGTTACGGCCGGGGGGGTTAAAAAGAAGGTCCCCTTCACCCCGAGAAGTCGGAGTTGGAGTGGCGCTGGCTACCACCCGACAAGCACCGGAAAAAATTACATTGACATAAATACCCCATAAACTGGAGGGGAAAACTTGCCCCGCTGGTAGCGTAGTGGTTATTGCACCAGACCGGTATTCTGCAGGTCGTGGGTTCGGATCCCACGTGGCGGGCAGTTTTTCTCCACCTTTTCTTTCCAAATTATTTCTCTGTTTTAATGACATACCATATCCTCGCCTTTGCGTTACGATTTTTTTTGACTGCCAAACCTTATTTTCTGTCTTATTTAAATGGGTTCCTCAATTCCCATTCTGATTCGCTACATGCATAGCGAGGGCCTATTTACTGTCAGTCTTGGTGCCATAGGGAGGTTAAGAGGGTTCAACGCTGGCCAACAACTCTCAAAATGTCGTAGACTCTCGAGTCACGCCTCGGGGGTTTAAAAGAAGGTCCCCTTCACCCTGAGAAGTCGGAGTCGGAGTTTCGCTGGCTACCACCCCCAAGCACAGAAAAAAATTACATTGACATTTATTACCCCAGAAAGTGGAGGGGAAAACTAGCCCCGCTGGTAGTGTATTGGTTATCGCACCAGACTGGTATTCTGCAGGTCGTGTGTTCGGATCACACCTGGCAGGCATTTTTTCTCCAACTTTTCTTTACAAATTTTTGTCTGTTTCAATACATACCATAACCTCCCCTTGGCTTTCCGACGTTTTTTTCACTGCCAGCCCTTATTCTCTCTCTTATTTCAACGAGTCCCTCATTTCCTATTCTGATTCGCTATATGTATAGCGAAGTCCTCTGTTGTGGCAGTCTTGTTGCCATAGGGAGCGTAAGAGAGTTGCATGCTGGTCGACCACTATCGATATGTAATAGACACTCGAGTAACATCCGGGGGTGAAAAATAAGGTACCCTACACCCCGAGTGGTCAGAGTGGGAGTGGCGCTGGCTACCACCCCCAAGCACAGGAAAAAATTACATTGACATAAATATCACAGAAACTGGAGGTGATAAGTAGCCCGCCGGTAGAGTAGTGGTTATTGCACCAGACCGGTATTCTGCAGGTCGTCGGTTGGGATCATACGTGGCGGGCAGTTTTTCTCCACCTTTTCTTTCCAAAATATTTCTCTGTTTCAATGACCTACCATATCATCCCTTTGCTTTCCGAGGTTTTCTGGACTGCCAACCCTTATTTTCTGTCTAATTTCAACGGGCGGCTCATTTCTTTTCAGATTCGCTACATGTATAGCGAAGGCCTCTGTTCTGGCAGTCTTGGTGCCATAGGAAGCTTAAGAGGGTTCAACGCTGGTCCACCACTCTCAAAATGTCGTAGACGCTCGAGTCAAGGCCCAGGGGTTAAAAAAAAGGTCCCGTTCACCCCGAGAAGTCATAGTCGGAGTTGTGCTGGCTACCACCCCTGACCACAGGAAAAAATTAGATTGATATAAATACCCAAGAAAGCAGAGGGAAAAACTAGCCCCGCCGGTAGCGTAGTGGTGTCGCACCAGACCTGTATTCTGGAGGTTGTGGGTGCGGATTCCACCTGGCAGGCATTTTTTCTCCGCTTTCTTTTTTTGCAAATTCTTTATCTGTTTCAATGACCTACCACATACTCACCTTTGCTTTCCGAGGTTTTCTTGACTTGCAACCCGTAATTTCTGTCTTATTTAAACGGGTCCCTCATTTCCTGTTCTGATTCGCTACATGCATAGCGAGGGCCTCTGTTCTGGCAATCTTGGTGCCTTAGGGGGCTTAAGAGGGCCCAACGCTGGCCGACCACTCTCAAAATGTCGTAGACACTCGAGTCACGGCCGGGGGTTAAAAAGAAGGTTCCCTTTACCCTGAGAAGTTGGAGTGGAAGTGGCGCTGGCTACCACCCCCGAGCTCAGGAAAAAATTACATTGACATAAATACCCAAGAAAGTGGAGCGGACAACTAGCCCCGCTGGTAGCGTAGTGGTTGACGCACCAGACCGGTATTCTGGAGGTCGTGGGTTCCGATCCTATCAGGCGGGCATTTTTCGCCACTTTTTTTCTCTCCAAATTCTTTATCTATTTCAATGACCTACCATATCCTCCCCTTTGCTGTCCGATGTTTTGTTGTCGTACAACCCTTATTTTCTGTCTTATTTCAACGAGTCTCTGATTTCCTGTTCTAATTCGCTACATGCATAGCCAGGCCCTCTGTTCTGGCTGTCATGGTGCCCTAGGGAGCTTAAGAGGGTTCAACGCTGGTCGACCACTCTCAAAATGTCGTAGACACTCTTGTCTCGGCCCGGGGGTTGAAAAAAAAGGTCCCGTTCAACCCGACAAGTCGCAGTCGGAGTGGCGCTGGCCACCACCCCCAAGCACAGAAAAAATTACATTGATATAAATACCCAAGAAAGTGGAGGGGATAACTATCCCCGCCGGTAGCGTAGTGGTTATTGCACCAGACCGGTATTCTGGAGGTCGTAAAATCAGATCCCACCTGGCAGGCATTTTTTCTCCACTTTCTTTCTTTCCGAATTCTTTATATGTTTCAATGACCTGCCATATCCTCCCCTTTGCTTTCCGAGGTTTTCTAGACTTGCAACCCTTGTTTTCTGTCTTTTTACAACAAGTCTCTCATGTCTTATTCTGATTCGCTACATGCATTGTGAGGGCCTCTTTTCTAGCAGACTTGGTGCCCTAGGGAGTTTCAGAGGGTTGAATGCTGTTTGACCACACTCGACATGTCGTAGACACTCGAGTCATGACCGGGGAGTTTAAAAGGTCTCCTTCACCCCAAGAAGTCGGAGTCAGAGTGGCTCTGGCTACCACCCCAAGCACAGGAAAAAATTACATTGACCTAAATACGCCAGAAAGTGGAAGGGAAAACTAGCCCCGCCAGTAGCGTAGTGGTTATCGCACCAGACTGGTATTCTGCAGGTCGCGGGTTCGGATGCCACCTGGCGGGCATTTTTTCTACACCTCCTTCCTTTCCAAATTATTCGTCTGTTTCAATGACCTACCATATCTTCCCCTGTGCTTTCCAAGGTTTTTTGGGGGGCCAACGCTTATTTTCTCTCTTATTTCAACGAGTCCCTCATTTCCAATTCTGATTCGCTACATGCATAGCGAAGGCCTCTGTTCTTGCAGTTTTGGTGCCATAGGGAGCTTAAGAGGGTTCAATGCTGGTCAACCACTCTCGACATGTCATAGACACTCGAGTCAAGGTCCGAGGGTTAAAAAGAAGGTACCCTTCACCCCGAGAAGTCGGAGTCGGAGCTGCACTAGCTACTTCCTCCGAACACTGGAAAAAAGTACATTGACATAAATACCCCTTAAATGAAGGGGAAAAGGAGCCCCGGCGGTAGCGTAGTGGGTATCGCATCAGACCGGTATTCTGGAAGTCGTGGGTTCAGATCCCACCTGGCGGGCATTTTTTTCTCCACTTTCTTTCTTTCGAAATTCTTTGTGTTTCAATGACCTACCATAACCTCCCCTTTGCTTTGCCAGGTTGTCCTGACTGCCAACCCCTATTTTCAGTCTTATTTCAACGAGTCTCTCATTTCCTATTCTGATTCGCTACATGCATAGCGAGGGCCTGTGTTCTGGCAGTCTTGGTGCCCTAGGGAACTTAAGAAGGTTCAACGCTGGTCAAGCACTCTCGACATGTCGTAGACACTGGAGTGATGGCCGAGGGGTTAAAAACAAGCACCCCTTCACCCCGAGAAGTCGGAGTGGCAGTGGCTACCACCCCCAAGCACAGGAAAAAAGTACATTGACCTAAGTACCCCAGAAACTGGAGGGAAAAACTAGCTTACCCCAGTTGCGTAGTGGTTATCGCACCAGGCCGTTATTCTTGATGTCGTGGGTTCGTTTCCCACCTGCCGGGTATTTTTTCTGAACTTTCATTTTTGCAAATTCTTCATCTGTTTCAATGACCTACCATATCTTCCCCTTTGCTTTCCTAGGTTTTCTTGACAGCCAACCCTTATTGTTCTGTCTTATTTCAACGGGTCCCTCATTTCCTATTTTGATTTGCCCCAGGCATACCCAGGCCCTCCGTTATGGCAGTCTTGGTGCCTTATGGAGTTTAAGAGGGTTGAACGCTGGTCGACCACTCTCAAAATGTCGTAGACACTGTAGTCTCGGCCCGGGGGTTGAAAAAAAGGTGCCGTTGACCCCAACAAGTCGGAGTCGGAGTGGCGCTGGCCACCACCCCCAAGCACAGAAAAAATTACATTGACATAAATACCCAAGAAAGTGGAGCGGAAAACTAGCCGCACTGGCAGCGTAGTGGTTATCGCACCAGAGAGTATTCTACAGGTCATGGGTTCGGATCCCAACTGGCGGGCATTTTTTCTCCACCTTTTCTTTCGAAAATATTTGTCTGTTTCAATGACCTACCATATCGTCCCCTTTGCTTTACAATGTTTTCTTGACTGCCAACCCTTATTTTCTGTCTTATTTCAACGGGTCCCTCATTTCCTATTCTGATTCGCTACATGCAAAGCGAGGGCCTCTGTTCTGAAGTCTTGGTGCAGTAGTGAGCTTAAGAGGGTTCAACGCTGGTCGAGCACTCTCGACATGTCGTAAACACTCGAGTCACAGCTGGGGGGTGAAAAAGAAGGGCCCCTTCACCCCGAGTAGTCGGAGTCGGAGTGGCGCTGGCTACCAACCCCAAGCACAGGAAAAAATTACATTGACATAAATACCCAAGACCAGACCAGAAAGAAATCGCACCAGACCAGAAAGAAATGCCAGCAGTCTACAACGCCAAAGAAGGCATAGGAAAATGGTTAGACTATTTTTTACCGTTGGTGATGTTACATTGTGTTTTAAATATAAATAATTACCTGAGAAAGAAAGAAAAACACGCACCCAGAGCGGGGACCGAACCCACGACTTTCGATTAGATCTCGAATGCCTTACCGATTCGGCTATCTGGGCGACTGTGTTCTCCTTCACCTCCTGCGGTATTTACAGTTACAACAACTGTATCTGGCGCTTGAGGGTGGTAGCCAGCGCCACTGAGACTACACGGGGAGAAGGGGACCTTTTTTTCAACCCCCGGGGCGTGACGCGATCGTCTAAAGCCTGTCATAAGCGAGTAACTGGCGGGAAACCCTCTTGTGTTCTCTGTGTTCTGTAGGAAAATACAGAAAGATATGCCAGCAGTCTACAAATCCAAAGAAGGCATAGGGAAATGGTTAGGCTTTTTTTTTACCGTTGGTGATGTTACATTGTTTTTTTAATATAATAATTACGTGAGAAAGAAAGCCTTGGCATCAAGGCTGGCTGAATCGACGCCCTCGCTAAGCTTTCGCATGATAATGGGGTTTGGAAATGATGGGTTCGTTACAAAAATATAGATAGAATTGCCAGCAGTCTACTACGCCAAAAAAGCATAGGGCAATGGTTAGACTATTTTTTACCGTTAGTTACGTTACATCATTTTTTATTAATATTAATTACGTGAGAAAGAAAAAAAACACGCGTCCAGAGCCGGGACCGAACCCACGCCTTTTGATTAGATCTCAAATTCCTTACCAATTCGGCTATCTGGGCGACTGTGTTCTCCTTCACCTTCTGAGGTATTTATATTTACAACTGTACCAGACGCTTGAGGGTGGCAGCCAGCGCAACTGAGACTGCACGGGGAGAAGAGGACCTTCTTTTCAACCCCCGGGGCGTGACGCGGACGTCTACAGCGTGTCATAAGCGGGTGATTTGCGGGAAAGCCTCTTATGCTACCGTGGCGTCAAAGTGGCCAGAACCGACGCCCTCGCTAATTTTTCGCACGATAATACGGATTGGAAATGAGGGGCTCGTTAGGAAAATAGAGAAAGAAATGCCAGCAGTCTACAACGCCAAAGACGGAATAGGGGAATGGTTAAACTATTTTTTACTATTAGTTACGTTACATTGTTTTTTATATCAATAATTACGTTAGACAGAAAGAAAAACACGCGCCCAGAGTGGGGACTGAACCCATGAGTTTCGATGCGATCTGGAATGCCTTACAATTCAGCTATCTATGCGACTGTGTTCTCCTTCACTTTCTGGGGTATTTATATATACTACAACTGTATCTTACGCTTGAGGGTGGTAGCCAGCGCCACTGAGATTACACGGGGAGAAAGGGACCTTCTTTTCAACCCCTGGGCGTGACGAGAACGTCTACAGCCTGTCATAAGCGGGTCTCTTGCGGGAAACCCTCTTATGCTACCTTAGAATCAAGGCTGCCAGAACCGAGGCCGTCGCTAAGCTTTCGCACGATAATAGGGTTTGGAAATGAGGGCTCGTTAGGAAATTACAGAAAAAAATGCCAGCAGTCTAAAACGCCAAAGAGGGCATAGGGGAATGGTTAGGCCATTTTTTACTGTTTGTGACGTTACATTGTTTTCTTAATAATAATAATTACGTGAGAAAGAAAGAAAAACACACGCCCAGAGCGGGGACCGAACCCACACCTTTCGAAAAGATCTGGAATGCCTTACCAATTCAGCTATCTGGGCGACTGTGTTCTCCTTCAATTTTTAGGGTATTTTTATTTACTAGAACTGTATCTTACGCTTGAGGGTGGTAGCCATCGCCACTTAGACTACACGAGGAGAAGAGGACCTTGTTTTCAACCCCCGCGGCGTGACGCCAACGTCTACAGCCTGTCATCAGCAGGTAACCTGAGGGAAACCCTCTTATGCTACCTTGGCATCAAGGCTGCCAGAACCGAGGCCGTCGCTAAGCTCTCGCACGATAATAGGGTAAGCAAATGAGGGCTCGTTAGGAAAATACAGAAAGAAATGCCAGCAGACTACAACGCCAAAGAGGGCATAGTGGAATGGTTAGCCTTTTTTACTGGTATTGAGGTAACATTGTTTTGTTAAAAATAATAATTACAAGAAAAAGAAAGAAAAACACACGCCCAGAGTGGGGACCGAACCCACGCCTTTCGATTACATCTGGAATGCCTTACCAATTCAGCTATCTAGGCGACTGTATTCTCCTTCACTTTCTAGTGTATTTATATTTACTACAACTGTATCTTACGCTTGAGGGTGGTAGCCAGCGCCACTGAGACTACACGGGGAGAAGGGGACTTTCTTTTCTACTCCCCCGGCGTGACGCCAAAGTCTACATCCTGTCATCAGCGGGTAAGCTGAGGGAAACCCTCTTATGCTACCTTGGCATCAAGGCTGCCAGAACCGAGGCCGTCGCTAAGCTTTCGCACGATAATAGGGTTTGGAAATGAGGGCTCGTTAGGAAAATACAGAAAGAAATGCCAGCAGTCTACAATGCCAAAGAGGGCATAGGGGAATGGTTAGGCTATTTATTACTGTTAGTGACGTTACATGGTTATGTTGAAAATAATAATTACGCAAAAAAGACAGAAAAACAAACGCCCAGAGTGGGGACCGAACCCACACCTTTTGGTAAGATCTGGAATGCCTTACCAATTCAGCTATCTAGGCGACTGTGTTAACCTTCACTTTCTGGGGTATTTATATTTACTACAACTGTATCTTACGCTTGAGGGTGGTAGCCAGCGCCACTGAGACTACACGGGGAGAAGGGGACCTTCTTTTCAACCCCCGGGGCGTGACGAGAACGTCTACAGCCTGTCATAAGTGGGTCTCTTGCGGAAAACCCTCTTATGCTACCTTGGCATCAAGGCTGCCAGAACCGAGGCCATCGCTAAGCTTTCGCACGATAATACGGTTGGGAAATGAGGGCTCGTTAGGAAAATACAGAAAGAAATGCCAGCAGTCTACAACGCCAAAGAGGGCATAGGGGAATGGTTAGGCTATTTATTACTGTTAGGGACGTTATGTGGTTTTGTTAATAATAATAATTACGTGAGAAAGAAAGAAAAACACACGCCCAGAGTGGGGACCGATCCCACAGCTTTCGGTAAGATCTGGAATCTGGAATACCCGCCGCGGTGCCTCAGGGGCTAAGGCGTTGCGCTGCTGAGCCGGAGGTCGCGGGTTCGATTCCCGGCCGCGGCGGCCGCTTTTCTGATGGAGGCGAAAAGCAAAAACGCCCGTGTGTACGAGATTTCTGCGCACGTTAAAGATCCCCAGGTGGTCAAAATTAATCCGGAGCCCTCCACTACGGCGCGCCTCATCGCCTGCGTTCCATCGGCGCGTTAAACCCTACAATCAATACAATCAATTACCAATTCAGCTATCTGGGCGACTGTATTCTCCTTCACTTTCTAGGATATTTATAATTACTACAACTGTATCTTACGCTTGAGGGTGGTATCCAGCGCCACTGAGACTACACGAGGTGAAGAGGACCTTCTTTTCAACCCCCGCGGCGTGACGCCAACTTCTACAGCCTGTCATCAGCGGGTAACCTGAGCAAAACCCTCTTATGCTACCTTGGCATCAAGGCTGCCAGTACCGAGGCCGTCGCTAAGCTTTCGTACGATTAAAGGGTTTGGAAATGAGGGCTCTTTAGGAAAATACAGAAAGAATTCCAGCAGTCTACAATGCCAAAGAGGGCATAGGGGAATGGTTAGGCTATTTTTTACTGTTAGAGACGTTACATGGTTTTGATAATAATAATAATTACGTGAGAAAGAAAGAGAAATGCACGCCCAGAGTGGGGACCGAACCCACGCCTTTCGATTAGATCTGGAATGCCTGACCAATTCAGCTATCCAGACGACTGTGTTCTCCTTCACTTTATGGGGTATTTATATATACTACTACTGTATCTTACGCTTGAGGGTGGTAGCCAGCGCCACTGCGACTACACGGGGAGAAGGGGACCTTTTTTTCTAACCCCCGGGCGTGACGAGAACGTCTACAGCCTGTCACAAGCGGGTAACTTGCGGGAAACCCTCGTATGCTACATTGGCATCAAGGCTGCCAAAACTGAAGCCATCGCTAAGCTTTCGCACGATAATAGGGTTTGGAAATGAGGGCTCGTTAGGAAAATACAGAAAGAAATGCCAGCAGTCTACAAGGCCAAAGAGGCCATAGGGGAATGGTTAGGCTATTTTTACGGTTAGTGACGTTACATTGTTTTGTTAATAATAATTTACGTGATACAGAGAGAGAAATGCACGCCCAGAGTAGGGACCGAACCCACGCCTTTCGATTAGATGTGGAATGCCTTACCAATTCAGCTATCTAGGCGACTGTGTTCTCGTTCACTTTCTGTGGTATTTATATTTACTACAACTGTATCTTACGCTTGAGGGTGGTAGCCAGCGCCACGGAGACTACACGTGGAGAAAGGGAAAATCTTTTCTACCCCCGGGGCGTGACCAGAACGTCTACAGCCTGTCATAAGTGGGTTACTTGCGGGAAACCCTTTTATGCTACCTTGGAATCAAGGCTGCCAGAACCGAGGCCGTCGCTAAGCTTTCGCACGATAATAGGGTTTGGAAATGAGGGCTCGTTAGGAAAATACAGAAAGAAATGCCAGCAGTCTACAACGCCAAAGAGGGCATAGGGGAATGGTTAGGCTATTTTTTACTGCTAGTGACGTTAGATTGTTTGGGTATTAATAATATTTACGTGAGAAAAAAAAACACACGCCCAGAGTGGGGACCGAACCCACGCCTTCCGATTAGATCTGGAATGCCTGACCAATTCAGCTATATAGGCGACTGTGTTCTCCTTCACTTTCTGGGGTATTTATATTTACTTCAACTGTATCTTACGATTGAGTGTGGTAGCCAGCGCCACTGCGACTACAAGAGGAGAAGGGGACCTTCTCTTCAACCACCTGGACGTGTCCCGGACGTCTACAGTCTGTCATAAGCGGGTCTCTTGCGGGAAACCCTCTTATGCTAACTTAGCCTCCAGGCTGCCAGAACCGAGGCCGTCGCTAAGCTTTCGCAAGATAATAAGGTTTGGAAATGGGTGCTCCTTAGGAAAATACAGAAAGAAATGCCAGCAGTCTACAACGCCAAAGAGGGCATAGGGGAATGGTTAGGGTATTTATTACTGTTGGTGACGTTACATGGTTTTGTTAATAATAATAATTACGTGAAAAAAAACACGCGCCCAGAGTGGGGACCGAACCCACACCTTTCGGTAAGATCTTGAATGCCTTACCAATTCAGCTATCTGGGCGACTGTATTCTTCTTCACTTTCTAGGGTATTTATATTTATTGCAACTGTATCTTACGCTTCAGGGTGGTATCCAGCGCCACTGAGACTACACTAGGTGAAGAGGACCTTCTTTTCAATCCCCGCGGCGTGACGCCAACGTCTACAGCCTGTCATCAGCGGGTAACCTGAGGGAAACCCTCTTATGCTACCTTGGCATCAAGGATGCCAGAACCGAGGCCGTCGCTAAGCTTTCGCACGATAATAGGGTTTGGAAATGGGTGCTCATTAGGAAAATACAGAAAGAAATGCCAGCAGTCTACAACGCCAAAGAGGGCATAGGGGAATGGTTAGGCTATTTATTACTGTTAGTGACGTTACATAGTTTTGTTAATAATAATAATTACGCAAGAAAGAAAGAAAAACAAACGCCCAGAGTGGGGACCGAACCCACACCTTTTGGTAAGATCTGGAATGCCTTACCAATTCAGCTATCTAGGCGACTGTGTTAACCTTCACTTTCTGGGGTATTTATATATTGTACTACTGTATCTTACGCTTGAGGGTGGTAGCCAGCGCCACTGCGACTACAAGATGAGAAGGGGACATTCTTTTCAAACAGCCGGACGTGTCGCAGACGTGTACAGCCTGTCATAAGCGGGTCTCTTGCGGGAAACCCTCTTATGCTACCTTGGCGTCAAGGCTGCCAGAACCCAGGCCGACGCTAAGCTTTCGCACGATAATAGGGTTTGGAAATGAGTGCTCATTAGAAAAATACAAAAAGAAATGCCAGCAGCCTACAACGCCAAAGAGGGCATAGGGGAATGGTTAGGCTATTTTTACTGTTTGTGATGTTACATTGTTTTGTTAATAATAATTTACGTGAGAAAGAAAGACGAACAAAAGTCCAGAGGGGTGACCAAACCCACGCCTTTCGATTAGATCTGGAATGCCTTACCAATTCAGCTATCTAGGCGACTGTGTTATCCTTTACGTTTTGGGGTATTTATATATACTACATCTGTATCTTACGCTTGAGGGTGGTAGCTAGCGCCACTGAGACTACACGGGGAGAAGGTGACCTTATTTTCAACCACCGGTACGTGACGCGGACGTCTGAAACCTGTCATAAGCGGGTCTTTTGCGGGAAACCCTCTTATGCTTTATGCTACCTTGGCATCAAGGCTGCCAGAACCGAGGCCGTCGCTAAGCTTTCGCACGATAATAGGGTTTGGAAATGAGAGTCATTAGGAAAATACAGAAAGAAATGCCAGCAGTCTACAACGCCAAAGAGGGCTTAGGGGAATGGTTAGGCTATTTTTTACTGTTAGTGACATTACATTGTTTTGTTAATAATAATAATTACGTGAGTAAGAAAGAAAAACACACGCCCAGAGTGGGGACTGAACCCACGCCTTTCGATTAGATATGGAATGCCTTACCAATTCAGCTATCTATCCGACTGTGTTCTCCTTCACTTTCTGGGGTATTTATATTTACTACAACTGTATCTTACGCTTGAGGGTGGTAGCCAGCGTCACTGAGATTACACGGGGAGAAGGGGACCTTCTTTTCAACCACCGGGACGTGACGCGGACGTTTGCAACCTGTCATAAGCGGGTCTCTTGCGGGAAACCTTCTTATGCTACCCTGGCATCAAGGCTGCCAGAACCGAGGCCGTCGCTAAGCTTTCGCACGATAATAGGGCTTGGAAATGAGGGCTCGTTAGGAAAATACAGAAACAAATGCCAGCAGTCTACAACGCCAAAGAGGGCATAGGGGAATGGTTAGGCTATTTATTACTGTTAGTGACGTTACATGGTTTTGTTAATAATAATAATTACGCAAGAAAGAAAGAAAAACAAACGCCCAGAGTGGGGACCGAAACCACACCTTTTGGTAAGATCGGGAATGCCTTACCAATTCAGCTATCTAGGCGACTGTGTTAACCTTCACTTTCGGGGTATTTATATATTCTACTACTGTATCTTACGTTTGAGGGTGGTAGCCAGCGCCACTGCAACTACAAGAAGAGAAGGGGACATTCTTTTCAACCAGCCGGACGTGTCGCGGACGTCTACAGCCTGTCATAAGCGGGTCTCTTGCGGGAAACCCTCTTATGCTACCTTGGCATCAAGGCTGCCAGAACCGAGGCCGTCGCTAAGCTTTCGCATGCTAATAGGGTTTGGAAAACAGTGCTCATTAGGAAAATACAAAAAGAAATGCCAGCAGCCTACAACACCAATGAGGGCATAGGGGAATGGTTAGGCTATTTTTATTGTTAGTGAGGTTACATTGTTTTGTTAATAATAATAATTACGTGAGTAAGAAAGAAAAACACACGCCCAGAGTGGGGACTGAACCCAAGCCTTTCGATTAGATCCGGAATGCCTTACCAATTCAGCTATATATGCGACTGTGTTCTCCTTCACGTTTTGGGGTATTTATGCACTAAAACTGTATCTTACGCTTGAGGGTGGTAGCCAGCGCCACTGAGACTACACGGGGAGAAGGTGACCTTCTTTTCAACCACCGGGACGTGAGGAGAACGTCTACAGCCTGTCATAAGCGGGTCTCTTGCGGGAAACCCTCTCATGCTACCTTGCTGTCAAGGCTGCCAGAACCGAGGCCGACGCTAAGCTTTCGCACGATAATAGGGTTTGGAAATGAGGGCTCGTTAGGAAAATACAGAAAGAAATGCCAGCAGTCTACAACGCCAAAGAGGGCATAGGGGAATGGTTGGGCTATTTTTTACTGTTAGTGACGTTACATTGTTTTGTTAATAATAATAATTACGTGAGAAAGAAAGGAAAACACATGCCCAGAGTGGGAACCGAACCCACGCCTTTAGATTAGATCTGGAATGCCTTACCAATTCAGCTATCTAGGTGACTGTGTTATCCTTGAGTTTCTGGGGTATTTATATATACTACAACTGTATGTTACACTTGAGGGTTGTAGCCAGCGCCACTGAGATTAGACGGGGAGAAGGGGACATTCTTTTCAACCACCTGGACGTGTCGCGGACGTCTACAGCCTGTCACAAGCGGGTCTCTTGCGGGAAACCCTCTTATGCTACCTTGGCATCAAGGCGGCCAGAACCGAGGCCGTCGGTAAGCTTTCGCACGATAATAGGGTTTGGAAATGAGGGCTCGTTAGGAAAATACAGAAAGAAATGCCAGCTGTCACAACGCCAAAGAGGGCATAGGGGAATGGTTAGGCTATTTTTTACTGTTTGTGAAGTTACACTGTTTTGTTAATAATAAAGAGTACGCAAGAAAGAAAGAAAAACACACGCCCAGAGTGGGGACCGAACCCACGCCTTCCGATTAGATCTGGAGTGCCTTACCAATTCAACTATCTAGGCGACTGTGTTCTCCTTCACTTTTTGGGGTATTTATATTTACTACAACTGTATCTTACGCTTGAGGGTTGTAGCCAACGCCACTGAGATTACACGGGCAGAAGGGGACCTTCTTTTCAACCCCCGGGGCGTGACGAGAACTTCTACAGCCTGTCTTAAGCGGGTAACTTGCGGGAAACCCTCTTATGCTATTTTCGCATCAAGGCTGCCAGAACCGAGGCCATCGCTAAGCTTTCGCACGATAATAGGGTTTGGAAATGTGGGGTCGTTAGGAAAATACAGATAGAAATGCCAGCAGTCTACAACGCCAAAGAGGGCATAGGGGAATGGTTAGGCTATTTTTTACTGTTAGTGACGTTACATTGTTTTGTTAATAATTATAATTACGTGAGAAAGAAAGAAAAACACACGCCCAGAGTGGGGACCGAACCCACGCCTTTCGATTAGATCTGGGATGCCTTACCAATTCAGCTATCTAGGCGACTGTGTTATCCTTCACTTTCTGGGGCATTTATATTTACTTCAACTGTATCTTACGCTTGCGGGTGGTAGCCAGCGCCACTGAGACTACACGGGAGAAGGGGAACTTCTTTTCTACCCCCGGGGCGTGACGAGAACGTCTACAGCCTGTCATAAGCGGGTAACTTGCGGGAAACCCTCTTATCCTACCTTGGCATCAAGGCTGCCAGAACCGAGGCCGTCGCTAAGCTTTCGCACGATAATAGGGTTTGGAAATGACGGCTCGTTAGGAAAATACAGAAAGAAATGCCAGCAGTCTACAACTCCAAAGAGGGCATAGGGGAATGGTTAGGCTATTTGTTACTGTTAGTGACGTTACATTGTTTTGTTATTATAATAATTACGTGAGAAAGAAATAAAAACACACGCTCAGAGTGGGGACCGAACCCACGCCTTTCGATTGGATCTGGATTGCCTTACCAATTCAGCCATCTAGGCGACTGTGTTCTCCTTCACTTTCAGTGGTATTTATATATACTACAACTGTATCTTACGCTTAAAGGGGGTAGCCAGCGCCACTGAGACTACGCGGTGAGAAGGGGACCTTCTTTTCTACCCCCGGGGCCTGACGAGAACTTCTACAGCCTGTCATGAGCGGGTAACTTGCGGGAAACCCTCGTATTCTACCTTGGCATCAAGGCTGCCAGAACCGAGGCCGTCGCTAAGCTTTCGCACGATAGTCGGGTTCTGAAATGAGGGCTCGTTAGGAAAATACAGAAAGAAATGCCAGCAGTCTACAACGCCAAAGAGGGCATAGGGGAATGGTTAGGCTATTTGTTACTGTTAGTGACGTTACATTGTTTTGTTATTATAATATTTACGTGACAAAGAAAGAAAAACACACGCTCAGAGTGTGGACCGAACGCACGACTTTCGATTGGATCTGGATTGCCTTACCAATTCAGCCATCTAGGCGACTGTGTTCTCCTTCACTTTCAGTGGTATTTATATTTACTACAACTGTATCTTACGCTTAAAGAAGTAGCCAGCGCCACTGAGACTACGCGGTGAGAAGGGGGCCATCTTTTCTACCCCCAGGGCCTGACGAGAACGTCTACAGCCTGTCATGAGCGGATAACTTGCGGGAAACCCTCGTATGCTACCTTGGCATCAAGGCTGCCAGAACCGAGGCTGTCGCTAAGCTTTCGCACGATAGTCGGGTTTGGAAATGAGGGCTCGTTGGGAAAATACAGAAAGAAATGCCAGCACTCTTTAACGCAAAAGAGGCCATAGGGCAATGGTTTGGCTATTTTTTACTGTTAGTGACGTTACATTGTTTTGTAATCATAATTACATGAGAAAGAAAGGAAAACACGTGCCCAGAGTGGGGATCGAACCCACGCCTTTCGATTAGATCTGGAATGCCTTACCAATACAGCTATCTAGGCGACTGTGTTATCCTTCAGTTTCTGGGGGATTGATATTAACTAAAACTGCATGTTAAGCTTGAGGGTGGTAGCCAGCACCACTGAGACAACACGAGGAGAAGGGGAACTTCTTTTCTACCCCCGGGGTGTGACGAGAACGTCTACAGCCTGTCACAAGCGGGTAACTTGCGGGAAACCCTCTAATGCTACCTTGGCATCAAGGCTGCCAGAACCAAGGCGGTCGCTAAGTTTTCGCACGATAATAAGGTTTGGAAATGAGTGCTCATTAGGAAAATACAGAAAGAAATGCCAGCAGTGTACAATGCCAAAGAGGGCATAGGGGAATGGTTAGGCTATTTTTTACTGTCAGTGACGTTACATTGTTCTGTTTATAAAATTAATTACGTGAGAAAGAAAGGAAAACACAAGCCCAGAGTGGGGACCGAACCCACGCCTTTCGATTAGATCTGGAATGCCTTACCAATTCAGCTATCTAGTCGACTGTGTTATCCTTCACGTTTTGGGGTATTTATATATACTACAACCGTATCTTACGCTTGAGGGTGGTAGCCAGCGCCACTGAGACTACACGGGGAGAAGGTGACCTTCTTTTCAACCATCGGGACGTGACGCGGACGTCTGCAACCTGTCATAAGCGGGTCTCTTGCGGGAAACCCTCTTATGCTTTATGCTACCTTGGCATCAAGGCTGCCAGAACCGAGGCCGTCGCTAAGCTTTCGCACGATATTAGGGTTTGGAATTGAGTGCTCGTTAGGAAAATACGAAAGAAATGTTAGCAGCCTACAACCCCAAAGAGGGCATAGGGGTATGGTTAGGCTTTTTTTACTGTTAGTGATGTTACATTGTTTTGTTAATAATAATTTACGTGAGAAAGAAAGACAAACACAAGTCCAGAGGGGGGACCGAACACACACCTTTCGATTAGATCTGGAATGCCTTACCAATTCAGCTATCTAGGCGACTGTGTTATCCTTCACTTTCTGGGGTATTTATATACACTACTACTGTATCTTACGCTTGAGGGTGGTAGCCAGCGCCACTGCGACTACAAGAGGAGAAGGGGACCTTCTTTGTAACCCCCGGGGCGTGACGAGAACGTCTACAGCCTGTCTTAAGCGGGTAACTTGCGGGAAACCCTCATATGCTACCTTGGCATCAAGGCTGCCAGAACCGAGGCCGACGCTAAGCTTTCGCACGATAATAGGGTTTGGAAATGAGGGGTCGTTAGGAAAATACAGAAAGAAATGCCAGCAGTCTACAACACCAAAGAGGGCAAAGGGGAATGGTTAGGCTATTTGTTACTGTTAGTGACGTTACATTGTTTTGTTATTATAATAATTACGTGACAAAGAAAGAAAAACACACGCTCAGAGTGGGGACCGAACGCACGCCTTTCGATTGGATCTGGATTGCCTTACCAATTCAGCCATCTAGGCGACTGTGTTCTCCTTCACTTTCAGTGGTATTTATATTTACTACAACTGTATCTTACGCTTGAGGGTGGTAGCCAGCGCCACTGCGACTACAAGAGGAGAAGGGGACCTTCTTTGTAACCCCCGGGGCGTGACGAGAACGTCTACAGCCTGTCTTAAGCGGGTAACTTGCGGGAAACCCTCATATGCTACCTTGGCATCAAGGCTGCCAGAACCGAGGCCGACGCTAAGCTTTCGCACGATAATAGGGTTTGGAAATGAGGGATCGTTAGGAAAATACAGAAAGAAAAGCCAGCAGTCGACAACGCCAAAGAGGGCATAGGGGAATGGTTAGGCTATTTTTTACTGTTAGTGACGTTACATTGTTTTGTTAATAATAATAATTACATGAGAAAGAAAGGAAAACACGTGCCCAGAGTGGGGATCGAACCCACGCCTTTCGATTAGATCTGGAATGCCTTTCCAATACAGCTATCTAGGCGACTCTGTTATCCTTCAGTTTCTGGGGTATTTATATATACTTAACTGTATCTTACACTTGAGGGTGGTAGCCAGTGCCACTGAGACAACACGAGGAGAAGGGGAACTTCTTTTCTACCCCCGGGGTGTGACGAGAACGTCTACAGCCTGTCACAAGCGGGTAACTTGCGGGAAACCCTCTTATGCTACCTTGGCATCAAGGCTGCCAGAACCGAGGCCGACGCTAAGCTTTCGCACGATAATAGGGTTTGGAAATGAGGGGTCGTTAGGAAAATACAGAAAGAAAAGCCAGCAGTCGACAACGCCAAAGAGGGCATAGGGGAATGGTTAGGCTATTTTTTACTGTTAGTGACGTTACATTGTTTTGTTAATAATAATAATTACATGAGAAAGAAAGGAAAACACGTGCCCAGAGTGGGGATCGAACCCACGCCTTTCGATTAGATCTGGAATGCCTTTCCAATACAGCTATCTAGGCGACTCTGTTATCCTTCAGTTTCTGGGGTATTTATATATACTTAACTGTATCTTACACTTGAGGGTGGTAGCCAGTGCCACTGAGACTACACGGTGCGAAGGGGACCTTCTTTTCTACCACCAGGGCGTGATGAGAACGTCTACAGCCTGTCATAAGCGGGTAACTTGCGGGAAACCCTCTTATGGTACCTTGGCATCAAGGCTGCCAGAACCGAGGCCGTCGCTAAGCTTTTGTACGATAATAGGGTTTGGAAATAAGGGCTCGTTAAGAAAATACAGAAAGAAATGCCAGCTGTCTACAACGCCAAAGAGGGCATAGGGGATTGGTTAGGCTTTTTTTTACTGTTTGTGACGTTACATTGTTTTGTTAACAATAATAATTACGTGAGAAAAAAGAAAACACGCCAGAGTGGGGACCGAACCCACGCCTTCCGATTAGATCTGGAATGCCTTACCAATTCAGCTATCTAGGCGACTGTGTTCTCCTTCACTTTATGGGGTATTTATATTCACTACAACGGTATCTTATGCTGGAGGGTTGTAGCCAGCGCCACTGAGATTACACGGGGAGAAGGGGACCTTCTTCTCAACCCCGGGGCGTGACGAGAACGTCTACAGCCTGTCATAAGCGGGTCTCTTGCGGGAAACCCTCTTATGCTACCTTGGCAGCAAGGCTGCCAGAACCGAGGCCGACGTTAAGCTTTCGCACGATAATAGGGTATGGAAATGAGTGCTCGTTAGGAAAATACAGAAAGAAATGCCAGCAGCCTACAACGCCAAAGAGGGCATAGGGGAATGATTAGGCTAATTTTTACTGTTAGTGATGTTACATTGTTTTGTTAATAATTATTTACGTGAGAAAGAAAGACAAACACTAGTCCAGAGGGGGGACCGAACACACACCTTTCGATTAGATCTGGAATGCCTTACCAATTCAGCTATCTAGGCGACTGTGCTATCCTTCACTTTCTGGGGGATTGATATTAACTAAAATTGCATGTTACGCTTGAGGGTGGTAGCCAGCGCCACTGAGACAACACGGGGAGAAAGGGAACTTCTTTTCTACCCCCGGGGCGTGACGAGAAAATCTACAGCCTGTCATAAACGGGTAACTTGTGGGAAACCCTCTTATGCTACCTTGGCATCAAGGCTGCCAGAACCAAGGCAATCACTAAGCTTTCGCACAATAATAGGGTTTGGAAATGAGTTCTCATTAGGAAAATACAGAAAAAAATGC
The DNA here is from genome assembly GCF_048455015.1 of Haemaphysalis longicornis. Classification (NCBI taxonomy): domain Eukaryota; kingdom Metazoa; phylum Arthropoda; class Arachnida; order Ixodida; family Ixodidae; genus Haemaphysalis; species Haemaphysalis longicornis. Next base: position 4,526,033 of record NW_027526325.1, on the reverse strand, counting down.
CAGCAGTCTACAACGCCAAACAGGGCATAGGGGATTGGTTAGGCTATTTTTTACTGTTAGTGACGTTACATTCTTTTGTTAATAATAATAATTACGTGAGAAAGAAAGAGAAACACACGGACAGAGTAGGGACCGAACCAACGCCTTTCGATTAGATCTGGAAGGACTAACAAATTCAGCTATCTAGGCGACTGTGTTATCCTTCACTTTATGTGGTATTTATATATACTAAAACTGTATCTTACGCTTGAGGGTGGTAGCCAGCGCCACTGAGACTACACGGTGAGAAGAGGACCTTCTTTTCTACCCAAGGGGCGTGACGAGAACGTCTACAGCCTGTCATGAGCGGGTAACTTGCGGGAAACCCTCGTATGCTACCTTGGCATCAAGGCTGCCAGAACCGAGGCCGTCGCTAAGCTTTCGCACGATAGTCGGGTTTGGAAATGAGGGCTGGTTAGGAAAATACAGAAAGAAATGCCAGCAGTCTACAACGCCAAAGAGGCCATAGGGGAATGGTTTGGCTATTTGTTACTGTTAGTGACGTTACATTGTTTTGTTATTATAATAATTACGTGAGAAAGAAAGAAAAACACACGCTCAGAGTGGGGACCGAACCCACGCCTTTCGATTGGATCTGGATTGCCTTACCAATTCAGCCATCTAGGCGACTGTGTTCTCCTTCACTTTCAGTGGTATTTATATTTACTTCAACTGTATCTTACGCTTAAAGAAGTAGCCAGCGCCACTGAGACTACGCGGTGAGAAGGGGGCCTTCTTTTCTACCCCCGGGGCCTGACGAGAACGTCTACAGCCTGTCATGAGCGGATAACTTGCGGGAAACCCTCGTATGCTACCTTGGCATCAAGGCTGCCAGAACCGAGGCTGTCGCTAAGCTTTCGCACGATAGTCGGGTTTGGAAATGAGGGCTCGTTGGGAAAATACGGAAAGAAATGCCAGCACTCTTTAACGCAAAAGAGGCCATAGGGCAATGGTTTGGCTATTTTTTACTGTTAGTGACGTTACATTGTTTTGTAATAATAATAATTACATGAGAAAGAAAGGAAAACACGTGCCCAGAGTGGGGATCGAACCCACGCCTTTCGATTAGATCTGGAATGCCTTACCAATACAGCTATCTAGGCGACTGTGTTATCCTTCAGTTTCTGGGGGATTGATATTAACTAAAACTGCATGTTAAGCTTGAGGGTGGTAGCCAGCACCACTGAGACAACACGAGGAGAAGGGGAACTTCTTTTTTACCCCCGGGGTGTGACGAGAACGTCTACAGCCTGTCACAAGCGGGTAACTCTCGGGAAACCCTCTTATGCTACCTTGGCATCAAGGCTGCCAGAACCAAGGCCGTCGCTAAGCTTTCGCACGATAATAAGGTTTGGAAATGAGTGCTCATTAGGAAAATACAGAAAGAAATGCCAGCAGTGTACAATGCCAAAGAGGGCATAGGGGAATGGTTAGGCTATTTTTTACTGTCAGTGACGTTACATTGTTCTGTTAATAAAATTAATTACGTGAGAAAGAAAGGAAAACACAAGCCCAGAGTGGGGACCGAACCCACGCCTTTCGATTAGATCTGGAATGCCTTACCAATTCAGCTATCTAGTCGACTGTGTTATCCTTCACGTTTTGGGGTATTTATATATACTACAACCGTATCTTACGCTTGAGGGTGGTAGCCAGCGCCACTGAGACTACACGGGGAGAAGGTGACCTTCTTTTCAACCACCGGGACGTGACGCGGACGTCTGCAACCTGTCATAAGCGGGTCTCTTGCGGGAAACCCTCTTATGCTTTATGCTACCTTGGCATCAAGGCTGCCAGAACCGAGGCCGTCGCTAAGCTTTCGCACGATATTAGGGTTTGGAATTGAGTGCTCGTTAGGAAAATACAGAAAGAAATGTTAGCAGCCTACAACCCCAAAGAGGGCATAGGGGAATGGTTAGGCTTTTTTTACTGTTAGTGATGTTACATTGTTTTGTTAATAATAATTTACGTGAGAAAGAAAGACAAACACAAGTCCAGAGGGGGGACCGAACACACACCTTTCGATTAGATCTGGAATGCCTTACCAATTCAGCTATCTAGGCGACTGTGTTATCCTTCACTTTCTGGGGTATTTATATATACTACTACTGTATCTTACGCTTGAGGGTGGTAGCCAGCGCCACTGCGACTACAAGAGGAGAAGGGGACCTTCTTTGTAACCCCCGGGGCGTGACGAGAACGTCTACAGCCTGTCTTAAGCGGGTAACTTGCGGGAAACCCTCATATGCTACCTTGGCATCAAGGCTGCCAGAACCGAGGCCGTCGCTAAGCTTTCGCACGATAATAGGGTTTGGAAATAAGGGCTCGTTAAGAAAATACAGAAAGAAATGCCAGCTGTCTACAACGCCAAAGAAGGCATAGGGGAATGGTTAGGCTATTTTTTACTGTTTGTGACGTTACATTGTTTTGTTAACAATAATAATTACGTGAGAAAAAAGAAAACACGCCAGAGTGGGGACCGAACCCACGCCTTCCGATTAGATCTGGAATGCCTTACCAATTCAGCTATCTAGGCGACTGTGTTCTCCTTCACTTTATGGGGTATTTATATTCACTACAACTGTATCTTACGCTTGACGGTGGTAGCCAGCACCACTGCGACTACACCGGGAGAAGGTGACCTTTTAAACCACCGGGACGTGACGCGGTCGTCTGCAGCCTGTCATAAGCGGGTCTCTTGCGGGAAACCCTCTTATGCTACCTTGGCATCAAGGCTGCCAGAACCGAGGCCGTCGCTAAGCTTTCGCACGATAATAGGGTTTGGAAATCAGGGCTCGTTAGGAAAATACAGAAAGAAATGCGAGCAGTCTACAACGCCAAAGAGGGCATAGGGGAATGGTTAGGCTATTTGTTACTGTTAGTTACGTTACATTGTTTTGTTAATAATACTAATTACGTGAGAAAAAAGAAAATACGCCAGAGTGGGGACCGAACCCACGCCTTCCGATTAGATCTGGAATGCCTTACCAATTCAGCTATCTAGGCGACTGTGTTCTCCTTCACTTTATGGGGTATTTATATTCACTACAACGGTATCTTATGCTTGAGGGTTGTAGCCAGCGCCACTGAGATTACACGGTGAGAAGGGGACCTTCTTTTCTACCCAAGGGGCGTGACGAGAACGTCTACAGCCTGTCATGAGCGGGTAACTTGCGGGAAACCCTCGTATGCTACCTTGGCATCAAGGCTGCCAGAACCCAGGCCGTCGCTAAGCTTTCGCACGATAGTCGGGTTTAGAAATGAGGGCTCGTTAGGAAAATACAGAAAGAAATGCCAGCAGTCTACAACGCCAAAGAGGCCATAGGGGAATGGTTTGGCTATTTTTTACTGTTAGTGACGTTACATTGTTTTGTTATTAATATTAATTACGTGAGAAAGAAAGAAAAACACACGCCCAGAGTGGGGACCGAACCCACGCCTTTCGATTAGATGTGGAATGCCTTACCAATTCAGCTATCTAGGCGACTGTGTACTCCTTCACCTAATGGGGTATTTATATTTACTACAACTGTATCTTACGCCTAACGGTGGTAGCCAGCACCACTGCGACTACACGGGGAGAAGGTGACCTTCTTTTCAACCACCGGGACGTGACGCGGACTTCTGCAGCCTGTCATAAGCGGGTCTCTTGCGGGAAACCCCCTAATGCTACCTTGGCATCAAGGCTGCCAGAACCAAGGCCGTCGCTAAGCTTTCGCACAATAAAAGGTTTGGAAATGAGTGTTCATTAGAAAAATACAGAAAGAAATGCCAGCAGTCTACAACGCCAAAGAGGGCATAGGGGAATGGTTAGGCTATTTTTTACTGTTAGTGACGTTACATTGTTTTGTTAATAATATTAATTACGTGAGAAAGAAAGGAAAACACATTCCCAGAGTGGGGCCCGAACCCACGCCTTTCGATTAGATCTGGAATGCCTTACCAATTCAGATATCTAGGCGACTGTGTTATCCTTCAGTTTCTGGGGTATTTATATAAACTACAACTGTATCTTACGCTTGAGGGTGGTAGCCAGCGCCACTGCGACTACAAGAGGAGAAGGGGACATTCTCTTCAACCACCGGGGCGTGACGCGGACGTCTGCAACCTGTCATAAGCGGGTCTCTTGCGGGAAACCCTCTTATGCTTTATGCTACCTTGGCATCAAGGCTCCCAGATCCGAGGCCGTCGCTAAGCTTTTGCACGATAATAGGGTTTGGAAATGAGGGTCATTAGGAAAATACAGAAAAAAATGCCAGCCGTCTACAACGCCAAAGAGGGCTGAGGGGAATGGTTAGGCTTTTTTTTACTGTTAGTGACATTACATTGTTTTGTTAATAATAATAAATACGTGAGTAAGAAAAACACACGCCCAGAGTGGGGACCAAACCCACACCTTTCGATTAGATCTGGAATGCCTTACCAATTCAGCTATCTATGCGACTGTGTTCTCCTTCACTTTCTGGGGTATTTATATTTACTACAACTGTATCTTACGCTTGAGGGTGGTAGCCAGCGTCACTGAGATTACACGGGGAGAAGGGGACCTTCTTTTACACCACCGGGACGGGACGCGGACGTTTGCAGCCTGTCATAAGCGGGTCTCTTGCGGGAAACCTTCTTATGCTACCCTGGCATCAAGGCTGCCAGAACCGAGGCCGTCGCTAAGCTTTCGCACGATAATAGGGTTTGGAAATGGGGGCTCGTTAGGAAAATAGAGAAAGAAATTCCAGCAGTCTACAACGGCAAAGAGGGCATAGGGGAAGGGTTAGGCTATTTTTATTGTTAGCGAGGTTACATTGTTTTGTTAATAATAATAATTACGTGAGAAAGAAAGAAAAACACACGCCCAGAGTGGGGCCGAACCCACGCCTTTTGATTAGATCTGGAATGCCTTACCAATTCAGCTATCTAGGTGACTGTGTTATCCTTCACTTTCTGGGGTATTTATATTTCCTACAACTGTATCTTACGCTTGAGGGTGGTAGCCAGCACCACGAAGACTACACGGGTAGAAGGGGACCTTCTTTGTAACCCCCTGGGCGTGACGAGAACGTTTACAGCCTGTCTTAAGCGGGGAACTTGCGGGAAACCCTCTTATGCTATTTTGGCATCAAGGCTGCCAGAACCAAGGCCGTCGCTAAGCTTTCGCACGATAATAGGGTTTGGAAATGAGGGCTCATTAGGAAAATACAGAAAGAAATGCCAGCGGTCTACAATGCCAAAGAGGGCATAGGGGAATGGTTAGGCTATTTGTTACTGCTAGTGACGTTACATTGTTTTGTTAATAATCATATTTACGTGAACAAGAAAGAAAAACACACGCCCAGAGTGGGGACCGAACCCACGCCTTTCGATTAGATCTGGAATGCCTTACCAATTCAGCTATCTAGGCGACTGTGTTCTTCACTTTCTGGGGTATTTATATTTACTAAAACTGTATCTTACGCTTGAGGGTGGTAGCCAGCGTCACAGATTACACGGGGAGAAGGGGACCTTCTTTTCAACCACCGGGACGTGACGCGGACGTTTGCAGCCTGTCATAAGCGGGTAACTTGCGGGAAACCCTCTTATGCTATTTTGGCATCAAGGCTGCCAGAACCGAGGCCATCGCTAAGCTTTCGCACGATAATAGGGTTTGAAAATGTGGGGTCGTTAGGAAAATACAGATAGAAATGCCAGCAGTAAACAACGCCAAAGAGGGCATAGGGGAATGGTTAGGCTATTTTGTACTGTTAGTGACGTTACATTGTATTGTTAATAATAATAATTACGTGAGAAAGAAAGAGAAACACACGGCCAGAGTGGGAACCGAACCCACGCCTTTCGATTAGATCTGGAATGACTGACCAATTCGACTATGTAGGCGACTGTGTTATACTTCACTTTCTGGGGTATTGATATATCACTAAAACTGCATCTTACGCTTGAGGGTGGTAGCAAGCGCCACTGAGACTACACGGAGAGAAGGGGAACTTCTTTTCTACCCCGGAGCGTGCCGAGAACGTCTACAGCCTGTCATAAGCGGGTAACTTGCGGGAAACCCCCTTTTGCTACCTTGGCATCAAGGCTGCCATAACCGAGGCCGTCGCTAAGCTTTCGCACGATAATGGGGTTTGGAAATGAGGGGTCGTTAGGAAAATACAGAAAAAAATGCCAGCAGTCTACAGCGCCAAAGAGAGCATAGGGGAATGGTTAGGCTATTTTTTACTGTTAGTGACGTTACATTGTTTTGTTAATAATAATAATTACGTGAGAAAAAAGAAAAACACACGCCCAGAGTGGGGAACCGAACCCACGCCTTTCGATTAGATGTAGAATGCCTTACCAATTCAGCTATCTAGACGACTGTGTTCTCCTTCACTTTCTGTGGTATTTATATTTACTACAACTGTATCTTACACTAGAGGGTGGTAGCCAGTGCCACTGCGAGTACACAGGGAGAAGGGGACCTTCTTTTCAACCACCGGGACGTGACGCGGACGTCTGCAGCCTGTCACAAGCGGGTCTCTTGCGGGAAAACCTCTTATGCTACCTTGGCATCAAGGCTGCCAGAACCGAGGCCGTCGCTAAGCTTTCGCACGATAATAGGGTTTGGAAATGAGTGCTCATTATGAAAATACAGAAAGAAATGCCAGCATTCTACAACGCCAAAGCGGGCTTAGGGGAATGGTTAGGGTATTTTTTACTGTTAGTGACGTTACATTGTTTTGTTAATAATACTAATTACGTGAGAAAGAAAGCAAAACACACGCTCAGAGAGGGGACCGAACCCAAGCCTTTCGATTGGATCTGGAATGCCTTACCAATTCAGCTAACTAGGCGACTGTATTCTCCTTCACTTTCTGTGGTACTTATATTTACTACAACTGTATCTTACGCTTGAGGGTGGTAGCCAGCGCCACTGAGATTACACGGGGAGAAGGGGACCTTCTTTTCAACCCCCGGGGCGTGACGAGAACGTCTACAGCCTGTCATAAGCGGGTCTCTTGCAGAAAACCCTCTAATGCTACCTTGGCATCAAGGCTGCCAGAACCGAGGCCGTCGCTAAGCTTTCGCACGATAATACGGTTTGGAAATGACGGCTCGTTAGGAAAATACAGAAAGAAATGCCAGCAGTCTACAACACCAAAGAGGGCATAGGGGAATGGTTAGGCTATTTGTTACTGTTAGTGACGTTACATTGTTTTGTTATTATAATAATTACGTGAGAAAGAAATAAAAACACACGCTCAGAGTGGGGACCGAACCCACGCCTTTCGATTGGATCTGGATTGCCTTACCAATTCAGCCATCTAGGCGACTGTGTTCTCCTTCACTTTCAGTGGTATTTATATTTACTACAACTGTATCTTACGCTTTAAGGGGGTAGCCAGCGCCACTGAGACTACGCGGTGAGAAGGGGACCTTCTTTTCTACCCCCGGGGCCTGACGAGAACTTCTACAGCCTGTCATGAGCGGGTAACTTGCGGGAAACCCTCGTATTCTACCTTGGCATCAAGGCTGCCAGAACCGAGGCCGTCGCTAAGCTTTCGCACGATAGTCGGGTTTGGAAATGAGGGCTCGTTAGGAAAATACAGAAAGAAATGCCAGCACTCTACAACGCCCAAGAGGCCTTAGGGCAATGGTTTGGCTATTTTTTTACTGTAAGTGACGTTACATTGTTTTGTTAATAATAATATTACAGGAGACAGAAAGAAAAACATACGCCCAGAGTGGGGACCAAACCCAAGCCTTTCGATTGGATCTGGAATGCCTTACCAATTCAGCTATGTAGGCGACTTTGTTCTCGTTCACTTTCTGTGCTATTTATATTTACTACAACTGTATCTTACGCTAGAGGGTGGTAGCCAGTGCCACTGCGAGTACACAGGGAGAAGGGGACTTTCTTTTCAACCACCGGGACGTGACGCGGACGTCTGCAGCCTGTCACAAGCGGGTCTCTTGCGGGAAAACCTCTTATGCTACCTTGGCATCAAGGCTGCCAGAACCGAGGCCATTGCTAAGCTTTCGCACGATAATAGGGTTTGGAAATAAGTGCTCGTTAGGAAAATACAGAAAGAAATGCCAGCAGTCTACAACACCAAAGAGGGCATAGGGGAATGGTTAGGCTATTTGTTACTGTTAGTGACGTTACATTGTTTTGTTATTATAATAATTACGTGACAAAGAAAGAAAAACACACGCTCAGAGTGGGGACCGAACGCACGCCTTTCGATTGGATCTGGATTGCCTTACCAATTCAGCCATCTAGGCGACTGTGTTCTCCTTCACTTTCAGTGGTATTTATATTTACTACAACTGTATCTTACGCTTAAAGAAGTAGCCAGCGCCACTGAGACTACGCGGTGAGAAGGGGGCCTTCTTTTCTACCCCCGGGGCCTGACGAGAACGTCTACAGCCTGTCATGAGTGGATAACTTGCGGGAAACCCTCGTATGCTACCTTGGCATCAAGGCTGCCAGAACCGAGGCTGTCGCTAAGCTTTCGCACGATAGTCGGGTTTGGAAATGAGGGCTCGTTGGGAAAATACAGAAAGAAATGCCAGCACTCTTTAACGCAAAAGAGGCCATAGGGCAATGGTTTGGCTATTTTTTACTGTTAGTGACGTTACATTGTTTTGTAATAATAATTACATGAGAAAGAAAGGAAAACACGTGCCCAGAGTGGGGATCGAACCCACGCCTTTCGATTAGATCTGGAATGCCTTACCAATACAGCTATCTAGGCGACTGTGTTATCCTTCAGTTTCTGGGGGATTGATATTAACTAAAACTGCATGTTAAGCTTGAGGGTGGTAGCCAGCACCACTGAGACAACACGAGGAGAAGGGGAACTTCTTTTCTACCCCCGGGGTGTGACGAGAACGTCTACAGCCTGTCACAAGCGGGTAACTTGCGGGAAACCCTCTTATGCTACCTTGGCATCAAGGCTGCCAGAACCAAGGCCGTCGCTAAGTTTTCGCACGATAATAAGGTTTGGAAATGAGTGCTCATTAGGAAAATACAGAAAGAAATGCCAGCAGTGTACAATGCCAAAGAGGGCATAGGGGAATGGTTAGGCTATTTTTTACTGTCAGTGATGTTACATTGTTCTGTTAATAAAATTAATTACGTGAGAAAGAAAGGAAAACACAAGCCCAGAGTGGGGACCGAACCCACGCCTTTCGATTAGATCTGGAATGCCTTACCAATTCAGCTATCTCGTCGACTGTGTTATCCTTCACGTTTTGGGGTATTTATATATACTACAACCGTATCTTACGCTTGAGGGTGGTAGCCAGCGCCACTGAGACTACACGGGGAGAAGGTGACCTTCTTTTCAACCACCGGGACGTGACGCGGACGTCTGCAACCTGTCATAAGCGGGTCTCTTGCGGGAAACCCTCTTATGCTTTATGCTACCTTGGCATCAAGGCTGCCAGAACCGAGGCCGTCGCTAAGCTTTCGCACGATATTAGGGTTTGGAATTGAGTGCTCTTTAGGAAAATACAGAAAGAAATGTTAGCAGCCTACAACCCCAAAAAGGGCATAGGGGAATGGTTAGGCTTTTTTTACTGTTAGTGATGTTACATTGTTTTGTTAATAATAATTTACGTGAGAAAGAAAGACAAACACAAGTCCAGAGGGGGGACCGAACACACACCTTTCGATTAGATCTGGAATGCCTTACCAATTCAGCTATCTAGGCGACTGTGTTATCCTTCACTTTCTGGGGTATTTATATATACTACTACTGTATCTTACGCTTGAGGGTGGTAGCCAGCGCCACTGCGACTACAAGAGGAGAAGGGGACCTTCTTTGTAACCCCCGGGGCGTGACGAGAACGTCTACAGCCTGTCTTAAGCGGGTAACTTGCGGGAAACCCTCATATGCTACCTTGGCATCAAGGCTGCCAGAACCGATGCCGACGCTAAGCTTTCGCACGATAATAGGGTTTGGAAATGAGGGGTCGTTAGGAAAATACAGAAAGAAATGGCAGCAGTCTGCAACGCCAAAGAGGGCATAGGGGAATGGTTAGGCTATTTTTTACTGTTAGTGACGTTACATTGTTTTGTTAATAATAATAATTACATGAGAAAGAAAGGAAAACACGTGCCCAGAGTGGGGATCGAACCCACGCCTTTCGATTAGATCTGGAATGCCTTTCCAATACAGCTATCTAGGCGACTCTGTTATCCTTCAGTTTCTGGGGTATTTATATATACTTAACTGTATCTTACACTTGAGGGTGGTAGCCAGTGCCACTGAGACTACACGGTGAGAAGGGGACCTTCTTTTCTACCACCGGGGCGTGATGAGAACGTCTACAGCCTGTCATAAGCGGGTAACTTGCGGGAAACCCTCTTATGGTACCTTGGCATCAAGGCTGCCAGAACCGAGGCCGTCGCTAAGCTTTCGCACGATAATAGGGTTTGGAAATAAGGGCTCGTTGAGAAAATACAGAAAGAAATGCCAGCTGTCTACAACGCCAAAGAGGGCATAGGGGATTGGTTAGGCTTTTTTTTACTGTTTGTGACGTTACATTGTTTTGTTAACAATAATAATTACGTGAGAAAAAAGAAAACACGCCAGAGTGGGGACCGAACCCACGCCTTCCGATTAGATCTGGAATGCCTTACAAATTCAGCTATCTAGGCAACTGCGTTCTCCTTCACTTTATGGGGTATTTATATTCACTACAACGGTATCTTATGCTGGAGGGTTGTAGCCAGCGCCACTGAGATTACACGGGGAGAAGGGGACCTTCTTCTCAACCCCGGGGCGTGACGAGAACGTCTACAGCCTGTCATAAGCGGGTCTCTTGCGGGAAACCCTCTTATGCTACCTTGGCAGCAAGGCTGCCAGAACCGAGGCCGACGTTAAGCTTTCGCACGATAATAGGGTATGGAAATGAGTGCTCGTTAGGAAAATACAGAAAGAAATGCCAGCAGCCTACAACGCCAAAGAGGGCATAGGGGAATGATTAGGCTAATTTTTACTGTTAGTGATGTTACATTGTTTTGTTAATAATTATTTACGTGAGAAAGAAAGACAAACACTAGTCCAGAGGGGGGACCGAACACACACCTTTCGATTAGATCTGGAATACCTTACCAATTCAGCTATCTAGGCGACTGTGTTATCCTTCACTTTCTGGGGGATTGATATTAACTAAAATTGCATGTTACGCTTGAGGGTGGTAGCCAGCGCCACTGAGACAACACGGGGAGAAAGGGAACTTCTTTTCTACCCCCGGGGCGTGACGAGAAAATCTACAGCCTGTCATAAACGGGTAACTTGTGGGAAACCCTCTTATGCTACCTTGGCATCAAGGCTGCCAGAACCAAGGCAATCAATAAGCTTTCGCACAATAATAGGGTTTGGAAATGAGTTCTCATTAGGAAAATACAGAAAAAAATGCCAGCAGTCTACAACGCCAAACAGGGCATAGGGGATTGGTTAGGCTATTTTTTACTGTTAGTGGCGTTACATTCTTTTGTTAATAATAATAATTACGTGAGAAAGAAAGAGAAACACACGGCCAGAGTAGGGACCGAACCAACGCCTTTCGATTAGATCTGGAATGACTAACAAATTCAGCTATCTAGGCGACTGTGTTATCCTTCACTTTATGGGGTATTTATATATACTAAAACTGTATCTTACGCTTGAGGGTGGTAGCCAGCGCCACAGACTACACGGTGAGAAGAGGACCTTCTTTTCTACCCAAGGGGCGTGACGAGAACGTCTACAGCCTGTCATGAGCGGGTAACTTGCGGGAAACCCTCGTATGCTACCTTGGCATCAAGGCTGCCAGAACCGAGGCCGTCGCTAAGCTTTCGCACGATAGTCGGGTTTGGAAATGAGGGCTGGTTAGGAAAATACAGAAAGAAATGCCAGCAGTCTACAACGCCAAAGAGGCCAAAGGGGAATGGTTTGGCTATTTGTTACTGTTAGTGACGTTACATTGTTTTGTTATTATAATAATTACGTGAGAAAGAAAGAAAAACACACGCTCAGAGTGGGGACCGAACCCACGCCTTTCGATTGGATCTGGATTGCCTTACCAATTCAGCCATCTAGGCGACTGTGTTCTCCTTCACTTTCAGTGGTATTTATATTTACTACAACTGTATCTTACGCTTAAAGAAGTAGCCAGCGCCACTGAGACTACGCGGTGAGAAGGGGGCCTTCTTTTCTACCCCCGGGGCCTGACGAGAACGTCTACAGCCTGTCATGAGCGGATAACTTGCGGGAAACCCTCGTATGCTACCTTGGCATCAAGGCTGCCAGAACCGAGGCTGTCGCTAAGCTTTCGCACGATAGTCGGGTTTGGAAATGAGGGCTCGTTGGGAAAATACAGAAAGAAATGCCAGCACTCTTTAACGCAAAAGAGGCCATAGGGCAATGGTTTGGCTATTTTTTACTGTTAGTGACGTTACATTGTTTTGTAATAATAATAATTACATGAGAAAGAAAGGAAAACACGTGCCCAGAGTGGGGATCAAACCCACGCCTTTCGATTAGATCTGGAATGCCTTACCAATACAGCTATCTAGGCGACTGTGTTATCCTTCAGTTTCTGGGGGATTGATATTAACTAAAACTGCATGTTAAGCTTGAGGGTGGTAGCCAGCACCACTGAGACAACACGAGGAGAAGGGGAACTTCTTTTCTACCCCCGGGGTGTGACGAGAACGTCTACAGCCTGTCACAAGCGGGTAACTCTCGGGAAACCCTCTTATGCTACCTTGGCATCAAGGCTGCCAGAACCAAGGCCGTCGCTAAGCTTTCGCACGATAATAAGGTTTGGAAATGAGTGCTCATTAGGAAAATACAGAAAGAAATGCCAGCAGTGTACAATGCCAAAGAGGGCATAGGGGAATGGTTAGGCTATTTTTTACTGTCAGTGACGTTACATTGTTCTGTTAATAAAATTAATTACGTGAGAAAGAAAGGAAAACACAAGCCCAGAGTGGGGACCGAACCGACGCCTTTCGATGAGATCTGGAATGCCTTACCAATTCAGCTATCTAGTCGACTGTGTTATCCTTCACGTTTTGGGGTATTTATATATACTACAACCGTATCTTACGCTTGAGGGTGGTAGCCAGCGCCACTGAGACTACACGGGGAGAAGGTGACCTTCTTTTCAACCACCGGGACGTGACGCGGACGTCTGCAACCTGTCATAAGCGGGTCTCTTGCGGGAAACCCTCTTATGCTTTATGCTACCTTGGCATCAAGGCTGCCAGAACCGAGGCCGTCGCTAAGCTTTCGCACGATATTAGGGTTTGGAATTGAGTGCTCGTTAGGAAAATACAGAAAGAAATGTTAGCAGCCTACAACCCCAAAGAGGGCATAGGGGAATGGTTAGGCTTTTTTTACTGTTAGTGATGTTACATTGTTTTGTTAATAATAATTTACGTGAGAAAGAAAGACAAACACAAGTCCAGAGGGGGGACCGAACACACACCTTTCGATTAGATCTGGAATGCCTTACCAATTCAGCTATCTTGGCGACTGTGTTATCCTTCACTTTCTGGGGTATTTATATATACTACTACTGTATCTTACGCTTGAGGGTGGTAGCCAGCGCCACTGCGACTACAAGAGGAGAAGGGGACCTTCTTTGTAACCCCCGGGGCGTGACGAGAACGTCTACAGCCTGTCTTAAGCAGGTAACTTGCGGGAAACCCTCATATGCTACCTTGGCATCAAGGCTGCCAGAACCGAGGCCGACGCTAAGCTTTCGCACGATAATAGGGTTTGGAAATGAGGGGTCGTTAGGAAAATACAGAAAGAAATGCCAGCAGTCTACAACGCCAAAGAGGGCATAGGGGAATGGTTAGGCTATTTTTTAGTGCTAGTGACGTTACATTGTTTTGTTAATAATAATAATTACATGAGAAAGAAAGGAAAACACGTGCCCAGAGTGGGGATCGAACCCACGCCTTTCGATTAGATCTGGAATGCCTTACCAATACAGCTATATAGGCGACTGTGTTATCCTTCAGTTTCTGGGGTATTTATATATACTTAACTGTATCTTACACTTGAGGGTGGTAGCCAGTGCCACTGAGACTACACGGTGAGAAGGGGACCTTCTTTTCTACCACCGGGGCGTGATGAGAACGTCTACAGCCTGTCATAAGCGGGTAACTTGCGGGAAACCCTCTTATGGTACCTTGGCATCAAGGCTGCCAGAACCGAGGCCGTCGCTAAGCTTTCGCACGATAATAGGGTTTGGAAATAAGGGCTCGTTAAGAAAATACAGAAAGAAATGCCAGCTGTCTACAACGCCAAAGAAGGCATAGGGGAATGGTTAGGCTATTTTTTACTGTTTGTGACGTTACATTGTTTTGTTAACAATAATAATTACGTGAGAAAAAAGAAAACACGCCAGAGTGGGGACCGAACCCACGCCTTCCGATTAGATCTGGAATGCCTTACCAATTCAGCTATCTAGGCGACTGTGTTCTCCTTCACTTTAAGGGGTATTTATATTCACTACAACTGTATCTTACACTTGACGGTGGTAGCCAGCACCACTGCGACTACACCGGGAGAAGGTGACCTTTTAAACCACCGGGACGTGACGCGGTCGTCTGCAGCCTGTCATAAGCGGGTCTCTTGCGGGAAACCCTCTTATGCTACCTTGGCATCAAGGCTGCCAGAACCGAGGCCGTCGCTAAGCTTTCGCACGATAATAGGGTTTGGAAATCAGGGCTCGTTAGGAAAATACAGAAAGAAATGCGAGCAGTCTACAACGCCAAAGAGGGCATAGGGGAATGGTTAGGCTATTTGTTACTGTTAGTTACGTTACATTGTTTTGTTAATAATACTAATTACGTGAGAAAAAAGAAAATACGCCAGAGTGGGGACCGAACCCACGCCTTCCGATTAGATCTGGAATGCCTTACCAATTCAGCTATCTAGGCGACTGTGTTCTCCTTCACTTTATGGGGTATTTATATTCACTACAACGGTATCTTATGCTTGAGGGTTGTAGCCAGCGCCACTGAGATTACACGGTGAGAAGGGGACCTTCTTTTCTACCCAAGGGGCGTGACGAGAACGTGTACAGCCTGTCATGAGCGGGTAACTTGCGGGAAACCCTCGTATGCTACCTTGGCATCAAGGCTGCCAGAACCCAGGCTGTCGCTAAGCTTTCGCACGATAGTCGGGTTTAGAAATGAGGGCTCGTTAGGAAAATACAGAAAGAAATGCCAGCAGTCTACAACGCCAAAGAGGCCATAGGGGAATGGTTTGGCTATTTTTTACTGTTAGTGACGTTACATTGTTTTGTTATTAATATTAATTACGTGAGAAAGAAAGAAAAACACACTCCCAGAGTGGGGACCGAACCCACGCCTTTCGATTAGATGTGGAATGCCTTACCAATTCAGCTATCTAGGCGACTGTGTACTCCTTCACCTAATGGGGTATTTATATTTACTACAACTGTATCTTACGCCTAACGGTGGTAGCCAGCACCACTGCGACTACACGGGGAGAAGGTGACCTTCTTTTCAACCACCGGGACGTGACGCGGACTTCTGCAGCCTGTCATAAGCGGGTCTCTTGCGGGAAACCCCCTAATGCTACCTTGGCATCAAGGCTGCCAGAACCAAGGCCGTCGCTAAGCTTTCGCACAATAAAAGGTTTGGAAATGAGTGTTCATTAGAAAAATACAGAAAGAAATGCCAGCAGTCTACAACGCCAAAGAGGGCATAGGGGAATGGTTAGGCTATTTTTTACTGTTAGTGACGTTACATTGTTTTGTTAATAATATTATTTACGTGAGAAAGAAAGGAAAACACATTCCCAGAGTGGGGCCCGAACCCACGCCTTTCGATTAGATCTGGAATGCCTTACCAATTCAGATATCTAGGCGACTGTGTTATCCTTCAGTTTCTGGGGTATTTATATAAACTTCAACTGTATCTTACGCTTGAGGGTGGTAGCCAGCGCCACTGCGACTACAAGAGGAGAAGGGGACATTCTCTTCAACCACCGGGGCGTGACGCGGACGTCTGCAACCTGTCATAAGCGGGTCTCTTGCGGGAAACCCTCTTATGCTTTATGCTACCTTGGCATCAAGGCTCCCAGATCCGAGGCCGTCGCTAAGCTTTTGCACGATAATAGGGTTTGGAAATGAGGGTCATTAGGAAAATACAGAAAAAAATGCCAGCCGTCTACAACGCCAAAGAGGGCTGAGGGGAATGGTTAGGCTATTTTTTACTGTTAGTGACATTACATTGTTTTGTTAATAATAATAATTACGTGAGTAAGAAAAACACACGCCCAGAGTGGGGACCAAACCCACACCTTTCGATTAGATCTGGAATGCCTTACCAATTCAGCTATCTATGCGACTGTGTTCTCCTTCACTTTCTGGGGTATTTATATTTACTACAACTGTATCTTACGCTTGAGGGTGGTAGCCAGCGTCACTGAGATTACACGGGGAGAAGGGGACCTTCTTTTACACCACCGGGACGGGACGCGTACGTTTGCAGCCTGTCATAAGCGGGTCTCTTGCGGGAAACCTTCTTATGCTACCCTGGCATCAAGGCTGCCAGAACCGAGGCCGTGGCTAAGCTTTCGCACGATAATAGGGTTGGGAATGGGGGCTCGTTAGGAAAATAGAGAAAGAAATTCCAGCAGTCTACAACGGCAAAGAGGGCATAGGGGAAGGGTTAGGCTATTTTTATTGTTATTGAGGTTACATTGTTTTGTTAATAATAATAATTACGTGAGAAAGAAAGAAAAACACACGCCCAGAGTGGGGCCGAACCCACGCCTTTTGATTAGATCTGGAATGCCTTACCAATTCAGCTATCTAGGTGACTGTGTTATCCTTCACTTTCTGGGGTATTTATATTACCTCAAACTGTATCTTACGCTTGAGGGTGGTAGCCAGCACCACGAAGACTACACGGGTAGAAGGGGACCTTCTTTGTAACCCCCGGGGCGTGACGAGAACGTTTACAGCCTGTCTTAAGCGGGGAACTTGCGGGAAACCCTCTTATGCTATTTTGGCATCAAGGCTGCCAGAACCAAGGCCGTCGCTAAGCTTTCGCACGATAATAGGGTTTGGAAATGAGGGCTCATTAGGAAAATACAGAAAGAAATGCCAGCGGTCTACAATGCCAAAGAGGGCATAGGGGAATGGTTAGGCTATTTGTTACTGCTAGTGACGTTACATTGTTTTGTTAATAATCATATTTACGTGAGCAAGAAAGAAAAACACACGCCCAGAGTGGGGACCGAAAACACGCCTTTCGATTACACCTGGAATGCCTTACCAATTCAGCTATCTAGGCGACATTGTTCTTCACTTTCTGGGGTATTTATATTTACTACAACTGTATCTTACGCTTGAGGGTGGTAGCCAGCGTCACAGATTACACGGGGAGAAGGGGACCTTCTTTTCAACCACCGGGACGTGACGCGGACGTTTGCAGCCTGTCATAAGCGGGTAACTTGCGGGAAACCCTCTTATGCTATTTTGGCATCAAGGCTGCCAGAACCGAGGCCATCGCTAAGCTTTCGCACGATAATAGGGTTTGAAAATGTGGGGTCGTTAGGAAGATACAGATAGAAATGCCAGCAGTAAACAACGCCAAAGAGGGCATAGGGGAATGGTTAGGCTATTTTGTACTGTTAGTGACGTTACATTGTATTGTTAATAATAATAATTACGTGAGAAAGAAAGAGAAACACACGGCCAGAGTGGGAACCGAACCCACGCCTTTCGATTAGATCTGGAATGACTGACCAATTCGACTATGTAGGCGACTGTGTTATACTTCACTTTCTGGGGTATTGATATATCACTAAAACTGCATCTTACGCTTGAGGGTGGTAGCAAGCGCCACTGAGACTACACGGAGAGAAGGAGAACTTCTTTTCTACCCCGGGGCGTGCCGAGAACGTCTACAGCCTGTCATAAGCGGGTAACTTGCGGGAAACCAACTTTTGCTACCTTGGCATCAAGGCTGCCATAACCGAGGCCGTCGCTAAGCTTTCGCATGATAATGGGGTTTGGAAATGAGGGGTCGTTAGGAAAATACAGAAAAAAATGCCAGCAGTCTACAGCGCCAAAGAGAGCATAGGGGAATGGTTAGGCTATTTTTTACTGTTAGTGACGTTACATTGTTTTGTTAATAATAATAATTACGTGAGAAAAAAGAAAAACACACGCCCAGAGTGGGGAACCGAACCCACGCCTTTCGATTAGATGTAGAATGCCTTACCAATTCAGCTATCTATAAGACTGTGTTCTCCTTCACTAAATGGGGTATTTATGTTTACTACAACTGTATCTTACGCTTGAGGGTGGTAGCCAGCGCCACTGCGACTACACGGGGAGAAGGTGACCTTCTTTTCAACCACCGGGACGTGACGCGGACGTCTGCAGCCTGTCATAGGCAGGTCTCTTGCCGGAAACCCTCTTATGCTACCTTGGCATCAAGGCTGCCAGAACCGAGGCTGTCGCTAAGCTTTCGCAGGATTATAGTGTGGAAATGACGGCTCGTTAGGAATATACAGAAAGAAATGCCAGCAGTCTACAACGCTAAAGAGGGCAAGTTACCCGCTTGTGACAGGCTGTAGACGTTCTCGTCACACCCCTGGGGTAGAAAACGCTAAAGAGGGCATAGGGGAATGGTTATAGGGGAATGGTTAGGCTATTTGTTACTGTTAGTGACGTTACATTGTTTTGTTATTGTAATAATTACGTGAGAAAGAAAGAAAAACACACGCTCAGAGTGGGGACCGAACCCACGCCTTTCGATTGGATCTGGATTGCCTTACCAATTCAGCCATCTAGGCGACTGTGTTCTCCTTCACTTTCAGTGGTATTTATACTTACTACAACGGTATCTTACGCTTGAAGGGGGTAGCCAGCGCCACTGAGACTACACGGTGAGAAGGGGACCTTCTTTTCTACCCCCGGGCCCTGACGAGAACTTCTACAGCCTGTCATGAGCGGGTAACTTGCGGGAAACCCTCGTATGCTACCTTGGCATCAAGGCTGCCAGAACCGAGGCCGTCGCTAAGCTTTCGCACGATAATAGGGTTTGGAAATGAGTGCTCATTATGAAAATACAGAAAGAAATGCCAGCATTCTACAACGCCAAAGAGGGCTTAGGGGAATGGTTAGGGTATTTTTTACTGTTAGTGACGTTACATTGTTTTGTTAATAATACTAATTACCTGAGAAAGAAAGCAAAACACACGCTCAGAGAGGGGACCGAACCCAAGCCTTTCGATTGGATCTGGAATGCCTTACCAATTCAGCTAACTAGGCGACTGTATTCTCCTTCACTTTCTGTGGTACTTATATTTACTACAACTGTATCTTACGCTTGAGGGTGGTAGCCAGCGCCACTGAGATTACACGGGGAGAAGGGGACCTTCTTTTCAACCCCCGGGGAGTGACGAGAACGTCTACAGCCTGTCATAAGCGGGTCTCTTGCAGAAAACCCTCTTATGCTACCTTGGCATCAAGGCTGCCAGAACCCACGCCATCGCTAAGCTTTCGCACGACAATAGGGTTTGGAAATTAGTGCTCATTAGGAAAATACAAAAAGAAATGCCAGCACTCTACAACGCCAAAGAGGGCATAGGAGAATGGTTAGGCTATTTTTTACTGTTAGTGACGTTACATTGTTTTGTTAATAATAATATTTACGTGAGAAAGAAAGAAAAACACAAGCCCATAGGGGGGACCGAACCCACGCCTTTCGATTAGATCTGGAATGCCTTACCAATTCAGCTATCTAGTCGACTGTGTTATCCTTCACTTTCTGGGGGATTGATATAAACTACTACTGCATCTTACGCGTGAGGGTGGTAGCCAGCGCCACTGAGACAACAGGGGGAGAAGGGGAACTTCTTTTCTACCCCCGGGGTGTGACGAGAACGTCTACAGCCTGTCACAAGCGGGTAACTTGCGGGAAACCCTCTTATGCTACCTTGGCATCAAGGCTGCCAGAACCAAGGCCGCCGCTAAGCTTTCGCACGATAATAGGGTTTGGAAATGAGTGCTCATTAGGAAAATACAGAAAGAAATGCCAGCAGTCTACAACGCCAAAGAGGGCTTAGGGGAATGGTTAGGATAGTTTTTACTGTTAGTGACGTTACATTGTTTTGTTAATAATTACGTGAGTAAGAAAGAAAAACACACGCCCAGAGTGGGGACTGAACCCACGCCTTTCGATTAGATCTGGAATGCCTTACCAATTCAGCTATGTAGGCGACTGTGTTATACTTCACTTTCTGGGGTATTGATATATCACTAAAACTGCATCTTACGCTTGAGGGTGGTAGCAAGCTCCACTGAGACTACACGGAGAGAAGGGGAACTTCTTTTCTACCCCCGGGGCGTGCCGAGAACGTCTACAGCCTGTCATAAGCGGGTAATTTGCGGGAAACCCCCTTTTGCTACCTTGGCATCAAGGCTGCCATAACCGAGGAAGTCGCTAAGCTTTCGCACGATAATGGGTTTGGAAATGAGGGGTCGTTAGGAAAATACAGAAAAAAATGCCAGCAGTCTACAGCGCCAAAGAGAGCATAGGGGAATGGTTAGGCTATTTTTTACTGATAGTGACGTTACATTGTTTTGTTAATAATAATAATTACGTGAACAAGAAAGAAAAACACACGCCCAGAGTGGGGAGCGAACCCACGCCTTTCGATTAGATCTGGAATGCCTTACCAATTCAGCTATCTAGGCGACTGTGTTCTTCACTTTCTGGGGTATTTATATTTACTGCAACTGTATCTTACGCTTGAGGGAGGTAGCCAGCGTCACAGATTACACGGGGAGAAGGGGACCTTCTTTTCAACCACCCGGACGTGACGCGGACGTTTGCAGCCTGTCATAAGCGGGTCTCTTGCGGGAAACCCTCTTATGCTACCTTGGCATCAAGGCTGCCAGAACCGAGGCCGTCGCTAAGCTTTCGCACGATAATAGGGTTTCTAAATGACAGCTCGTTAGGAAAATACAGAAAGAAATTCCAGCAGTCTACAACGGCAAAGAGGGCATAGGAGAAGGGTTAGGCAAATTTTATTGTTAGTGAGGTTACATTGTTTTGTTAATAATATTAATTAGGTGAGAAAGAAAGAAAAACACAAGCCAGGAGGGAGGACCGAACCCACGCCTTTCGATTAGATCCGGAATGCCTAACCAATTCAGCGATCTAGGCGACTGTGTTATCCTTCACTTTCTGGTGTATTTATATTAACTTCAACTGTATCTTATGCTTGAGGGTGGTAGCCAGCACCACTGAGACTAAACGGGTAGAAGGGGACCTTCTCTTAAACCCCCGGGGCGTGACGAGAACGTCTACAGCCTGTCTTAAGCGGGTAACTTGCGGGAAACCCTCTTATGCTATTTTGGCATCAAGGCTGCCAGAACCGAGGCCATCGCTAAGCTTTCGTACGATAATAGGGTTTGGAAATGTGGGGTCGTTAGGAAAATACAGATAGAAATGCCAGCAGTCAACAACGCCAAAGAGGGCATAGGGGAATGGTTAGGCTATTTTGTACTGTTAGTGACGTTACATTGTTTTGTTAATAATAATAATTACGTGAGAAAGAAAGAGAAACACACGGCCAGAGTGGGAACCGAACCCACGCCTTTCGATTAGATCTGGAATGACTGACCAATTCAGCTATGTAGGCGACTGTGTTATACTTCACTTTCTGGGGTATTGATATATTACTAAAACTGCATCTTACGCTTGAGGGTGGTAGCAAGCGCCACTGAGACTACACGGAGAGAAGGGGAACTTCTTTTCTACCCCGGGGCGTGCCGAGAACGTCTACAGCCTGTCATAAGCGGGTAACTTGCGGGAAACCCCCTTTTGCTACCTTGGCATCAAGGCTTCCATAACCGAGGCCGTCGCTAAGCTTTCGCACGATAATGGGGTTTGGAAATGAGGGGTTGTTAGGAAAATACAGAAAAAAATGCCAGCAGTCTACAGCGCCAAAGAGAGCATAGGGGAATGGTTAGGCTATTTTTTACTGTTAGTGACGTTACATTGTTTTGTTAATAATAATAATTACGTGAGAAAAAAGAAAAACACACGCCCAGAGTGGGGAACCGAACCCACGCCTTTCGATTAGATGTAGAATGCCTTACCAATTCAGCTATCTAGACGACTGTGTTCTCCTTCACTAAATGGGGTATTTATGTTTACTACAACTGTTTCTTACGCTTGAGGGTGGTAGCCAGCGCCACTGCGACTACACGGGGAGAAGGTGACCTTCTTTTCAACCACCGGGACGTGACGCGGACGTCTGCAGCCTGTCATAAGCAGGTCTCTTGCCGGAAACCCTCTTATGCTACCTTGGCATCAAGGCTGCCAGAACCGAGGCCGTCGCTAAGCTTTCGCACGATTATAGTGTGGAAATGACGGCTCGTTAGGAAAATACAGAAAGAAATGCCAGCAGTCTACAACACTAAAGAGGGCAAGTTACCCGCTTGTGACCGGCTGTAGACGTTCTCGTCACACCCCGGGGGTAGAAAACGCTAAAGAGGGCATAGGGGAATGGTTATAGGGGAATGGTTAGGCTATTTGTTACTGTTAGTGATGTTACATTGTTTTGTTATTATAATAATTACGTGAGAAAGAAAGAAAAACACACGCTCAGAGTGGGGACCAAACCCACGCCTTTCGATTGGATCTGGATTGCCTTACCAATTCAGCCATCTAGGCGACTGTGTTCTCCTTCACTTTCAGTGGTATTTATACTTACTACAACGGTATCTTACGCTTGAAGGGGGTAGCCAGCGCCACTGAGACTACACGGTGAGAAGGGGACCTTCTTTTCTACCCCCGGGCCCTGACGAGAACTTCTACAGCCTGTCATGAGCGGGTAACTTGCGGGAAACCCTCGTATGCTACCTTGGCATCAAGGCTGCCAGAACCGAGGCCGTCGCTAAGCTTTCGCACGATAGTCGGGTTTGGAAATGAGGGCTCGTTAGGAAAATACAGAAAGAAATGCCAGCACTCTACAACGCCAAAGAGGCCTTAGGGCAATGGTTTGGCTATTTTTTACTGTAAGTGACGTTACATTGTTTTGTTAATAATAATAATTACAGGAGAAAGAAAGAAAAACATACGCCCAGAGTGGGGACCAAACCCACGCCTTTCGATTGGATCTGGAATGCCTTACCAATTCAGCTATCTAGGCGACTTTGTTCTCGTTCACTTTCTGTGGTATTTATATTTACTACAACTGTATCTTACACTAGAGGGTGGTAGCCAGTGCCACTGCGAGTACACAGGGAGAAGGGGACCTTCTTTTCAACCACCGGGACGTGACGCGGACGTCTGCAGCCTGTCACAAGCGGGTCTCTTGCGGGAAAACCTCTTATGCTACCTTGGCATCAAGGCTGCCAGAACCGAGGCCGTCGCTAAGCTTTCGCACGATAATAGGGTTTGGAAATGAGTGCTCATTATGAAAATACAGAAAGAAATGCCAGCATTCTACAACGCCAAAGAGGGGTTAGGGGAATGGTTAGGCTATTTTTTACTGTTAGTGACGTTACATTGTTTTGTTAATAATACTAATTACGTGAGAAAGAAAGCAAAACACACGCTCAGAGAGGGGACCGAACCCAAGCCTTTCGATTGGATCTGGAATGCCTTACCAATTCAGCTAACTAGGCGACTGTATTCTCCTTCACTTTCTGTGGTACTTATATTTACTACAACTGTATCTTACGCTTGAGGGTGGTAGCCAGCGCCACTGAGATTACACGGGGAGAAGGGGACCTTCTTTTCAACCCCCGGGGCGTGACGAGAACGTCTACAGCCTGTCATAAGCGGGTCTCTTGCAGAAAACCCTCTTATGCTACCTTGGCATCAAGGCTGTCAGAACCCAGGCCATCGCTAAGCTTTCGCACGACAATAGGGTTTGGAAATTAGTGCTCATTAGGAAAATACAAAAAGAAATGCCAGCACTCTACAACGCCAAAGAGGGCATAGGAGAATGGTTAGGCTATTTTTTACTGTTAGTGACGTTACATTGTTTTGTTAATAATAATATTTACGTGAGAAAGAAAGAAAAACACAAGCCCATTGGGGGGACCGAACCCACGCCTTTCGATTAGATCTGGAATGCCTTACCAATTCAGCTATCTAGTCGACTGTGTTATCCTTCACTTTCTGGGGGATTGATATAAACTACTACTGCATCTTACGCGTGAGGGTGGTAGCCAGCGCCACTGAGACAACAAGGGGAGAAGGGGAACTTCTTTTCTACCCCCGGGGTGTGACGAGAACGTCTACAGCCTGTCACAAGCGGGTAACTTGCGGGAAACCCTCTTATGCTACCTTGGCATCAAGGCTGCCAGAACCAAGGCCGTCGCTAAGCTTTCGCACGATAATAGGGTTTGGAAATGAGTGCTCATTAGGAAAATACAGAAAGAAATGCCAGCAGTCTACAACGCCAAAGAGGGCTTAGGGGAATGGTTAGGCTATTTTTTACTGTTAGTGACATTACATTGTTTTGTTAATAATAATAATTACGTGAGTAAGAAAGAAAAACACAAGCCCATTGGGGGGACCGAAACCACGCCTTTCGATTAGATCTGGAATGCCTTACCAATTCAGCTATCTAGTCGACTGTGTTATCCTTCACTTTCTGGGGGATTGATATAAACTACTACTGCATCTTACGCGTGAGGGTGGTAGCCAGCGCCACTGAGACAACAAGGGGAGAAGGGGAACTTCTTTTCTACCCCCGGGGTGTGACGAGAACGTCTACAGCCTGTCATAAGCGGGTAACTTGTGGGAAACCCCCTTTTGCTACCTTGGCATCAAGGCTGCCATAACCGAGGAAGTCGCTAAGCTTTCGCACGATAATGGGGTTTGGAAATGAGGGGTCGTTAGGAAAATACAGAAAAAAATGCCAGCAGTCTACAGCGCCAAAGAGAGCATAGGGGAATGGTTAGGCTATTTTTTACTGTTAGTGACGTTACATTGTTTTGTTAATAATACTAATTACGTGAGAAAAAAGAAAAAGACACGCCCAGAGTGGGGAACAGAACCCACGCCTTTCGATTAGATGTAGAATGCCTTACCAATTCAGCTATCTAGACGACTGTGTTCTCCTTCACTAAATGGGGTATTTATGTTTACTACAACTGTATCTTACGCTTGAGGGTGGTAGCCAGCGCCACTGCGACTACACGGGGAGAAGGTGACCTCCTTTTCAACCACCGGGACGTGACGCGGACGTCTGCAGCCTGTCATAAGCAGGTCTCTTGCGGGAAACCCTCTTATGCTACCTTGGCATCAAGGCTGCCAGAACCGAGGCCGTCGCTAAGCTTTCGCACGATTATAGTGTTTGGAAATGACGGCTCGTTAGGAAAATACAGAAAGAAATGCCAGCAGTCTACAACGCTAAAGAGGGCATAGGGGAATGGTTAGGCTATTTGTTACTGTTAGTGACGTTACATTGTTTTGTTATTATAATAATTACGTGAGAAAGAAAGAAAAACACACGCTCAGAGTGGGGACCGAACCCACGCCTTTCGATTGGATCTGGATTGCCTTACCAATTCAGCCATCTAGGCGACTGTGTTCTCCTTCACTTTCAGTGGTATTTATACTTACTTCAACTGTATCTTACGCTTGAAGGGGGTAGCCAGCGCCACTGAGACTACACGGTGAGAAGGGGACCTTCTTTTCTACCCCCGGGCCCTGACGAGAACTTCTACAGCCTGTCATGAGCGGGTAACTTGCGGGAAACCCTCGTATGCTACCTTGGCATCAAGGCTGCCAGAACCGAGGCCGTCGCTAAGCTTTCGCACGATAGTCGGGTTTGGAAATGAGGGCTCGTTAGGAAAATACAGAAAGAAATGCCAGCATTCAACAACGCCAAAGAGGGCTTAGGGGAATGGTTAGGCTATTTTT
The DNA here is from genome assembly GCF_048455015.1 of Haemaphysalis longicornis. Taxonomy (NCBI): domain Eukaryota; kingdom Metazoa; phylum Arthropoda; class Arachnida; order Ixodida; family Ixodidae; genus Haemaphysalis; species Haemaphysalis longicornis. Next base: position 4,500,073 of record NW_027526325.1, on the reverse strand, counting down.
TACTGTTAGTGACGTTACATTGTTTTGTTAATAATACTAATTACGTGAGAAAGCAAAACACACGCTCAGAGAGGGGACCGAACCCAAGCCTTTCGATTGGATCTGGAATGCCTTACCAATTCAGCTAACTAGGCGACTGTGTTCTCCTTCACTTTCTGTGGTATTTATATTTACTACAACTGTATCTTACGCTTGAGGGTGGTAGCCAGCGCCACTGAGATTACACGGGGAGAAGGGGACCTTCTTTTCAACCCCCGGGGCGTGACGAGAACGTCTATAGCCTGTCATAAGCGGGTCTCTTGCGGGAAAACCCTCTTATGCTACTTTGGCATCAAGGCTGCCAAAACCCAGGCCATCGCTAAGCTTTCGCACGATAATAGGGTTTGGAAATTAGTGCTCATTAGGAAAATACAAAAAGAAATGCCAGCAGTCTACAACGCCAAAGAGGGCATAGGAGAATGGTTAGGCTATTTTTTACTGTTAGTGACGTTACATTGTTTTGTTAATAATAATATTAACGTGAGAAAGAAAGAAAAACACAAGCCCACAGGGGGGACCGAACCCACGCCTTTCGATTAGATCTGGAATGCCTTGCCAATTCAGCTATCTAGGCGACTTTGTTCTCGTTCACTTTCTGTGGTATTTATATTTACTACAACTGTATCTTACACTAGAGGGTGGTAGCCAGTGCCACTGCGAGTACACAGGGAGAAGGGGACCTTCTTTTCAACCACCGGGACGTGACGCGGACGTCTGCAGCCTGTCACAAGCGGGTCTCTTGCGGGAAAACCTCTTATGCTACCTTGGCATCAAGGCTGCCAGAACCGAGGCCGTCGCTAAGCTTTCGCACGATAATAGGGTTTGGAAATGAGTGCTCATTATGAAAACACAGAAAGAAATGCCAGCATTCTACAACGCCAAAGAGGGCTTAGGGGAATGGTTAGGCTATTTTTTACTGTTAGTGACGTTACATTGTTTTGTTAATAATACTAATTACGTGAGAAAGAAAGCAAAACACACGCTCAGAGAGGGGACCGAACCCAAGCCTTTCGATTGGATCTGGAATGCCTTACCAATTCAGCTAACTGGGCGACTGTGTTCTCCTTCACTTTCTGTGGTATTTATATTTACTAAAACTGTATCTTACGCTTGAGGGTGGTAGCCAGCGCCACTGAGATTACACGGGGAGAAGGGGACCTTCTTTTCAACCCCCGGGGCGTGACGAGAACGTCTATAGCCTGTCATAAGCGGGTCTCTTGCAGAAAACCCTCTTATGCTACCTTGGCATCAAGGCTGCCAGAACCCAGGCCATCGCTAAGCTTTCGCACGATAATAGGGTTTGGAAATTAGTGCTCATTAGGAAAATAGAGAAAGAAATTCCAGCAGTGTACAACGGCAATGAGGGCATAGGGGAAGGGTTAGGCTATTTTTATTGTTAGTGAGGTTACATTGTTTTGTTAATAATAATAATTACGTGAGAAAGAAAGAAAAACACACGCCCAGAGTGGGGACCGAACCAACGCCTTTTGATTAGATCTGGAATGCCTTACCAATTCAGCTATCTAGGTGACTGTGTTATCCTTCACTTTCTGGGGTATTTATATTAACTACAACTGTATCTTACGCTTGAGAGTGGTAGCCAGCACCACGAAGACTACACGGGTAGAAGGGGACCTTCTTTGTAACCCCCGGGGCGTGACGAGAACGTCTACAGCCTGTCTTAAGCGGGGAACATGCGGGAAACCCTCTTATGCTATTTTGGCATCAAGGCTGCCAGAACCAAGGCCGTCGCTAAGCTTTCGCACGATAATAGGGTTTGGAAATGAGGGCTCATTAGGAATATACAGAAAGAAATGCCAGCGGTCTACAATGCCAAAGAGGGCATAGGGGAATGGTTAGGCTATTTGTTACTGCTAGTGACGTTACATTGTTTTGTTAATAATCATAATTACGTGAGCAAGAAAGAAAAACACACGCCCAGAGTGGGGACCGAACCCACGCCTTTCTATTAGATCTGGAATGCCTTACCAATTCAGCTATCTAGGCGACTGTGTTGTCCTTCACTTTCTGGGGTATTTATATTTACTACAACTGTATCTAACGCTTGAGGGTGGTAGCCAGCATCACAGATTACACGGGGAGAAGGGGACCTTCTTTTCAACCACCGGGACGTGACGCGGACGTTTGCAGCCTGTCATAAGCGGGTCTCTTGCGGGAAACCCTCTTATGCTACCTTGGCATCAAGGCTGCCAGAACCGAGGCCGTCGCTAAGCTTTCGCACGATAATAGGGTTTCTAAATGACGGCTCGTTAGGAAAATACAGAAAGAAATTCCAGCAGTCTACAACGGCAAAGAGGGCATAGGGGAAGGGTTAGGCAATTTTTATTGTTAGTGAGGTTACATTGTTTTGTTAATAATATTAATTACGTGAGAAAGAAAGAAAAACACAAGCCAGGAGGGAGGACCGAACCCACGCCTTTCGATTAGATCCAGAATGCCTAACCAATTCAGCTATCTAGGCGACTGTGTTCTCCTTCACTTTATGGGGTATTTATATTTACCACAACGGTATCTTACGCTTGAGGGTTGTAGCCAGCGCCACTGAGATTACACGGGGAGAAGGGGACCTTTTTTTCAACCCCTGGGGCGTGACGAGAGCGTCTACAGCCTGTCACAAGCAGGTCTCTTGCGCGAAACCCTCTTATGCTACCTTGGCAACAAGGCTGCCAGAACCGAGGCCGACGCTAAGCTTTTGCACGATAATAGTGTTTGGAAATGAGGGGTCGTTAGGAAAATACAGAAAGAAATGCCAGCAGTCTACAACGCCAAAGAGGGCATAGGGGAATGGTTAGGCTATTTTTTACTGTTAGTGACGTTACATTGTTTTGTTAATAATATTAATTACGTGAGAAAAAAGGAAAACACATTCCCAGAGTGGGGCCCGAACCCACGCCTTTCGATTAGATCTGGAATGCCTTACCAATTCAGATAACTAGGCGACTGTGTTATCCTTCAGTTTCTGGGGTATTTATATAAACTACAACTGTATCTTACGCTTGAGGGTGGTAGCTAGCGCCACTGCGACTACAAGAGGAGAAGGGGACATTCTTTTCAACCACTGGGGCGTGACGCGGACGTCTGCAACCTGTCATAAGCGGGTCTCTTGCGGGAAACCCTCTTATGCTTTATGCTACCTTGGCATCAAGGCTGCCAGAACCGAGGCCGTCGCTAAGCTTTTGCACGATAATAGGGTTTGGAAATGAGGGTCATTAGGAAAATACAGAAAAAAATGCCAGCCATCTACAACGCCAAAGAGGGCTTAGGGGAATGGTTAGGCTATTTTTTAGTGTTAGTGACATTACATTGTTTTGTTAATAATAATAATTACGTGAGTAAGAAAAACACACGCCCAGAGTGGGGACCAAACCCACACCTTTCGATTAGATCTGGAATGCCTTACCAATTCAGCTATCTATGCGACTGTGTTCTCCTTCACTTTCTGGGGTATTTATATTTACTACAACTCTATCTTACGCTTGAGGGTGGTAGCCAGCGTCACTGAGATTACACGGGGAGAAGGGGACCTTCTTTTACACCACCGGGACGGGACGTGGACGTTTGCAGCCTGTCATAAGCGGGTCTCTTGCGGGAAACCCTCTTATGCTATTTTGGCATCAAGGCTGCCAGAACCAAGGCCATCGTCAAGCTTTCGCACGATAATAGGGTTTGGAAATGAGGGGTCGTTAGGAAAATACAGAAAGAAATGCCAGCAGTCTACAACGCCAAAGAGGGCATAGGGGAATGGTTAGGCTATTTTTACTGTTAGTGACGTTACATTGTTTTGTTAATAATAATAATTACGTGAGAAACAAAGGAAAACACGTGCCCAGAGTGGGGACCGAACACACGCCTTTCGATTAGATCTGGAATGCCTTACCAATTCAGCTATCTAGGCGGCTGTGTTATCCTTCAGTTTGTGGGGTATTTATATATACTTCAACTGTATCTTACACTTGAGGGTGGTAGCCAGCGCCACTGAGACTACACGGTGAGAAGGGGACCTTCTTTTCTACCCCCGGCGCGTGATGAGAGCGTCTACAGCCTGTCATAAGCGGGTAACTAGCGGGAAACCCTCTTATGGTACCTTGGCATCAAGGCTGCCAGAACCGAGGCCGTCGCTAAGCTTTCGCACGATAATAGGGTTTGGAAATAAGGGCTCGTTAGGAAAATACAGAAAGAAATGCCAGCTGTCTACAACGCCAAAGAAGGCTTAGGGGAATTGTGAGGCTGTTTTTTACTGTTTGTGACGTTACATTGTTTTGTTACAAATAATAATTACGCGAGAAAAAGAAAACACGCCAGAGTAGGGACCGAACCCACGCCTTCCGAATAGATCTGGAATGCCTTACCAATTCAGCTATCTAGGCGACTGTGTTCTCCTTCACTTTATGAGGTATTTATATTTACCACAACGGTATCTTACGCTTGAGGGTTGTAGCCAGCGCCACTGAGATTACACGGGGAGAAGGGGACCTTTTTTTCAACCCCTGGGGCGTGACGAGAGCGTCTACAGCCTGTCACAAGCAGGTCTCTTGCGCGAAACCCTTTTATGCTACCTTGGCAACAAGGCTGCCAGAACCGAGGCCGACGCTAAGCTTTTGCACGATAATAGGGTATGGAAATTAGTGCTCGTTAGGAAAATACAGAAAGAAATGCCAGCAGCCTACAACGCCAAAGGGGGCATAGGGGAATGATTAGGCTATTTTTTTACTGTTAGTGATGTTACATTGTTTTGGTAATAATAATTTACGTGAGGAAGAAAGACAAACACTAGTCCAGAGGGGGGACCGAACACACACCTTTCGAATAGATCTGGAATGCCTTACCAATTCAGCTATCTAGGCGACTGTGTTATCCTTCACGTTTTAGGGTATTTATATAACTACAACTGTATCTTACGCTTGAGGGTGGTAGCCAGCGCCACTGAGACTACACGGGGAGAAGGTGACCTTCTTTTCAACCAACGGGACGTGACGCGAACGTCTGCAACCTGTCATAAGCGGGTCTCTTGCGGGAAACCCTCTTATGCTTTATGCTACCTTGGCATCAAGGCTGCCAGAACCAAGGCCGTCGCTAAGCTTTCGCACGATAATAGGGTTTGGAAATGAGGGCTCATTAGGAAAATACAGAAAGAAATGCCAGTGGTCTACAATGCCAAAGAGGGCATAGGGGAATGGTTAGGCTATTTTGTACTGTTAGTGACGTTACATTGTTTTGTTAATAATAATAATTACGTGAGAAAGAAAGAAAAACACAAGTCAGGAGGGAGGACCGAACCCACGCCTTTCGATTAGATCCGGAATGCCTAACCAATTCAGCTATCTAGGCGACTGTGTTATCCTTCACTTTCTGGGGTATTTATATTAACTAAAACTGTATCTTACGCTTGAGGGTGGTAGCCGGCACCACTGAGACTACACGGGTAGAAGGGGACCTTCTTTTAAACCCCCGGGGCGTGACGAGAACGTCTACAGCCTGTCTTAAGCGGGTAACTTGCGGGAAACCCTCTTATGCTATTTTGGCATCAAGGCTTCCAGAACCGAGGCCATCGCTAAGCTTTCGCACGATAATAGGGTTTGGAAATGTGGGGTCGTTAGGAAAATACAGATAGAAATGCCAGCAGTCTACAACGCCAAGGAGGGCATAGCGGAATGGTTAGGCTCTTTTTTACTGTTAGTGACGTTACATTGTTCTGTTAATAAAATTAATTACGTGAGAAAGAAAGAGAAACACACGGCCAGAGTAGGGACCGAACCAACGCCTTTCGATGAGATCTGGAATGCCTTACCAATTCAGCTATCTAGGCGACTGTGTTATCCTTCACTTTATGGGGTATTTATATTTACTTCAACTGTATCTTACGCTTGAGGGTGGTAGCCAGCGCCACTGAGACTACACGGTGAGAAGGGGAACTTCTTTTCTACCCAAGGAGCGTGACGAGAACGTCTACAGCCTGTCATGAGCGGGTAACTTGCGGGAAACCCTCGTATGCTACCTTGGCATCAAGGCTGCCAGAACCGAGGCCGTCGCTAAGCTTTCGCACGATAGTCGGGTTTGGAAATGAGGGCTCGTTAGGAAAATACAGAAAGAAATGCCAGCAGTCTACAACGCCAAAGAGGCCATACGGGAATGGTTTGGCTATTTTTTACTGTTAGTGACGTTACATTGTTTTGTTATTAATAATAATTACGTGAGAAAGAAAGAAAAACACACGCCCAGAGTGGGACCGAACCCACGCCTTTCGATTAGATGTGGAATGCCTTACCAATTCCGCTCTCTAGGCGACTGTGTTCTCCTTCACCTTATGGGGTATTTATATTTACTACAACTGTATCTTACGCTTGGTGGTGGTAGCCAGCACCACTGCGACTACACGGGGAGAAGGTGACCTTCTTTTCAACCACCGGGACGTGACGCGGACGTCTGCAGCCTGTCATAAGCAGGTCTCTTGCGGGAAAACCTCTTATACTACCTTGGCATCAAGGCTGCCAGAACCGAGGCCGTCGCTAAGCTTTCGCACGATAATAGGGTTTGGAAATGACGGCTGGTTAGGAAAATACAGAAAGAAATGCCAGCAGTCTACAACGCCAAAGAGGGCATAGGGGAATGGTTAGGCTAGTTGTTACTGTTAGTGACGTTACATTGTTTTTTTAATAATAATATTTACGTGAGAAAGAAAGTAAAACACACGCTCAGAGTGGGGACCGAACCCACGACTTTCGATTGGATCTGGAATGCCTTACCAATTCAGCTATCTAGGCGACTGTGTTATCCTTCACGTTTTGGGGTATTTATATATACTACAACTGTATCTTACGCTTGAGGGTGGTAGCCAGTGCCACTGAGATTACACGGGGAGAAGGGGACCTTCTTTTCAACCCCCGGGGCGTGACAAGAACGTCTACAGCCTGTCATAAGCGGGTCTCTTGCAGAAATCCCTCTTATGCTACCTTGGCATCAAGGCTGCCAGAACCCAGACCATCGCTAAGCATTCGCACGATTATAGGGTTTGGAAATGAGTGCTCATTAGGAAAATACACAAAGAAATGCCAGCAGTCTACAACGCCAAAGAGGGCATAAGGGGAATGGTTAGGCTATTTTTACTGTTAGTGACATTACATTGTTTTGTTAATAATAATATTAAGTGAGAAAGAAAAACACACGCCCAGAGTGGGGACCGAACCCACGCCTTTCGATTAGATGTGAAATGCCTTTCCAATTCAGCTATCTAGGCGACTGTGTTCTCCTTCACTTTCTGGGGTATTTATATTGACTACAACTGTATCTTACGCTTGAGGTTGGTAGCCAGAACCACTGCGACTACACGAGGAGCAGAAGACCTTCTTTTCAACCCCCGCGGCATGACGCCAACGTCTACAGCCTGTCATCAGCGGGTAACCTGAGGGAAACCCTCTTATGCTACCTTGGCATCAAGGCTGCCAGAACCGAGGCCGTCGCTAAGGTTTCGCACGATAATAGGGTTTGGAAATGGGGGCTCGTTAGGAAATTACAGAAAGAAATGCCAGAAGTCTACAACGCCAAAGAGGGCATAGGGGAACGGTTAGGCTATTTTTTACTGTTAGTGACGTTACATTGTTTTGTTAATAATAATAATTACGTGAGAAAGAAAGAGAAACACACGGCCAGAGTGGGAACGGAAACCACGCCTTTCGATAAAATCTGGAATGCCTGACCAATTCAGCTATGTAGGCGACTGTGTTATACTTCACTTTCTGGGGTATTGATATATCACTAAAACTGCATTTTACGCTTGAGGGTGGTAGCCAGCGCAACTGAGATTACACGGGGAGAAGGGGACCTTCTTTTCAACTCCCGGGGCGTGACAAGAACGTCTACAGCCTGTCATAAGCGGGTCTCTTGCAGAAAACCCTCTTATGCTACCTTGGCATCAAGGCTGCCAGAACCCAGGCCATCGCTAAGCATTCGCACGTTAATAGGGTTTGGAAATGAGTGCTCATTAGGAAAATACACAAAGAAATGCCAGCAGTCTACAACGCCAAAGAGGGCATAGGGGAATGGTTAGGCTATTTTTTACTGTTAGTGACGTTAGATTGCTTTGTTAATAATAATAATTACGTGAGAAAGAAAGAAAAACACACGCCCAGAGTGGGGACCGAACCCACGCCTTTCGATTAAATCTGGAATGCCTTACCAATTCAGCTCTGTAGGCGACTGTGTTATCCTTCACTTTCTGGGGTATTTACATTGACTACAACTGTATCTTACGCTTGAGGTTGGTAGCCAGCACCACTGCGACTACACGAGGAGAAGAGGACCTTCTTTTCAACCCCCGCGGCGTGACGCCAACGTCTACAGACTGTCATCAGCGGGTAACCTGAGGGAAACCCTCTTATGCTACCTTGGCACCACGGCTGCCAGAACCGAGGCCGTCGCTAAGGTTTGGCACGATAAAAGGTTTGGAAACGAGGGCTCGTTAGGAAATTACAGAAAGAAATGCAAGCAGTCTACAACGCCAAAGAGGGCATAGGGGAATGGTTAGGCTATTTTTTACTGTTAGTGACGTTACATTGTTTTGTTAATAATAATAATTACGTGAGAAAGAAAGAGAAACACACGGCCAGAGTGGGTACTGAACCCATGCCTTTCGATTAGATCTGGAATGCCTGACCAATTCAGCTATGTAGGCGACTGTGTTATACTTCACTTTCTGGGGTATTTATATATACTGCAACTGTATCTTACACTTGAGGGTGGTAGCCAGCGCCACTGAGACTACACGGTGAGAAGGGGACCTTCTTTTCTACCCCCGGGGCGTGACGAGAATGTCTACAGCCTGTCAAAAGCGGGTAACTTGCGGGAAACCATCGTATGCTACCTTGGCATCAAGGCTGCCAGAACCGAGGCCGTAGCTAAGCTTTCGCACGATAGTCGGGTTTGGAAGTGAGGGCTTGTTAGGAAAATACAGAAAGAATTGCCAGCGGTCTACAACGCCAAAGAGGGCATAGGGGAATGGTTAGCCTATTTTTTACTGTTAGTGACGTTACATTGTTTTGTTATAATAATAATAACGTGAGAAAGAAAGAAAAACACACGCCAGAGTATGGACCGAACCCACGCCTTTCAATTAGATCTGGAATGCCTTACCAATTCAGCTATCTAGGCGACTGTGTTATCCTTCACTTTCTGGGGTATTTATAAATACTCCAACTGTATCTTACGCTTGAGGGTGGTAGTCAGCGCCACTGAGACTACACGGTGAGAAGGGGACCTTCTTTTCCACCCCCGGGGCGTGACGAGAACGTCTACAGCCTGTCATAAGAGGGTAAGGTGCTGGAAACCCTTTTATGGTACCTTGGCATCAAGGCTGCCAGAACCGAGGCCGTCGCTAAGCTTATGCACGATAATAGGGTTTGGATATGAGGGCTCGTTAAGAAAATACAGAAAGAAATGCCAGCAGTCTACAATGCCAAACAGGGCATAGGGGAATGGTTAGGCTATTTTTTACTGCTAGGGACGTTAGATTGTTTTGTTAATAATAATATTTACGTGAGAAAGAAAAACACACGCCCAGAGTGGGGATCGAACCCACGCCTTTCGATTAGATCTGGAATGCCTGACCAATTCAGCTATCTAGGCGACTGTGTTCTCCTTCACTTTCTGGGGTATTTATATATACTACAACTGTATATTACGCTTGAGTGTGGTAGCCAGCACCACTGCGACTACACGGGGAGAAGGTGACCTTCTTTTCAACCACCGGGACGTGACGCGGACGTCTGCAGCCTGTCATAAGCAGGTCTCTTGCGGGAAAACCTCTTATACTACCTTGGCATCAAGGCTGCCAGAACCGAGGCCGTCGCTAAGCTTTCGCACGATAATAGGGTTTGGAAATGACGGCTGGTTAGGAAAATACAGAAAGAAATGCCAGCAGTCTACAACGCCAAAGAGGGCATAGGGGAATGGTTAGGCTAGTTGTTACTGTTAGTGACGTTACATTGTTTTTTTAATAATAATATTTACGTGAGAAAGAAAGTAAAACACACGCTCAGAGTGGGGACCGAACCCACGACTTTCGATTGGATCTGGAATGCCTTACCAATTCAGCTATCTAGGCGACTGTGTTCTCCTTCACTTTCTGGGGTATTTATATATATACTACAACTGTATATTACGCTTGAGTGTGGTAGCCAGAGCCACTGCGACTACAAGAGGAGAAGGGGACATTCTTTTCAACCACCTGGACGTGTCGCGGACATCTACAGCCTGTCATAAGCGGGCCTCTTGCAGAAAACCCTCTTATGCTACCTTGGCATCAATGCTGCCAGAACCGAGGCCATCGCTAAGCTTTCGCACGATAATAGGGTTGGGAAATGAGGGCTGGTTAGGAAAATACAGAAAGAAATGCCAGCAGTCTACAACGCCAAAGAGGGCATAGGGGAATGGTTAGGCTAGTTGTTACTGTTAGTGACGTTACATTGTTTTTTTAGAAATTATAATTATTACGTGAGAAAGAAAGTAAAACACACGCTCAGAGTGGGGACCGAACCCACGACTTTCGATTGGATCTGGAATGCCTTACCTATTCAGCTATCTAGGCGACTTTGTTCTCGTTCACTTTCTGTGGTATTTATATTTACTACAACTGTATCTTATGCTAGAGGGTGGTAGCCAGTGCGACTGCGAGTACACAGGGAGAAGGGGACCTTCTTTTCAACCACCGGGACATGACGCGGACGTCTGCAGCCTGTCACAAGCGGGTCTCTTGCGGGAAAACCTCTTATGCTACCTTGGCATCAAGGCTGCCAGAACCGAGGCCGTCGCTAAGCTTTCGCACGATATTAGGGTTTGGAAATGAGTGCTCATTAGGAAAAAGCAGAAAGAAATTCCAGCAGCCTACAACGCCAAAGAGGGCATAGGGGAATGGTTAGGCTATTTTTTGCTGTTCGTGATGTTACATTGTTTTGTTAATAAAAATATACGTGAGAAAGAAAGACAAACACAAGCCCAGAGGAGGGACCGAACCCACGCCTTTCGATTAGATCTGGAATGCCCTACCAATTCAGCTATCTAGGCGGCTGTGTTATCCTTCTCTATCGGGGGTATTTATATATACTTCAACTGTATCTTACGCTTGAGGGTGGTAGCCAGCGCCACTGAGACTACACGGTGAGAGGGGGACCTTCTTTTCTACCCAAGGGGCGTGACGAGAACGTCTACAGCCTGTCATGAGCGGGTAACTTGCGGGAAACCCTCGTATGCTACCTTGGCATCAAGGCTGCCAGAACCGAGGCCGTCGCTAAGCTTTCGCACAGGTAGTTGGGTTTGGAAATGAGGGCTCGTTAGGAAAATACAGAAAGAAATGCCAGCAGTCTACGACAAAGAGGCCATAGGGGAATGGTTTGGCTATTTTTTACTGTTAGTGACGTTACATTATTTTGTTATTAATAATAATTACGTGAGAAAGAAAGAAAAACACACGCTCAGAGTGGGGGCCGAACCCACGCCTTTCGATTAAATGTGGAATGCCTTACCAATTCAGCTATCTAGGCGACTGTGTTCTCCTTCACCTAATGGGGTATTTATATTTACTTCAACTGTATCTTACGCTTGACGGTGCTAGCCAGCGCCACTGCGACTACACGGGGAGAAGGTGACCTTCTTTTCAACCACCGGGACGTGACGCGGACGTCTGTAGCCTGTCATAAGCGGGTCTCTTGAGGGAAACCCTCTTATGCTACCTTGGCATCAAGGCTGCCAGAACCGAGGACATCGCTAAGCTTTCGCACGATAATAGGGTTCGGAAATGAGGGCTCGTTAGGAAAATACAGAAAGAAATGCCAGCAGTCTACAATGCCAAAGAGGGCATAGGGGAAGGGTTAGGCTATTTTTTACTGTTAGTGACATTACATTGTTTTGTTAATAATAATAATTACGTGAGAAAGAAAGAAAAACACAAGCCCATAGGGGGGACCGAACCCACGCCTTTCGATTAGATCGGGAATGCCTTACCAATTCAGCTATCTAGGCGACTGTGTTATCCTTCACTTTCTGTGGTATTTACATTGACTACAACTGTATCTTACGCTTGAGGTTGGTAGCCAGCACCACTGCGACTACACGAGGAGAAGAGGACCTTCTTTTCAACCCCCGCGGCGTGACGCCAACATCTACAGACTGTCATCAGCGGGTAACCTGAGGGAAACCCCCTTATGCTACCTTGGCACCACGGCTGCCAGAACCGAGGCCGTCGCTAAGGTTTCGCACGATAAAAGGTTTGGAAATGAGGGCTCGTTAGGAAATTACAGAAAGAAATGCCAGCAGTCTACAACCCCAAAGAGGGCATAGGGGAATGGTTAGGCTATTTTTTACTGTTAGTGACGTTACATTGTTTTGTTAATAATAATAATTACGTGAGAAAGAAAGAGAAACACACGGCCAGAGTGGGTACTGAACCCATGCCTTTCGATTAGATCTGGAATGCCTGACCAATTCAGCTATGTAGACGACTGTGTTATACTTCACTTTCTGGGGTATTGATATATCACTAAAACTGCATCTTACGCTTGAGGGTGGTAGCCAGCGCCACTGAGACTACACGGAGAGAAGGGGAACTTCTTTTCTACCCCCGGGGCGTGCCGAGAACGTCTACAGCCTGTCATAAGCGGGTAACTTGCGGGAAACCCTCGTATGCTTCCTTGGCATCAAGGCTGCCAGAACCGAGGCCATCGCTAAGCTTTCGCACAATAGTCGGGTTTGGAAATGAGGGCTCGTTAGGAAAATAAAGAAAGAAATGCCAGCAGTCCACAACGCCAAAGAGGCCATAGGGGAAAGGTTTGGCTATTTTTTACTGTTAGTGACGTTACATTGTTTTGTTAATAATAATAATTACGTGAGAAAGAAAGAAAAACACACGCCCAGAGTGGGAACCAAACCCACGCCTTTCGATTAGATCTGGACTGCCTGACCAATTCAGCTATCTAGACGACTGTGTTCTCCTTCACTTTCAGGGGTATTTATATTTACTACAACTCTATCTTACGCTTGAGGGTGCTAGCCAGCGCCAATGCGACTACAAGAGGAGAAGGGGACATTCTTTTCAACCACCTGGAAGTGTTGCGGACGTCTACAGCCTGTCATAAGCGGGTCTCTTGCGGGAAACCCTCTTATGCTACCTTGGCATCAAGGCTGCCAGAACCGAGGCCGTCGCTAAGCTTTTGCACAATAATAGGGTTGGGAAAGGAGTGCTCATTAGGAAAATACAGAAAGAAATGCCAGCATTCTACAACGCCAAAGGGGGCATAGGGCAATGGTTAGGCTATTTTTTACTCTTAGTGACGTTTCATTGTTTTGTTAATAATAATAATTACGTGAGAAAGAAAAAAACACAAGCCCATAGGGGGGACCGAACCTACGCCTTTCGTTTAGATCTGGAATGTCTTACCAATTCAGCTATGTAGGCGACTGTGTTATACTTCACTTTCTGGGGTATTGATATATCACTATACTGCATCTTACGCTTGAGGGTGGTAGCCAGCGCCACTGAGACTACACGGAGAGAAGGGGAACTTCTTTTCTACCCCCGGGGCGTGCCGAGAACGTCTACAGCCTGTCATAAGCGGGTAACTTGCGGGAAACCCCCTTTTGCTACCTTGGCATCAAGGCTGCCATAACCGAGGCCGTCGCTAAGCTTTCGCACGATAATGGGGTTTGGAAATGAGGGGTCGTTAGAAAACTACAGAAAAAAATGCAAGCAGTCTACAGCGCCAAAGAGAGCATAGGGGAATGGTTAGGCTATTTTTTACTGTTAGTGACATTACATTGTTTTGGTTATAATAATATTATAAAGTGAGAAAGAAAGAAAAACACACGCCCAGAGTGGGGACCGAACCCACGCCTTTCGATTAGATGTGGAATGCCTTACCAATTCAGCTATCTAGGCGACTGTGTTCTCCTTCACTTTCTGGGGTATTTATATTTACTACAACTGTATCTTACGCTTGAGGGTGGTAGCCAACGCCACTGCGACTACACGGGGAGACGTGGACCTTCTTTTTAACTACCGGGATGTGACACGGACGTCTGCAGCCTGTCATACGCGGGTCTCTTGCGGGAAACCCTCTTATGCTACCTTGGCATCAAGGCTGCCAGAACCGACGCCGTCGCTAAGCTTTCGCACGATAATAGGGTTTGGATATGAGTGCTCATTAGGAAAATACAGAAAGAAATGCCAGCAGTCTACAACGCCAAAGAGGGCATAGGGGAATGGTTAGGCTATTTTTTACTGTTAGTGGCGTTACATTGTTTTGTTAATAATAAAACTTACGTGAGAAAGAAAGAAAAACACAAGCCCATAGGGGGACCAAACCCACGCCTTTCGATTAGATCTGGAATGCCTTACCAATTCAGCTATCTAGGCGACTGTGTTATCTTTCAGTTTCTGTGGTATTTATATACTGTAACTGCATCGTACGCTTGAGGGTGGTAGCCAGCGCCACTGAGACTACACAGGGAGAAGGGGAACTTCTTTTCTATCCCCTGGCCTGACGAGAATGTCTACAGCCTGTTATAAGCGGGTAACTTGCGGGAAACCCTCTTATGCTACCTTGGCATCAAGGCTGCCCGAACCAAGGCCGTCGCTAAGCTTTCGCGCGATAATAGGGTTTGGAAATGAGTGTTCATTAGGAAAATACAGAAAGAAATGCCACCAGTCTACAACACCAAAGAGGGCATAAGGGAATAGTTAGGCTATTTTTACTGTTAGTGACGTTACATTGTTTTTGTGACAAGTGTGTGGCGCCCCCCATCCCTGATATTCGTTGGCCGCTAAGTTCAGTGGCCCCACCACGCTCGGTGGGCAACCTTGTGTGTGGCCGGGCAATAAGCACCGCCGAGCACGGCTGCTCGGAGGTCACTCACCGTAACCACCAGCACGCTGCATGTCGTCTCTCGGCTGGAGGGTACCCGTACCCTCACAGGTTCACGAACGCGGGTTTAAATCATGACACTGGCGACGAGGGAAGAAGCCCGCGGAGCTGCCCAAGCCACCGTGAACGCCGCCAACGAGAACGCCGAGACACCGAACCCTCAAGCCAGCCGCCATTACGCCATGCTGCTGTACGGAAGGCTCGAGCCGTTCGAGGGGGAAGGGTCCGCCTGGCCAGTCTACGAGGAGCAAGTCAGCGTGTTTTTTCGGCCGAACGACACACCCGAGGCAAAACAGCGAAACATCTTTCTGGCCAGCTTCGGGACCCGCGTCTTGGCTCTCCTGCTCGACCTGCTCAAGCCGGCCACGCCGCACGACAAGTCGCTGGGTGAGCTGCTCGCGACGCTACGCTCGCACTACAGCCCGGCTCCGTCGACGTTAATGGAGCGTTTTCGCTTCAATAACCGGAGCCGCCGAGACGGCGAGACGCTCGGGCAGTTCATCGCAGCGCTGCGAGGGTTGGCGAGCGGCTGCGCCTTCGGGGAGCAGCTCGACTCGCTGCTCCAGGACCGTTTCGTCTGCGGCATCAATGACCCCGCCATGCAGACGCGACTCCTGGAGCGTCCCGACCCTTCGCTGGACGACGCCGTGAAGGCAGCGCTGGCGACGGAGGCTGCGGCCAAGGACGCGGGCGAGCTAGCGCGTGCGGCCGGCTCACCATCGGCGGAGGCGGCGGTGAACAAGATGGCGGCACGGCATGGCAGGTGCGTTCGCTGCGGTGGTGACCACCCCCCTCCCAGTGCCAGTTCGCGCAAGCGGAGTGCTTTGCGTGCGGAAGAACTGGGCACGTTGCTCGGGCGTGCCGAGGGGGGACGACGGCGGACGGACGGAAGCAGCAGCCGGCGTCGAGCACATGTTCCGCGCCAGGCCAAGGCCGAGGGAGTCGGCGCAAGGGTAGGCGGCAGGGGCGTGCGGCAGCAGCTTCGGGTGCAGCGGCTAGGCTTCACGTCGTGGCCGAAGACCCGCAGATTTTCGACATGTGGCAAGCGGCCACAGTGCAGCCGCCGGTGCCACCATACTGGCTAACCGTCGAAGTCTGCGGGCGCCCCATCTCCATGGAGCTGGACACAGGGGCCAGTGTGTCGGTCATGGCCGGTAAAGCCTTCAAGCGCACCTTCCCTGCCGTGGCCGTCGAGGCGTCGGGCGTCGTGCTGCGCAGCTACTCCGGACAGCTCGCCCAAGTCGAGGGTCAAGCCCAGGTCAGCGTCCGCCTTGGCGACATGGAGGCCACCCTTTCCCTGTACCTGACGAAGGGGCCATCACGGACGCTGCTGGGCCGGAACTGGATCCAGGCGTTGGGCGTGAGGCTGCCGGAGTACCAGGAAGCAGTGCATGCAGTGGCAGACATCCCCGGCCTCCTGACCAAGTTCGAGGCCCTGTTCCAGCCCGAGGTGGGGACATTCACCGGCACGGCGGCAAGCACTCAGGTGCCAGAGGGAGCACTGCCCCATCCAGCCCGACTGCATGGACGGTGTCATCGAGCAGCTGCTGCTCCGGCGAGAGGCCGGCACCAACGGCGGTGGGGTGCTGGGCACCAACGGCCGCCTGCTCCACCTGGTGGTGCTGGGTGCCAGGGCCAGCGCCCAGCAGGTGGCGCAGGCTATGCGGCAGGTGCTCCCGCAGGGTTTCCGGCTCGACGACAAGCCCCAGTACGCGCTGGATTTCAGGATCATCGACGGCGACGTGGGCGTGCCGCACAACTCATTCCGCACGAAGCCCCTGCCCCACAGCTGCCTGTGCGTGTACGCCAGCCAGCCGGGGCTGGCGTACATCCGCGAGAGCCTCGAGAAGACCCTGCTGGCCAACCTGGAGCAGGAGGACCGGCTGCCCTTCCACGGCCTGCCCCTGGTCATGGTGTTTGCAGGTCAGGGGGACTTCCTGCGCGAGGAGGTCGTCAACCGGGCCAAGAGCCTGCAGTGCCCCTTCGTGGACCACGACGGCGGCTTGGACCCCGTGCGGCTGGAGCAGGCGCTGTGCGCGCTGGTGGAGAGCATCGAGCGGCTGCACATCTACCAGGCGCTGCCCGCGGTCGCGGGGCCCCGGCTGGACATGCGGCTGATGCTGTGCATGCTGTGCGGGGACCCGTACGCGCCGGAGTAGGTGCTGGCGCCCCTGCTGGCGCAGCCGGGCTGCCTGCCACGGGCCCGCTGCACTGCCTCAGCCTGGAATCCTTTAAGGGGAGCCAGCTTCACGGACCGCTGCGGGCACAGCACCAGGGGCTGGTGCTACTCGCGCCACTGCGGCACCACGTGCAAGTGCTTCGACACCGGGAAGGCTGACAGCTGGTACGTGTGTGACACAGGCAGCACCTAATGCTGCCACAAAGGCCTCGACACCTGTGCTCCAGCGGAGTGAGAGACTGCGGACACCTCCGCACCGGTACTCGCCGGGGGGACCGGTGTTTTGTGTTTGTGTAGGACAAACCAACTTGGGGGTGAGGGGTGGGACAAGTGTGTGGCGCCCCCCGTCCCCGATATTCGTTGGCCGCAAAGTTCAGTGGCCCCACCACGCTCGGTGGGCAACCTTGTGTGTGGCCGGGCAATAAACACCGCCGAGCACGGCTGCTCGGGGGTCAGTCACCGTCACCACCAGCACGCTGCATGTCGTCTCTCGGCTGGACGGTACCCCTACCCTCACAGGTTCACGAACGCGGGTCTAAATCGTGACAGTTTTGTTAATAACAATATTTACGTGAGAAAGAAAGAAAAACACTTGCCCGGAGTGGGGACCGAACCCACGCCTTTCGATTAGATCTGGAATGCCTTACCAATTCAGCTATCTAGGCGACTGTGTTATCCTTCACTTTCTGGGGTATTTATATTTACTACAAGTGTATCTTACGCTTGAGGGTGGTAGCCAGCGCCACTGAGACTACACGGTGAGAAGGGGACCTTCTTTTCTACCCCCGGGGCGTGATGGGAACGTCTACAGCCTGTCATAAGCGGGTAACTTGCGGGAAACCCTCGTATGCTACCTTGGCATCAAGGCTGCCAGAACCGAGGCCGTCGCTAAGCTTTCGCACGATAGTCGGGTTTGCAAATGAGGGCTCGTTAGGAAAATACAGAAAGAAATGCCAGCAGTCTACAACGCCAAAGAGGCCATAGGGGAATGGTTTGGCTATTTTTTACCGTTAGTGACGTTACATTGTTTTGTTAATAATAATAATTACGTGAGAAAGAAAGAAAAACACACGCCCAGAGTGGGGACCGAACCCACGCCTTTCGATTAGATGTGGAATGCCTTTCCAATTCAGCTATCTAGGCGACTGTGTTCTTCTTCACTTATTGGGGTATTAATATTTACTACTACTGTATCTTACGCTTGAGGGTGGTAGCCAGCGCCACTGCGACTACACGGGGAGAAGGTGACCTTTTTTTCAACCACCGGGACGTGACGCGGACGTCTGCAGCCTGTCATAAGCGGGTCTCTTGCGGGAAACCCTCCTATGCTACTTTGGCATCAAGGCTGCCAGAACCGAGGCCGTCGCTAAGCTTTCGCACGATAATAGGGTTTGGAAATGAGGGCTCGTTAGGAAAATACAGAAAGAAATGCCAGCAGTCTACAACGCCAAAGAGGGCATATGGGAATGGTTAGGCTATTTGTTACTGTTAGTGACGTTACATTGTTTTGTTATTAATAATAATTACGGGAGAAAGAAAGAAAAACACACGCGCAGAGTGGGGACCGAACCCACGCCTTTCGATTGGATCTGGAATGCCTTACCACTTCAGCTATCTAGGCGACTGTGTTCTTCACTTTCTGTGGTATTTTTATATACTACAACTGTATCTTACGCTTGAGGGTGGTAGCCAGCCCCACTGAGATTACACGGGGAGAAGGGGACCTTCTTTTCAACCCCCGGGGCGTGACGAGAACGTCTACAGCCTGTCATAAGCGGGTCTCTTGCGGAAAACCCTCTTATGCTACCTTGGCATCATAGCTGCCAGAACCCAGGCCGTCGGTAAGCTTTCGCACTATAATAGGTTTGAAAATGAGTGCTCATTATGAAAATACAGAAAGAAATACCAGCAGTCTACAACGCCAAAGAGGGCATAGGGGAATGGTTAGGCTATTTTTTACTGTTAGTCACGTTATTGTTTTGTTAATAATAATAATTACGTGAGAAAGAAAGAAAAACACAAGCTCATAGGGGGGACCGAACCAACACCTTTCGATTAGATCTGGAATGCCTTTCCAATTCAGCTATCTAGGCGACTGTGTTCTTCTTCACTTATTGGGGTATTAATATTTACTACTACTGTATCTTACGCTTGAGGGTGGTAGCCAGCGCCACTGCGACTACACGGGGAGAAGGTGACCTTTTTTTCAACCACCGGGACGTGACGCGGACGTCTGCAGCCTGTCATAAGCGGGTCTCTTGCGGGAAACCCTCCTATGCTACTTTGGCATCAAGGCTGCCAGAACCGAGGCCGTCGCTAAGCTTTCGCACGATAATAGGGTTTGGAAATGAGGGCTCGTTAGGAAAATACAGAAAGAAATGCCAGCAGTCTACAACGCCAAAGAGGCCATATGGGAATGGTTAGGCTATTTGTTACTGTTAGTGACGTTACATTGTTTTGTTATTAATAATAATTACGGGAGAAAGAAAGAAAAACACACGCGCAGAGTGGGGACCGAACCCACGCCTTTCGATTGGATCTGGAATGCCTTACCACTTCAGCTATCTAGGCGACTGTGTTCTTCACTTTCTGTGGTATTTTTATATACTACAACTGTATCTTACGCTTGAGGGTGGTAGCCAGCCCCAAAGAGATTACACGGGGAGAAGGGGACCTTCTTTTCAACCCCCGGGGTGTGACGAGAACGTCTACAGCCTGTCATAAGCGGGTCTCTTGCGGAAAACCCTCTTATGCTACCTTGGCATCATAGCTGCCAGAACCCAGGCCGTCGGTAAGCTTTCGCACTATAATAGGTTTGAAAATGAGTGCTCATTATGAAAATACAGAAAGAAATACCAGCAGTCTACAACGCCAAAGAGGGCATAGGGGAATGGTTAGGCTATTTTTTACTGTTAGTCACGTTATTGTTTTGTTAATAATAATAATTACGTGAGAAAGAAAGAAAAACACAAGCCCATAGGGGGGACCGAACCCACACCTTTCGATTAGATCTGGAATGCCTGACCAATTCAGCTATCTAGGCGACTGTGTTATCCTTCACTTTCTGGGGTATTAATATACTCAACTAAATCTTACGCTTGAGGGTGTTAGCCAGCGCCACTGAGACTACACGGGGAGAAGGGGACCTTCTTTTCAACCCCCGGGGCGTGACGAGAACGTCTACAGCCTGTCATAAGCGGGTAACTTGCGGAAAACCCTCTTATGCTACCTTGGCATCAAGGCTGCCAAAACCAAAGCCGTCGCTAAGCTTTCACACGATAAAGGGTTTGGAAATGAGGACTCGTTAGGAAAATACAGAAAAAAATGCCAGCAGTCTACAACGCCAAAGAGGGCATAAGGGAATGGTTAGGCTATTTTTTACTGTTAGTGACGTTACATTATTTTGTTAATAAAATAATTACGTGAGAAAGAAAGAAAAACACACGCCCAGAGTGGGGACCAAACCCACGCCTTTCGATTAGATGTGGAATGCCTTACCAATTCAGCCATCTATGCGACTGTGTTCTCCTTCACTTTCTGGGGTATTTATATTGATTACAACTGTATCTTACGCTTGAGGTTGGTAGCCAGCACCACTGCGACAACACGATGAGAAGAGGACCTTCTTTTCAACCCCCGTGGTGTGACGCCAACGTCTACAGCCTGTCATCAGCGGGTAACCTGAGGGAAACCCTCTTATGCTACCTTGGCATCTAGGCTGCCAGAACCGAGGCCGTCCTTACGGTTTCGCACGATAATAGGGTTTGGAAATGAGGGCTCGTTAGGAAATTACAGAACGAAATGCCAGCAGTCTAAAACGCCAAAGAGGGCAAAGGGGAATGGTTAGGCTATTTTTTACTGTTAGTGACATTACATTGTTTTGTTAATAATATTAATTACGTGAGAAAGAAAGAGAAACACACGGCCAGAGTGGGGACCGAACCCACGCCTTTCGATTAGATCTGAAATGCCTGACCAATTCAGCTATCTAGACGACTGTGTTCTCCTGCACTTTCAGGGGTATTTATATTTACTAAAACTGTATCTTACGCTTGAGGGTGGTAGCCAGCGCCACTGCGACTACAAGAGGAGAAGGGGACATTCTTTTCAACCACCTGGACGTGTCGCGAACGTCTACAGCCTGTCATAAGCGTGTCCCTTGCGGGAAACCCTCTTATGCTACCTTGGCATCAAGGCTGCCAGAACCGAGGCCATCGCTAAGCTTTCGCACGATAATAGGGTTTGGAAAGGAGTGCTCATTAGGAAAACACAGAAAGAAATGCCAGCTTTCTACAACGCCAAAGAGGGCATAGGGGAATGATTAGGCTATTTTTTACTGTTAGTGACGTTACATTGTTTTGTTAATATTAAAAATTACGTGAGAAAGAAAGAAAAACACACGCCCAGAGTGGGGACCGAACCCACGCCTTTCGATTAGATCTGGAATGCCTGACCAATTCAGCTATCTAGGCGACTGTGTTCTCCTTCACTTTCTGGGGTATTAATATATAACTTAAACTGCATCTTACGCTTGAGGGTGGTAGCCAGCGCCACTGAGACTACACAGAGAGAAGGGGAACTTCGTTTCTACCCCCGGGGTGTGCCGAGAACGTCTACAGCCTGTCATAACCGGGTAACTTGCGGGAAACCTTCTTATGCTACCTTGGCATAAAGGCTGCCATAACCGAGGCCGTCGCTAAGCTTTCGCACGATAATATTGTTTGGAAATAAGGGGTCGTTAAGAAAATACAGAAAAAAATGCCAGCAGTCTACAACGCCAAAGCGAGCATAGGGGAATGGTTAGGCTATGTTTTACTGTTAGTGACGTTACATTGTTTTGTTAATAATAATAATTACGTGAAAAAGAAAGAAAAACACACGCCCAGAGTGGGGACCGAACGCACGCCTTTCGATTAGATCTGGAATGCCTTACCAATTCAGCTATCTAGGCGACTGTGTTATCCTTCACTTTCTGGGGTATTTATATACACTACAACTGTATCTTACGCTTGAGGGTGGTAGCCAGCGCAACTAAGACTACACGGTGAGAAGGGGACCTTCTTTTCTACCCCCGGGACGTGACGCGGACGTCTGCAGCCTGTCATAAGCGGGTCTCTTGCGGAAAACCCTCTTATGCTACCTTGGCATCAAGGCTGCCAGATCCCAGGCCGTCGGTAAGCTTTCGCACGATAATAGGGTTTGGAAATGAGGGGTCGTTAGGAAAATACAGAAAGAAATGCCAGCAGTCCACAACGCCAAAGAGGGCTTAGGGTAATGGTTAGGCTATTTTTTACTATTAGTTATGTTACATTGTTTTGTTAATAATAATAATTACGTGAGAAAGAAAGAAAAACACACGCCCAGAGTGGGGACCGAACCCACGCCTTTCGATTAGATCTGGAATGCCTGACCAATTCAGCTATCTAGGCGACTGTGTTCTCCTTCACTTTCCGGGGTATTTATATTTACTCCAACTGTATCTTACGCTAGAGGGTGGTAGCCAGTGTCACTGCGAGTACACAGGGAGAAGAGGACCTTCTTTTCAACCACCGGGACGTGACGCGGACGTCTGCAGCCTGTCACAAGCGGGTCTCTTGCGGGAAAACCTCTTATGCTACCTTGGCATCAAGGCTGCCAAAACCGAGGCCGTCGCTAAGTTTTCGCACGATAATAGGGTTTGGAAATGAGTGCTCATTATCAAAATACAGAAAAAAATGCCAGCAGTCTACAACGCCAAAGAGAGCATAGGGGAATGGTTAGGCTATGTTTTACTGTTAGTGACGTTACATTGTTTTGTTAATAATAATAATTACGTGAAAAAGAAAGAAAAACACACGCCCAGAGTGGGGACCGAACGCACGCCTTTCGATTAGATCTGGAATGTCTTACCAATTCAGCTATCTTGGCGACTGTGTTATACTTCACTTTCTGGGGTATTGATATACTAATAAAACTGCATCTTACGCTTCAGGGTGGTAGCCAGCGCCACTGCGACTACAAGAGGAGAAGGGGACATTCTTTTCAACCACTTGGACGTGTCGCGAACGTCTACAGCCTGTCATAAGCGGGTCTCTTGCGGGAAACCCTCTTTTGCTACTTTGGCATCAAGGCTGCCAGAACCGAGGCCGTCGCTAAGCTTTCGCACGATAAAAGGTTTGGAAAGGAGTGCTCATTAGGAAAATACAGAAAGAAATGCCAGCATTCTACAATGCCAAAGAGGGCATAGGGGAATGGTTAGGCTATTTTTTACTGTTAGTGACGTTACATTGTTTTGTTAATATTAAAAATTACCTGAGAAAGAAAGAAAAACACAAGCCCATAGGGGGGACCGAACCCACGCCTTTCGATTAGATCTGGAATGTCTTACCAATTCAGCTATCTAGGCGACTGTGTTATACTTCACTTTCTGGGGTACTGATATATAACTAAAACAGCATGTTACGCTTGAGGGTGGTAGAAAGCACCACTGAGATTACACGGAGAGAAGGGGAACATCTTTTCTACCCCCAGGGCGTGCCGAGAACGTCTACAGCCTGTCATAAGCGGGTAACTTGCGGGAAATCCTCTTATGCTACCTTGGCATAAAGGCTGCCATAACAGAGGCCGTCGCTAAGCTTTCGCACGATAATAGGGTTTGGAAATGAGGGGTCGTTAGGAAAATACAGAAAAAAATGCCAGCAGTCTACAACGCCAAAGAGAGCATAGGGGAATGGTTAGGCTATGTTTTACTGTTAGTGACGTTACATTGTTTTGTTAATAATAATAATTACGTGAGAAAGAAAGAAAAAACACGCGCAGAGTGGGGACCGAACCCACATCTTTCAATTAGATCTGGAATGCCTTACCAATTCAGCTATCTAGGCGACTGTGTTATCCTTCACTTTCTGGGGTATTTATATAAACTACAACTGTATCTTACGCTTGAGGGTGGTAGCCAGCGCCACTAAGGCTACACGGTGAGAAGGGGACCTTCTTTTCTACCCCCGGGGCATGACGAGAACGTCTACAGCCTGTCATAAGCGGGTAACTTGCGGGAAACCCTCGTATGCTACCTTGGCATCAAGGCTGCCAGAACCGAGGCCGTCGCTAAGCTTTCGCACGATAGTCGGGTTTGGAAATGAGGGGTCGTTAGGAAAATACAGAAAAAAATGCCAGCAGTCTACAACGCCAAAGAAAGCATAGGGGAATGGTTAGACTATGTTTCACTGTTAGTGACGTTACATTGTTTTATTAATAATAATAATTACGTGAGAAAGAAAGAAAAACAATCGCCCAGAGTGGGGACCGAACCCACGCCTTTCGATTAGATCTGGAATGCCTGACCAATTCAGCTATATAGGCGACTGTGTTCACCTTCACTTTCTGGGGTATTTATATTTACTACAACTGTATCTTACGCTTGAGGGTGGTGGCCAGCGCCACTGCGACTACAAGAGGAGAAGGGGACCTTCTTTTCAACCACCTGGACGAGTCGCGGACGTGTACAGCCTGTCATAAGCGGGTCTCTTGTGGGAAACCCCCTTATGCTACCTTGGCATCAAGGCTGCCAGAACCGAGGCCGTCGCTAAGCTTTCGCACAATAATAGGGTTTGGAAATGAGTGCTCATTAGGAAAAAACAGAAAGGAATGCCAGCAGTCTACAATGCCAAAGAGGGCATAGGGGAATGGTTAGGCTATTTTTTACTGTTAGTGACGCTACATTGTTTTGTTAATATTAATAATTACGTGTTAAAGAAAGAAAAACACACCCCCAGAGTGGGCACCAAACCCACGCCTTTTGATTAGATCTGGAATGCCTTACCAATTCAGCTATCTATGCGACTGTGTTCTCCTTCACTTTCTGGGGTATTCATATTGACTACAACTGTATCTTACGCTTGAGGTAGGTAGCCAGCACCACTGCGACTACACGAGGAGAAGAGGATTTTCTTTACAACCCCCGCGGCGTGACGCCAACGTCTACAGCCTGTCATCAGCGAGTAACCTGAGGGAAACCCTCTTATGCTACCTTGGCATCAAGGCTGCCAGAACCGAGGCCGTTCCTACGGTTTCGCACGATAATAGGGTTTGGAAATGAGGGCTCGTTAGGAAATTACAGAAAGAAATGCCAGCAGTCTAAAACGCCAAAGAGGGCATAGGGGAATGGTTAGGCTATTTTTTACTGTTAGTGACATTACATTGTTTTGTTAATAATAATAATTACGTGAGAAAGAAAGAGAAACACACGGCCAGAGTGGGGACCGAACCCACGCCTTTCGATTAGATCTGGAATGCCTGACCAATTCAGCTATCTAGACGACTGTGTTCTCCTGCACTTTCAGGGGTATTTATATTAACTACAACTGTATCTTACGCTTGAGTGTGGTAGCCAGCGCCACTGCGACTACAAGACGAGAAGGGGACATTCTTTTCAACCACCTGGACGTGTCGCGAACGTCTACAGCCTGTCATAAGTGGGTCCCTTGCGGGAAACCCTCTTATGCTACCTTGGCATCAAGGCGGCCAGAACCGAGGCCATCGCTAAGCTTTCGCACGATAATAGGGTTTGGAAAGGAGTGCTCATTAGGAAAACACAGAAAGAAATGCCAGCATTCTACAACGCCAAAGAGGGCATAGGGGAATGGTTAGGCTATTTTTTACTGTTAGTGACGTTACATTGTTTTGTTAATATTAAAAATTACGTGAGAAAGAAAGAAAAACACAAGCCCATAAGGGGGACCGAACCCACACCTTTCGATTAGATCTGGAATGTCTTACCAATTCAGCTATCTAGGCGACTGTGTAATACTTCACTTTCTAGGGTATTGATATATAACTAAAACTGCATGTTACGCTTGAGGGTGGTAGCCAGCGCCACTGAGACTACACGGAGAGAAGGGGAACTTCTTTTCTACCCCCGGGGCGTGCCGAGAACGTCTACAGCCTGTCATAAGCAGGTAACATGCGGGAAACCCTCTTATGCTACCTTGGCATAAAGGCTGACATAACCGAGGCCGTCGCTAAGCTTTCGCACGATAATAGGGTTTGGAAATGAGTGCTCATTATGAAAAAAC
This sequence comes from Haemaphysalis longicornis, assembly GCF_048455015.1. NCBI lineage: Eukaryota > Metazoa > Arthropoda > Arachnida > Ixodida > Ixodidae > Haemaphysalis > Haemaphysalis longicornis. The sequence goes on along the minus strand of NW_027526325.1, from coordinate 4,473,875 downwards.
AGAAAAAAATGCCAGCATTCTACAATGCCAAACAGGGCATAGGGGAATGGTTAGGCTATTTTTTACTGTTAGTGATGTTACATTGTTTTGTTAATAAAAATTACGTGAGAAAGAAAGAAAAACACAAGCCCATAGGGGGGACCGAACCCACGCATTTCGATTAGATCTGGAATGTCTTACCAATTCAGCTATCTAGGCGACTGTGTAATACTTCACTTTATGGGGTTTTGATATACTACTAAAACTGCATGTTACGCTTGAGGGTGGTAGCCAGCGCCACTGAGACTACACGGGGAGAAAGGGAACTTCTTTTCTACCCCCGGGGCGTGACGAGAACGTCTACAGCCTGTCATAAGCGTGTAACTTGCGGGAAACCCTCTTATGCTACCTTGGCATCAAGGCTGCCATAACCAAGGCCGTCGCTAAGCTTTCGCACGATAATAGGGTTTGGATATGAGAGCTCATTAGGAAAATACAGACAAAAATGCCAGCAGTCTACAACGCCAAAGAGGGCTTAGGGGAATGGTTAGGCTATTTTTTACTGTTAGTGACGTTACATTGTTTTGTTAATAATAATAATTACGTGAGAAAGAAAGAGAAACACACGGCCAGAGTGGGGACCGAACCCACGCCTTTTAATTAGATCTGGAATGCCTGACCAAATCAGCTATCTAGACGACTGTGTTCTCCTTCACTTTCAGGGGTATTTATATTTACTTCAACTGTATCTTCCGGTTGAGGGTGGTAGCCAGCGCCACTGCGACTACAAGAGGAGAAGGGGACATAATTTTCAACCACCTGGACGTGTCGCGGACGTCTACAGCTATGTCATAAGCGGGTCTCTTGCAGGAAACCCTCCTATGCTACCCCTGCATAAAGGCTGCCAGAACCGATGCCGTCGCTAAGGTTTCGCACGATAATAGGGTTTGGAAATGAGGGCCCGCTAGGAAATTACAGAAAGAAATGCCAGCAGTCTACAATGCGAAAGAGGGCATAGGGGAATGGTTAGGCTATTTTTACTGTTAGTGACGTTACATTGTTTTGTTAATAATAATAATTACGTGAGAAAGAAAGAAAAACACAAGCCCATAGGGGGGACCGAACCCGCGCCTTTCGATTAGATCTGGAATGCCTTACCAATTCAGCTATCTAGACGACTGTGTTCTCCTTCACTTTCAGGAGTATTTATATTTACTACAACTGTATCTTACGCTTGAGGGTGGTAGCCAGCGCCACTGCAACTACAAGAGGAGAAGGGGATATACTTTTCAACCACCTGGACGTGTCGCGGACGTCTACAGCCTGTCATAAGCGGGTCTCTTGCGGGAAACCCTCTTATGCTACCTTAGCATCAAGGCTGCCAGAACCGAGGCCGTCGCTAAGCTTTCGCACGATAATAGGTTTGGAAAGGAGTGCTCAATAGGAAAATGCAGAAAGAAATGCCAACATTCTACAACGCCAAAGAGGGCATAGGGGAATGGTTAGGCTATTTTTTACTGTTAGTGACGTTACATTGTTTTGTTAATAATAAAACTTACGTGAGAAAGAAAAACACAAGCCCATAGGGGGGACCGAACCCACGCCTTTCGATTAGATCTGGAATGTCTTACCGATTCCGCTATCTAGGCGACTTTGTTCTACTTCACTTTCTGGGGTATTTATATATACTACAACTGTACCTTACACTTGAGGGTGGTAGCCAGCGCCACTGCGACTACACGGGGAGAAGGTGACCTTATTTTCTACCCCCGGGGCATGATGGGAACGTCTACAGCCTGTCATAAGTGGGTAACTTGCGGGAAACCCTTTTATGCTACCTTGGCATCAAGGCTGCCAGAACCGAGGCCGTCGCTAAGCTTTCGCACGATAATAGGGTTTGGAGATGAGGGCTCGTTATGAAAATACAGAAAGAAATGCCAGCGGTCTACCACGCCAAAGAGGGCATAGGGGAATGGTTAGGGTATTTTTTACGGTTAGTGAGGTTACATTGTTTTGTTAATAATAATAATTACGTGAGAAAGAAAGAAAAACACAAGCCCAGAGTGGGGACCGAACCCAAGCCTTTCCATTAGATCTGGAATGCCTGACCAATTCAGCTATCTAGGCGACTGTGTTCTCCTTCACTTTCTGGGGTATTTATATATACTACAACTGTATATCACGCTTGAGTGTGGTAGCCAGCGCCACTGCGACTACAAGAGGAGAAGGGGACATTCTTTTCAACCACCTGGACGTGTCGCGGACGTCTACAGCCTGTCATAAGCGGGTCCCTTGCAGAAAACCCTCTTATGCTACCTTGGCATCAATGCTGCCAGAACCGAGGCCATCGCTAAGCTTTCGCACGATAATAGGGTTGGGAAATGAGGGCTCGTTAGGAAAACACAGAAAGAAATGCCAGCAGTGTACAATGCCAAAGAGGGCATAGGGGAATGGTTAGGCTATTTTTTACTGTTAGTGACGTTACATGGTTTTCTTAATATTAATAATTACGTGAGAAAGAAAGAAAAACACACGCCCAGAGTGGGGTCCGAACCCACACCTTTCGGTAATATCTGGAATGCCTTACCAATTCAGCTATCTGGGCGACTGTATTCTCCTTCACTTTCTAGGGTATTTATATTTACTACAACTGTATCTTACGCTTGAGGGTGATATCCAGCGCCACTGAGACTACACGAGGTGAAGAGGACCTTTTTTTCAACCCCCGCGGCGTGACGCCAACGTCTACAGCCTGTCATCAGCGGGTAACCTGAGGAAAACCCTCTTATGCTACCTTGGCATGAAGGCTGCCAGAACCGAGGCCGTCGCTAAGCTTTCGCACGATATTAGGGTTTGGAAATGAGTGCTCATTAGGAAAATGCAGAAATTCCAGAAGCCTACAACGCCAAAGAGGGCATAGGGGAATGGTTAGGCTATTTTTTACTGTTAGTGACGTTACATTGTTTTGTTAACAATAATAATTACGTGAGAAAGAAAGAAAAACACACGCCCAGAGTGGGGACCGAACCCACGCCTTTCGATTAGATGTGGATTGCCTTACCAATTCAGCTATCTAGGCGACTGTGTTCTCCTTCACCTAGTGGGGTATTTATAATTACTACAATTGTATCTTAAGCTGAGGGTGGTAGCCAGCGCCACTGAGACTACAGGGTGAGACGGGGACCTTCTTTTCAACCACCTGGACGTGTCGCGGACGTCTACAGCCTGTCATAAGAGGGTCTCTTGCGGGAAACCCTCTTATGCGACCTTGGCATCAAGGCTGCCAGAACCGAGGCCGTCGCTAAGCTTTCGCACGATAATAGGTTTGGAAAGGAGTGCTCATTAGGAAAATACAGAAAGAAATGCCAGCATTCTACAACGCCAAAGAGGGCATAGGGGAATGGTTAGGCTATTTTTTACTGTTAGTGACGTTACATTGTTTTGTTAATAATAAAAATTACGTGAGAAAGAAAAACACAAGCCCATAGGGGTGACCGAACCCAGGCCTTTCGATTAGATCTGGAATGTCTTACCGATTCTGCTATCTAGGCGACTTTGTTCTACTTCACTTTCTGGGGTATTTATATATACTACAACTGTATCTTACGCTTGAGTGTGGTAGCCAGCGCCACTGCGACTACAAGAGGAGAAGGGGACCTTCTGTTCAACCACCGGGACGTGACGCAGACGTCTGCAGCCTGTCATAGGTGGGTCTCTTGTGGGAAACCCTCTTATGCTACCTTGGCATCAAGGCTGCCAGAACCGAGGCCGTCGCTAAGCTTTCGCACGATAATAGGGTTTGGAAATGAGGGCTCGTTAGGAAAATACAGAAAGAAATGCCAGCAGTCTACAACGCCAAAGAGGGCATAGGGGAATGGTTAGGCTATTTTTTACCGTTAGTGACGTTACATTGTTTTGTTAATAATAATAATTACGTGAGAAAGAAAGAAAAACACACGCCCAGAGTGGGGACCGAACCCACGCCTTTCGATTAGATGTGGAATGCCTTTCCAATTCAGCTATCTAGGCGACTGTGTTCTTCTTCACTTATTGGGGTATTAATATTTACTACTACTGTATCTTACGCTTGAGGGTGGTAGCCAGCGCCACTGCGACTACACGGGGAGAAGGTGACCTTTTTTTCAACCACCGGGACGTGACGCGGACGTCTGCAGCCTGTCATAAGCGGGTCTCTTGCGGGAAACCCTCCTATGCTACTTTGGCATCAAGGCTGCCAGAACCGAGGCCGTCGCTAAGCTTTCGCACGATAATAGGGTTTGGAAATGAGGGCTCGTTAGGAAAATACAGAAAGAAATGCCAGCAGTCTACAACGCCAAAGAGGGCATATGGGAATGGTTAGGCTATTTGTTACTGTTAGTGACGTTACATTGTTTTGTTATTAATAATAATTACGGGAGAAAGAAAGAAAAACACACGCGCAGAGTGGGGACCGAACCCACGCCTTTCGATTGGATCTGGAATGCCTTACCACTTCAGCTATCTAGGCGACTGTGTTCTTCACTTTCTGTGGTATTTTTATATACTACAACTGTATCTTACGCTTGAGGGTGGTAGCCAGCCCCACTGAGATTACACGGGGAGAAGGGGACCTTCTTTTCAACCCCCGGGGCGTGACGAGAACGTCTACAGCCTGTCATAAGCGGGTCTCTTGCGGAAAACCCTCTTATGCTACCTTGGCATCATAGCTGCCAGAACCCAGGCCGTCGGTAAGCTTTCGCACTATAATAGGTTTGAAAATGAGTGCTCATTATGAAAATACAGAAAGAAATACCAGCAGTCTACAACGCCAAAGAGGGCATAGGGGAATGGTTAGGCTATTTTTTACTGTTAGTCACGTTATTGTTTTGTTAATAATAATAATTACGTGAGAAAGAAAGAAAAACACAAGCCCATAGGGGGGACCGAACCCACACCTTTCGATTAGATCTGGAATGCCTTTCCAATTCAGCTATCTAGGCGACTGTGTTCTTCTTCACTTATTGGGGTATTAATATTTACTACTACTGTATCTTACGCTTGAGGGTGGTAGCCAGCGCCACTGCGACTACAAGGGGAGAAGGTGACCTTTTTTTCAACCACCGGGACGTGACGCGGACGTCTGCAGCCTGTCATAAGCGGGTCTCTTGCGGGAAACCCTCCTATGCTACTTTGGCATCAAGGCTGCCAGAACCGAGGCCGTCGCTAAGCTTTCGCACGATAATAGGGTTTGGAAATGAGGGCTCGTTAGGAAAATACAGAAAGAAATGCCAGCAGTCTACAACGCCAAAGAGGGCATATGGGAATGGTTAGGCTATTTGTTACTGTTAGTGACGTTACATTGTTTTGTTATTAATAATAATTACGGGAGAAAGAAAGAAAAACACACGCGCAGAGTGGGGACCGAACCCACGCCTTTCGATTGGATCTGGAATGCCTTACCACTTCAGCTATCTAGGCGACTGTGTTCTTCACTTTCTGTGGTATTTTTATATACTACAACTGTATCTTACGCTTGAGGGTGGTAGCCAGCCCCAAAGAGATTACACGGGGAGAAGGGGACCTTCTTTTCAACCCCCGGGGCGTGACGAGAACGTCTACAGCCTGTCATAAGCGGGTCTCTTGCGGAAAACCCTCTTATGCTACCTTGGCATCATAGCTGCCAGAACCCAGGCCGTCGGTAAGCTTTCGCACTATAATAGGTTTGAAAATGAGTGCTCATTATGAAAATACAGAAAGAAATACCAGCAGTCTACAACGCCAAAGAGGGCATAGGGGAATGGTTAGGCTATTTTTTACTGTTAGTCACGTTATTGTTTTGTTAATAATAATAATTACGTGAGAAAGAAAGAAAAACACAAGCCCATAGGGGGGACCGAACCCACACCTTTCGATTAGATCTGGAATGCCTTACCAATTCAGCTATCTAGGCGACTGTGTTATCCTTCACTTTCTGGGGTATTAATATAAATCTTACGCTTGAGGGTGTTAGCCAGCGCCACTGAGACTACACGGGGAGAAGGGGACCTTCTTTTCAACCCCCGGGGCGTGACGAGAACGTCTACAGCCTGTCATAAGCGGGTAACTTGCGGAAAACCCTCTTATGCTACCTTGGCATCAAGGCTGCCAAAACCAAAGCCGTCGCTAAGCTTTCACACGATAAAGGGTTTGGAAATGAGGACTCGTTAGGAAAATACAGAAAAAAATGCCAGCAGTCTACAACGCCAAAGAGGGCATAAGGGAATGGTTAGGCTATTTTTTACTGTTAGTGACGTTACATTATTTTGTTAATAAAATTAATTACGTGAGAAAGAAAGAAAAACACACGCCCAGAGTGGGGACCAAACCCACGCCTTTCGATTAGATGTGGAATGCCTTACCAATTCAGCCATCTATGCGACTGTGTTCTCCTTCACTTTCTGGGGTATTTATATTGATTACAACTGTATCTTACGCTTGAGGTTGGTAGCCAGCACCACTGCGACAACACGATGAGAAGAGGACCTTCTTTTCAACCCCCGTGGTGTGACGCCAACGTCTACAGCCTGTCATCAGCGGGTAACCTGAGGGAAACCCTCTTATGCTACCTTGGCATCTAGGCTGCCAGAACCGAGGCCGTCCTTACGGTTTCGCACGATAATAGGGTTTGGAAATGAGGGCTCGTTAGGAAATTACAGAACGAAATGCCAGCAGTCTAAAACGCCAAAGAGGGCAAAGGGGAATGGTTAGGCTATTTTTTACTGTTAGTGACATTACATTGTTTTGTTAATAATATTAATTACGTGAGAAAGAAAGAGAAACACACGGCCAGAGTGGGGACCGAACCCACGCCTTTCGATTAGATCTGGAATGCCTGACCAATTCAGCTATCTAGACGACTGTGTTCTCCTGCACTTTCAGGGGTATTTATATTTACTAAAACTGTATCTTACGCTTGAGGGTGGTAGCCAGCGCCACTGCGACTACAAGAGGAGAAGGGGACATTCTTTTCAACCACCTGGACGTGTCGCGAACGTCTACAGCCTGTCATAAGCGTGTCCCTTGCGGGAAACCCTCTTATGCTACCTTGGCATCAAGGCTGCCAGAACCGAGGCCATCGCTAAGCTTTCGCACGATAATAGGGTTTGGAAAGGAGTGCTCATTAGGAAAACACAGAAAGAAATGCCAGCTTTCTACAACGCCAAAGAGGGCATAGGGGAATGATTAGGCTATTTTTTACTGTTAGTGACGTTACATTGTTTTGTTAATATTAAAAATTACGTGAGAAAGAAAGAAAAACACACGCCCAGAGTGGGGACCGAACCCACGCCTTTCGATTAGATCTGGAATGCCTGACCAATTCAGCTATCTAGGCGACTGTGTTCTCCTTCACTTTCTGGGGTATTAATATATAACTTAAACTGCATCTTACGCTTGAGGGTGGTAGCCAGCGCCACTGAGACTACACAGAGAGAAGGGGAACTTCGTTTCTACCCCCGGGTGTGCCGAGAACGTCTACAGCCTGTCATAACCGGGTAACTTGCGGGAAACCTTCTTATGCTACCTTGGCATAAAGGCTGCCATAACCGAGGCCGTCGCTAAGCTTTCGCACGATAATATTGTTTGGAAATAAGGGGTCGTTAAGAAAATACAGAAAAAAATGCCAGCAGTCTACAACGCCAAAGAGAGCATAGGGGAATGGTTAGGCTATGTTTTACTGTTAGTGACGTTACATTGTTTTGTTAATAATAATAATTACGTGAAAAAGAAAGAAAAACACACGCCCAGAGTGGGGACCGAACGCACGCCTTTCGATTAGATCTGGAATGCCTTACCAATTCAGCTATCTAGGCGACTGTGTTATCCTTCACTTTCTGGGGTATTTATATACACTACAACTGTATCTTACGCTTGAGGGTGGTAGCCAGCGCAACTAAGACTACACGGTGAGAAGGGGACCTTCTTTTCTACCCCCGGGACGTGACGCGGACGTCTGCAGCCTGTCATAAGCGGGTCTCTTGCGGAAAACCCTCTTATGCTACCTTGGCATCAAGGCTGCCAGATCCCAGGCCGTCGGTAAGCTTTCGCACGATAATAGGGTTTGGAAATGAGGGGTCGTTAGGAAAATACAGAAAGAAATGCCAGCAGTCCACAACGCCAAAGAGGGCTTAGGGTAATGGTTAGGCTATTTTTTACTATTAGTGATGTTACATTGTTTTGTTAATAATAATAATTACGTGAGAAAGAAAGAAAAACACACGCCCAGAGTGGGGACCGAACCCACGCCTTTCGATTAGATCTGGAATGCCTGACCAATTCAGCTATCTACGCGACTGTGTTCTCCTTCACTTTCCGGGGTATTTATATTTACTCCAACTGTATCTTACGCTAGAGGGTGGTAGCCAGTGTCACTGCGAGTACACAGGGAGAAGAGGACCTTCTTTTCAACCACCGGGACGTGACGCGGACGTCTGCAGCCTGTCACAAGCGGGTCTCTTGCGGGAAAACCTCTTATGCTACCTTGGCATCAAGGCTGCCAAAACCGAGGCCGTCGCTAAGTTTTCGCACGATAATAGGGTTTGGAAATGAGTGCTCATTATCAAAATACAGAAAAAAATGCCAGCAGTCTACAACGCCAAAGAGAGCATAGGGGAATGGTTAGGCTATGTTTTACTGTTAGTGACGTTACATTGTTTTGTTAATAATAATAATTACGTGAAAAAGAAAGAAAAACACACGCCCAGAGTGGGGACCGAACGCACGCCTTTCGATTAGAGCTGGAATGTCTTACCAATTCAGCTATCTTGGCGACTGTGTTATACTTCACTTTCTGGGGTATTGATATACTAATAAAACTGCATCTTACGCTTCAGGGTGGTAGCCAGCGCCACTGCGACTACAAGAGGAGAAGGGGACATTCTTTTCAACCACTTGGACGTGTCGCGAACGTCTACAGCCTGTCATAAGCGGGTCTCTTGCGGGAAACCCTCTTTTGCTACTTTGGCATCAAGGCTGCCAGAACCGAGGCCGTCGCTAAGCTTTCGCACGATAAAAGGTTTGGAAAGGAGTGCTCATTAGGAAAATACAGAAAGAAATGCCAGCATTCTACAATGCCAAAGAGGGCATAGGGGAATGGTTAGGCTATTTTTTACTGTTAGTGACGTTACATTGTTTTGTTAATATTAAAAATTACCTGAGAAAGAAAGAAAAACACAAGCCCATAGGGGGGACCGAACCCACGCCTTTCGATTAGATCTGGAATGTCTTACCAATTCAGCTATCTAGGCGACTGTGTTATACTTCACTTTCTGGGGTACTGATATATAACTAAAACAGCATGTTACGCTTGAGGGTGGTAGAAAGCACCACTGAGATTACACGGAGAGAAGGGGAACATCTTTTCTACCCCCAGGGCGTGCCGAGAACGTCTACAGCCTGTCATAAGCGGGTAACTTGCGGGAAATCCTCTTATGCTACCTTGGCATAAAGGCTGCCATAACAGAGGCCGTCGCTAAGCTTTCGCACGATAATAGGGTTTGGAAATGAGGGGTCGTTAGGAAAATACAGAAAAAAATGCCAGCAGTCTACAACGCCAAAGAGAGCATAGGGGAATGGTTAGGCTATGTTTTACTGTTAGTGACGTTACATTGTTTTGTTAATAATAATAATTACGTGAGAAAGAAAGAAAAAACACGCGCAGAGTGGGGACCGAACCCACACCTTTCAATTAGATCTGGAATGCCTTACCAATTCAGCTATCTAGGCGACTGTGTTATCCTTCACTTTCTGGGGTATTTATATAAACTACAACTGTATCTTACGCTTGAGGGTGGTAGCCAGCGCCACTAAGGCTACACGGTGAGAAGGGGACCTTCTTTTCTACCCCCGGGGCATGACGAGAACGTCTACAGCCTGTCATAAGCGGGTAACTTGCGGGAAACCCTCGTATGCTACCTTGGCATCAAGGCTGCCAGAACCGAGGCCGTCGCTAAGCTTTCGCACGATAGTCGGGTTTGGAAATGAGGGGTCGTTAGGAAAATACAGAAAAAAATGCCAGCAGTCTACAACGCCAAAGAAAGCATAGGGGAATGGTTAGACTATGTTTCACTGTTAGTGACGTTACATTGTTTTATTAATAATAATAATTACGTGAGAAAGAAAGAAAAACAATCGCCCAGAGTGGGGACCGAACCCACGCCTTTCGATTAGATCTGGAATGCCTGACCAATTCAGCTATCTAGACGACTGTGTTCTCCTGCACTTTCAGGGGTATTTATATTAACTACAACTGTATCTTACGCTTGAGTGTGGTAGCCAGCGCCACTGCGACTACAAGACGAGAAGGGGACATTCTTTTCAACCACCTGGACGTGTCGCGAACGTCTACAGCCTGTCATAAGTGGGTCCCTTGCGGGAAACCCTCTTATGCTACCTTGGCATCAAGGCGGCCAGAACCGAGGCCATCGCTAAGCTTTCGCACGATAATAGGGTTTGGAAAGGAGTGCTCATTAGGAAAACACAGAAAGAAATGCAAGCATTCTACAACGCCAAAGAGGGCATAGGGGAATGGTTAGGCTATTTTTTACTGTTAGTGACGTTACATTGTTTTGTTAATATTAAAAATTACGTGAGAAAGAAAGAAAAACACAAGCCCATAAGGGGGACCGAACCCACACCTTTCGATTAGATCTGGAATGTCTTACCAATTCAGCTATCTAGGCGACTGTGTAATACTTCACTTTCTAGGGTATTGATATATAACTAAAACTGCATGTTACGCTTGAGGGTGGTAGCCAGCGCCACTGAGACTACACGGAGAGAAGGGGAACTTCTTTTCTACCCCCGGGGCGTGCCGAGAACGTCTACAGCCTGTCATAAGCAGGTAACATGCGGAAACCCTCTTATGCTACCTTGGCATAAAGGCTGACATAACCGAGGCCGTCGCTAAGCTTTCGCACGATAATAGGGTTTGGAAATGAGTGCTCATTATGAAAAAACAGAAAAAAATGCCAGCATTCTACAATGCCAAACAGGGCATAGGGGAATGGTTAGGCTATTTTTTACTGTTAGTGATGTTACATTGTTTTGTTAATAAAAATTACGTGAGAAAGAAAGAAAAACACAAGCCCATAGGGGGGACCGAACCCACGCATTTCGATTAGATCTGGAATGTCTTACCAATTCAGCTATCTAGGCGACTGTGTAATACTTCACTTTATGGGGTTTTGATATACTACTAAAACTGCATGTTACGCTTGAGGGTGGTAGCCAGCGCCACTGAGACTACACGGGGAGAAAGGGAACTTCTTTTCTACCCCCGGGGCGTGACGAGAACGTCTACAGCCTGTCATAAGCGGGTAACTTGCGGGAAACCCTCTTATGCTACCTTGGCATCAAGGCTGCCATAACCAAGGCCGTCGCTAAGCTTTCGCACGATAATAGGGTTTGGATATGAGAGCTCATTAGGAAAATACAGACAAAAATGCCAGCAGTCTACAACGCCAAAGAGGGCTTAGGGGAATGGTTAGGCTATTTTTTACTGTTAGTGACGTTACATTGTTTTGTTAATAATAATAATTACGTGAGAAAGAAAGAGAAACACACGGCCAGAGTGGGGACCGAACCCACGCCTTTTAATTAGATCTGGAATGCCTGACCAAATCAGCTATCTAGACGACTGTGTTCTCCTTCACTTTCAGGGGTATTTATATTTACTTCAACTGTATCTTCCGGTTGAGGGTGGTAGCCAGCGCCACTGCGACTACAAGAGGAGAAGGGGACATAATTTTCAACCACCTGGACGTGTCGCGGACGTCTACAGCTATGTCATAAGCGGGTCTCTTGCAGGAAACCCTCCTATGCTACCCCTGCATAAAGGCTGCCAGAACCGATGCCGTCGCTAAGGTTTCGCACGATAATAGGGTTTGGAAATGAGGGCCCGCTAGGAAATTACAGAAAGAAATGCCAGCAGTCTACAATGCGAAAGAGGGCATAGGGGAATGGTTAGGCTATTTTTACTGTTAGTGACGTTACATTGTTTTGTTAATAATAATAATTACGTGAGAAAGAAAGAAAAACACAAGCCCATAGGGGGGACCGAACCCGCGCCTTTCGATTAGATCTGGAATGCCTTACCAATTCAGCTATCTAGACGACTGTGTTCTCCTTCACTTTCAGGAGTATTTATATTTACTACAACTGTATCTTACGCTTGAGGGTGGTAGCCAGCGCCACTGCAACTACAAGAGGAGAAGGGGATATACTTTTCAACCACCTGGACGTGTCGCGGACGTCTACAGCCTGTCATAAGCGGGTCTCTTGCGGGAAACCCTCTTATGCTACCTTAGCATCAAGGCTGCCAGAACCGAGGCCGTCGCTAAGCTTTCGCACGATAATAGGTTTGGAAAGGAGTGCTCAATAGGAAAATGCAGAAAGAAATGCCAACATTCTACAACGCCAAAGAGGGCATAGGGGAATGGTTAGGCTATTTTTTACTGTTAGTGACGTTACATTGTTTTGTTAATAATAAAACTTACGTGAGAAAGAAAAACACAAGCCCATAGGGGGGACCGAACCCACGCCTTTCGATTAGATCTGGAATGTCTTACCGATTCCGCTATCTAGGCGACTTTGTTCTACTTCACTTTCTGGGGTATTTATATATACTACAACTGTACCTTACACTTGAGGGTGGTAGCCAGCGCCACTGCGACTACACGGGGAGAAGGTGACCTTATTTTCTACCCCCGGGGCATGATGGGAACGTCTACAGCCTGTCATAAGTGGGTAACTTGCGGGAAACCCTTTTATGCTACCTTGGCATCAAGGCTGCCAGAACCGAGGCCGTCGCTAAGCTTTCGCACGATAATAGGGTTTGGAGATGAGGGCTCGTTATGAAAATACAGAAAGAAATGCCAGCGGTCTACCACGCCAAAGAGGGCATAGGGGAATGGTTAGGGTATTTTTTACGGTTAGTGAGGTTACATTGTTTTGTTAATAATAATAATTACGTGAGAAAGAAAGAAAAACACAAGCCCAGAGTGGGGACCGAACCCAAGCCTTTCCATTAGATCTGGAATGCCTGACCAATTCAGCTATCTAGGCGACTGTGTTCTCCTTCACTTTCTGGGGTATTTATATATACTACAACTGTATATCACGCTTGAGTGTGGTAGCCAGCGCCACTGCGACTACAAGAGGAGAAGGGGACATTCTTTTCAACCACCTGGACGTGTCGCGGACGTCTACAGCCTGTCATAAGCGGGTCCCTTGCAGAAAACCCTCTTATGCTACCTTGGCATCAATGCTGCCAGAACCGAGGCCATCGCTAAGCTTTCGCACGATAATAGGGTTGGGAAATGAGGGCTCGTTAGGAAAACACAGAAAGAAATGCCAGCAGTGTACAATGCCAAAGAGGGCATAGGGGAATGGTTAGGCTATTTTTTACTGTTAGTGACGTTACATGGTTTTCTTAATATTAATAATTACGTGAGAAAGAAAGAAAAACACACGCCCAGAGTGGGGTCCGAACCCACACCTTTCGGTAATATCTGGAATGCCTTACCAATTCAGCTATCTGGGCGACTGTATTCTCCTTCACTTTCTAGGGTATTTATATTTACTACAACTGTATCTTACGCTTGAGGGTGATATCCAGCGCCACTGAGACTACACGAGGTGAAGAGGACCTTTTTTTCAACCCCCGCGGCGTGACGCCAACGTCTACAGCCTGTCATCAGCGGGTAACCTGAGGAAAACCCTCTTATGCTACCTTGGCATGAAGGCTGCCAGAACCGAGGCCGTCGCTAAGCTTTCGCACGATATTAGGGTTTGGAAATGAGTGCTCATTAGGAAAAAGCAGAAAGAAATTCCAGCAGCCTACAACGCCAAAGAGGGCATAGGGGAATGGTTAGGCTATTTTTTGCTGTTCGTGATGTTACATTGTTTTGTTAATAAAAATATACGTGAGAAAGAAAGACAAACACAAGCCCAGAGAAGGGACCGAACCCACGCCTTTCGATTAGATCTGGAATGCCTTACCAATTCAGCTATCTAGGCGGCTGTGTTATCCTTCTCTATCGGTGGTATTTATATATACTACAACTGTATCTTACGCTTGAGGGTGGTAGCCAGCGCTTCTGAGACTAGACGGGAGAAGGGGACCTTCTTTTCTACCCCGGGCGTGACGAGAACATCTACAGCCTGTCACAAGCGGGTAACTTGCGGGAAACCCTCGTATGCTACCTTGGCATCAAGGCTGCCAGAACCGAGGCCGTCGCTAAGCTTTCGCACGATATTAGGGTTTGGAAATGAGTGCTCATTAGGAAAATGCAGAAATTCCAGAAGCCTACAACGCCAAAGAGGGCATAGGGGAATGGTTAGGCTATTTTTTACTGTTAGTGACGTTACATTGTTTTGTTAACAATAATAATTACGTGAGAAAGAAAGAAAAACACACGCCCAGAGTGGGGACCGAACCCACGCCTTTCGATTAGATGTGGATTGCCTTACCAATTCAGCTATCTAGGCGACTGTGTTCTCCTTCACCTAGTGGGGTATTTATAATTACTACAATTGTATCTTAAGCTGAGGGTGGTAGCCAGCGCCACTGAGACTACAGGGTGAGACGGGGACCTTCTTTTCAACCACCTGGACGTGTCGCGGACGTCTACAGCCTGTCATAAGAGGGTCTCTTGCGGGAAACCCTCTTATGCGACCTTGGCATCAAGGCTGCCAGAACCGAGGCCGTCGCTAAGCTTTCGCACGATAATAGGTTTGGAAAGGAGTGCTCATTAGGAAAATACAGAAAGAAATGCCAGCATTCTACAACGCCAAAGAGGGCATAGGGGAATGGTTAGGCTATTTTTTACTGTTAGTGACGTTACATTGTTTTGTTAATAATAAAAATTACGTGAGAAAGAAAAACACAAGCCCATAGGGGTGACCGAACCCAGGCCTTTCGATTAGATCTGGAATGTCTTACCGATTCTGCTATCTAGGCGACTTTGTTCTACTTCACTTTCTGGGGTATTTATATATACTACAACTGTATCTTACGCTTGAGTGTGGTAGCCAGCGCCACTGCGACTACAAGAGGAGAAGGGGACCTTCTGTTCAACCACCGGGACGTGACGCAGACGTCTGCAGCCTGTCATAGGTGGGTCTCTTGTGGGAAACCCTCTTATGCTACCTTGGCATCAAGGCTGCCAGAACCGAGGCCGTCGCTAAGCTTTCGCACGATAATAGGGTTTGGAAATGAGGGCTCGTTAGGAAAATACAGAAAGAAATGCCAGCAGTCTACAACGCCAAAGAGGGCATAGGGGAATGGTTAGGCTATTTTTTACTGTTTGTGACGTTACATTGTTTTTTTAATAATAATAATTACGTGAGAAGGAAAGAAAAATACACGCCCAGAGTGGGGACCGAACCCACACCTTTCGAAAAGATCTGGAATGCCTTACCAATTCAGCTATCTGGGCGACTTTGTTCTCCTTCACTTTCTGGGTGTGATGACTGGCGTCCCACGAGTGGGTAAAAACCCGGACGACGGCGCAGAGCAGGTTCCACGAGAAGAAGAAGAAGATGGTGACCGGGCCATTTTCCATTAGAGGGTGTGTGCCAGGAGGGGAGTAGCATCATCATGGAGGGCTGGCCTAGGTAGCGGAGCGAGCGGCGGAGGGTCCGGAGGGCAGCTGGACCAAAACGACCGGCAGGCGGGTCGAGGCTTTCGTGGCTTTCAAGGTTCGAGGCTCGTGGTCGCTCCAGCGGGGTGATGTCGACGGGCCTGTGACGCGGAAGACCGACGTCGCCGTTCGCGAAGCTGTGAGATCGCCGCGACGTCCCTGGGAGTCGCAGTTCTGAGGCAAGGCCTAGCGAGCGGAGCCAGCGGCGCGTGACTCAGCGGAACTGCGACTGGTCCGCCGTCTTCCGAAACCCTGCAGCGAGGGCGTCAACGCCGTGGCGACTGAGCGCCATCACTGTGGGACCGAACGTGAGCGTGGCATTGATTTTTTTTTTCCCGCTTCTTTCCCGAACTCTAGTGGGTCGGACCTGTTTGTATTTTTTTATTTCGCTTGTGTGCGCGTTCCGTTTCCAATATATTCAGTGTTGAGTTACCTGTTCAAGACCATGGCGTCAACTTTCTTGTGATCTTCCTCCGCGAGTCACACACCCCGTCTGCTTAACAACAACGTCCTCACACTGGGGTATATATATTTACTAAAACTGTATCTTACGCTTGAGGGTGGTAGCCAGCGCCACTGCGACTACACGGGGAGCAGGTGACCTTCTGTTATACCACCGGGACGTGACGCGGACGTCTGCAGCCTGTCACAAGCGTGTAACTTGCGGGAAACCCTCGTATGCTACCTTGGCATCAAGGCTGCCAGAACCGAGGCCGTCGCTAAGCTTTCGCACGATAATAGGGTTTGGAAATGAGGGCTCGTTAGGAAAATACAGAAAGAAATGCCAGCAGTCTACAACGCCAAAGAGGGCATAGGGGAATGGTTAGGCTATTTTTACTGTTTGTGACGTTACATTGTTTTGTTAATAACAATAATTACGTGAGAAGGAAAGAAAAATACACGCCCAGAGTGGGGACCGAACCCACACCTTTCGAAAAGATCTGGAATGCCTTACCAATTCAGCTATCTGGGCGACTTTGTTCTCCTTCACTTTCTGGGGTATATATATATACTACAACTGTATCTTACGCTAGAGGTTGGTAGCCAGCGCCACTGAGACTACACGGTGAGAAGGGGACCTTCTTTTCTACCTCCGGGGCGTGACGAGAACGTCTACAGCCTGTCATAAGCGGGTAACTTGCGGGAAACCCTCGTATGCTACCTTGGCATCAAGGCTGCCAGAACCGAGGCCGTCGCTAAGCTTTCGCACGATAATAGGGAAAGGAAATGAAAGCTTGTTAGGAAAATAGAGAAAGAAATGCCAGCAGTCTACAACGCCAAAGAGGGCATAGTAGAAACGTTAGCCTATTTTTTACTGGTACTGAGGTTACATTGTTTTGTTAATAATAATAATTACATGAGAAAGAAAGAAAAACCCACGCCCAGAGTGGGGACCGAACCCACACCTTTCGATTACATCTGGAATGCCTCACCAATTCAGCTATCTAGGCTACTGTGTTCTCCTTCACTTTCTGAGGTATTTATATTTACTACAACTTAATCTTACGCTTGAGGGTGGTAGCCAGCCCCACTGAGACTACACGGGGAGAAGGGGACCTTCTTTTCTACCCCCGGGCGTGACGAGAACATCTACAGCCTGTCACAAGCGGGTAACTTGCGGGAAACCCTCATATGCTACCTTGGCATCAAGGCTGCCAGAACCGAGGCCGTCGCTAAGCTTTCGCACGATATTAGGGTTTGGAAATGAGTGCTCATTAGGAAAATGCAGAAAGAAATTCCAGAAGCCTACAACGCCAAAGAGGGCATAGGGGAATAGTTAGGCTATTTTTTATTGTTAGTGACGTTACATTGTTTTGTTAATAATAATAATTACGTGAGAAAGAAAGAAAAACACACGCCCAGAGTGGGGACCGAACCCACGCCTTTCGATTAGATGTGGATTGCCTTACCAATTCAGCTATCTAGGCGACTGTGTTCTCCTTCACCTAATGGGGTATTTATAATTACTACAATTGTATCTTAAGCTGAGGGTGGTAGCGAGCGCCACTGAGACTACACGGTGAGACGGGGACCTTCTTTTCAACCACCTGGACGTGTCGCGGACTTCTACAGCCTGTCATAAGCGGGTCTCTTGCGGGAAACCCTCTTATGCTACCTTGGCATCAAGGCTGCCAGAACCGAGGCCGTCGCTAAGCTTTCGCACGATAATAGGTTTGGAAAGGAGTGCTCATTAGGAAAATACAGAAAGAAATGCCAGCATTCTACAACGGCAAAGAGGGCATAGGGGAATTGTTAGGCTATTTTTTACTGTTTGTGACGTTACATTGTTTTGTTAATAATAATAATTACGTGAGAAGGAAAGAAAAATACACGCCCAGAGTGGGGACCGAACCCACACAATTCGAAAAGATCTGGAATGCCTTACCAATTCAGCTATCTGGGCGACTTTGTTCTCCTTCACTTTCTGGGTGTGATGACTGGCGTCCCACGAGTGGGGAAAAACCCGGACGACGGCGCAGAGCAGGTTCCACGAGAAGAAGAAGAAGATGGTGACTGGGCCATTTTCCATTAGAGGGTGTGTGCCAGGAGGGGAGTAGCATCATCATGGAGGGCTGGCCTAGGTAGCGGAGCGAGCGGCGGAGGTTCCGGAGGGCAGCTGGACCAAAACGACCGGCAGGCGGGTCGAGGCTTTCGTGGCTTTCAAGGTTCGAGGCTCGTGGTCGCTCCAGCGGGGTGATGTCGACGGGCCTGTGACGCGGAAGACCGACGTCGCCGTTCGCGAAGCTGTCAGATCGCCGCGACGTCCCTGGGAGTCGCAGTTCCGAGGCAAGGCCTAGCGAGCGGAGCCAGCGGCGCGTGACTCAGCGGAACTGCGACTGGTCCGCCGTCTTCCGAAACCCTGCAGCGAGGGCGTCAACGCCGTGGCGACTGAGCGCCATCACTGTGGGACCGAGCGTGAGCGTGGCATTGATTTTTTTTTTCCCGCTTCTTTCCCGAACTCTAGCGGGTCGGACCTGTTTGTATTTTTTTTATTTCGCTTGTGTGCGCGTTCCGTTTCCAATATATTCAGTGTTGAGTTACCTGTTCAAGACCATGGCGTCAACTTTCTTGTGATCTTCCTCCGCGAGTCACACACCCCGTCTGCTTAACCCCAACGTCCTCACACTGGGGTATATATATTTACTAAAACTGTATCTTACGCTTGAGGGTGGTAGCCAGCGCCACTGCGACTACACGGGGAGCAGGTGACCTTCTTTTCTACCTCCGGGGCGTGACGAGAACGTCTACAGCCTGTCATAAGCGGGTAACTTGCGGGAAACCCTCGTATGCTACCTTGGCATCAAGGCTGCCAGAACCGAGGCCGTCGCTTAGCTTTCGCACGATAATAGGGAAAGGAAATGAAAGCTTGTTAGGAAAATAGAGAAAGAAATGCCAGCAGTCTACAACGCCAAAGAGGGCATAGTAGAAACGTTAGCCTATTTTTTACTGGTACTGAGGTTACATTGTTTTGTAATAATAATAATTACATGAGAAAGAAAGAAAAACACACGCCCAGAGTGGGGACCGAACCCAGGCCTTTCGATTACATCTGGAATGCCTTACCAATTCAGCTATCTAGGCGACTGTGTTCTCCTTCACTTTCTGGGGTATTTATATTTACTACAACTATATCTTACGCTTGAGGGTGGTAGCCAGCGCCACTGAGACTACACGGGGAGAAGAGGACCATCTTTTCTACCCCCGGGGCATGACGGGAACGTCTACAGCCTGTCATAAGTGGGTAACTTGCGGGAAACCCTTTTATGCTACCTTGGCATCAAGGCTGCCAGAACCGAGGCCGTCGCTAAGCTTTCGCACGATAATAGGGAAAGGAAATGAAAGCTTGTTAGGAAAATAGAGAAAGAAATGCCAGCAGTCTACAACGCCAAAGAGGGCATAGTAGAAACGTTAGCCTATTTTTTACTGGTACTGAGGTTACATTGTTTTGTTAATAATAATAATTACATGAGAAAGAAAGAAAAACCCACGCCCAGAGTGGGGACCGAACCCACACCTTTCGATTACATCTGGAATGCCTCACCAATTCAGCTATCTAGGCTACTGTGTTCTCCTTCACTTTCTGAGGTATTTATATTTACCACAACTTAATCTTACGCTTGAGGGTGGTAGCCAGCCCCACTGAGACTACACGGGGAGAAGGGGACCTTCTTTTCTACCCCCGGGCGTGACGAGAACATCTACAGCCTGTCACAAGCGGGTAACTTGCGGGAAACCCTCATATGCTACCTTGGCATCAAGGCTGCCAGAACCGAGGCCGTCGCTAAGCTTTCGCACGATATTAGGGTTTGGAAATGAGTGCTCATTAGGAAAATGCAGAAAGAAATTCCAGAAGCCTACAACGCCAAAGAGGGCATAGGGGAATAGTTAGGCTATTTTTTATTGTTAGTGACGTTACATTGTTTTGTTAATAATAATAATTACGTGAGAAAGAAAGAAAAACACACGCCCAGAGTGGGGACCGAACCCACGCCTTTCGATTAGATGTGGATTGCCTTACCAATTCAGCTATCTAGGCGACTGTGTTCTCCTTCACCTAATGGGGTATTTATAATTACTACAATTGTATCTTAAGCTGAGGGTGGTAGCGAGCGCCACTGAGACTACACGGTGAGACGGGGACCTTCTTTTCAACCACCTGGACGTGTCGCGGACTTCTACAGCCTGTCATAAGCGGGTCTCTTGCGGGAAACCCTCTTATGCTACCTTGGCATCAAGGCTGCCAGAACCGAGGCCGTCGCTAAGCTTTCGCACGATAATAGGTTTGGAAAGGAGTGCTCATTAGGAAAATACAGAAAGAAATGCCAGCATTCTACAACGGCAAAGAGGGCATAGGGGAATTGTTAGGCTATTTTTTACTGTTTGTGACGTTACATTGTTTTGTTAATAATAATAATTACGTGAGAAGGAAAGAAAAATACACGCCCAGAGTGGGGACCGAACCCACACAATTCGAAAAGATCTGGAATGCCTTACCAATTCAGCTATCTGGGCGACTTTGTTCTCCTTCACTTTCTGGGTGTGATGACTGGCGTCCCACGAGTGGGGAAAAACCCGGACGACGGCGCAGAGCAGGTTCCACGAGAAGAAGAAGAAGATGGTGACTGGGCCATTTTCCATTAGAGGGTGTGTGCCAGGAGGGGAGTAGCATCATCATGGAGGGCTGGCCTAGGTAGCGGAGCGAGCGGCGGAGGTTCCGGAGGGCAGCTGGACCAAAACGACCGGCAGGCGGGTCGAGGCTTTCGTGGCTTTCAAGGTTCGAGGCTCGTGGTCGCTCCAGCGGGGTGATGTCGACGGGCCTGTGACGCGGAAGACCGACGTCGCCGTTCGCGAAGCTGTCAGATCGCCGCGACGTCCCTGGGAGTCGCAGTTCCGAGGCAAGGCCTAGCGAGCGGAGCCAGCGGCGCGTGACTCAGCGGAACTGCGACTGGTCCGCCGTCTTCCGAAACCCTGCAGCGAGGGCGTCAACGCCGTGGCGACTGAGCGCCATCACTGTGGGACCGAGCGTGAGCGTGGCATTGATTTTTTTTTTCCCGCTTCTTTCCCGAACTCTAGCGGGTCGGACCTGTTTGTATTTTTTTTATTTCGCTTGTGTGCGCGTTCCGTTTCCAATATATTCAGTGTTGAGTTACCTGTTCAAGACCATGGCGTCAACTTTCTTGTGATCTTCCTCCGCGAGTCACACACCCCGTCTGCTTAACCCCAACGTCCTCACACTGGGGTATATATATTTACTAAAACTGTATCTTACGCTTGAGGGTGGTAGCCAGCGCCACTGCGACTACACGGGGAGCAGGTGACCTTCTTTTCTACCTCCGGGGCGTGACGAGAACGTCTACAGCCTGTCATAAGCGGGTAACTTGCGGGAAACCCTCGTATGCTACCTTGGCATCAAGGCTGCCAGAACCGAGGCCGTCGCTTAGCTTTCGCACGATAATAGGGAAAGGAAATGAAAGCTTGTTAGGAAAATAGAGAAAGAAATGCCAGCAGTCTACAACGCCAAAGAGGGCATAGTAGAAACGTTAGCCTATTTTTTACTGGTACTGAGGTTACATTGTTTTGTAATAATAATAATTACATGAGAAAGAAAGAAAAACACACGCCCAGAGTGGGGACCGAACCCAGGCCTTTCGATTACATCTGGAATGCCTTACCAATTCAGCTATCTAGGCGACTGTGTTCTCCTTCACTTTCTGGGGTATTTATATTTACTACAACTATATCTTACGCTTGAGGGTGGTAGCCAGCGCCACTGAGACTACACGGGGAGAAGAGGACCATCTTTTCTACCCCCGGGGCATGACGGGAACGTCTACAGCCTGTCATAAGTGGGTAACTTGCGGGAAACCCTTTTATGCTACCTTGGCATCAAGGCTGCCAGAACCGAGGCCGTCGCTAAGCTTTCGCACGATAATAGGGAAAGGAAATGAAAGCTTGTTAGGAAAATAGAGAAAGAAATGCCAGCAGTCTACAACGCCAAAGAGGGCATAGTAGAAACGTTAGCCTATTTTTTACTGGTACTGAGGTTACATTGTTTTGTTAATAATAATAATTACATGAGAAAGAAAGAAAAACCCACGCCCAGAGTGGGGACCGAACCCACACCTTTCGATTACATCTGGAATGCCTCACCAATTCAGCTATCTAGGCTACTGTGTTCTCCTTCACTTTCTGAGGTATTTATATTTACTACAACTTAATCTTACGCTTGAGGGTGGTAGCCAGCCCCACTGAGACTACACGGGGAGAAGGGGACCTTCTTTTCTACCCCCGGGCGTGACGAGAACATCTACAGCCTGTCACAAGCGGGTAACTTGCGGGAAACCCTCATATGCTACCTTGGCATCAAGGCTGCCAGAACCGAGGCCGTCGCTAAGCTTTCGCACGATATTAGGGTTTGGAAATGAGTGCTCATTAGGAAAATGCAGAAAGAAATTCCAGAAGCCTACAACGCCAAAGAGGGCATAGGGGAATAGTTAGGCTATTTTTTATTGTTAGTGACGTTACATTGTTTTGTTAATAATAATAATTACGTGAGAAAGAAAGAAAAACACACGCCCAGAGTGGGGACCGAACCCACGCCTTTCGATTAGATGTGGATTGCCTTACCAATTCAGCTATCTAGGCGACTGTGTTCTCCTTCACCTAATGGGGTATTTATAATTACTACAATTGTATCTTAAGCTGAGGGTGGTAGCGAGCGCCACTGAGACTACACGGTGAGACGGGGACCTTCTTTTCAACCACCTGGACGTGTCGCGGACTTCTACAGCCTGTCATAAGCGGGTCTCTTGCGGGAAACCCTCTTATGCTACCTTGGCATCAAGGCTGCCAGAACCGAGGCCGTCGCTAAGCTTTCGCACGATAATAGGTTTGGAAAGGAGTGCTCATTAGGAAAATACAGAAAGAAATGCCAGCATTCTACAACGGCAAAGAGGGCATAGGGGAATTGTTAGGCTATTTTTTACTGTTTGTGACGTTACATTGTTTTGTTAATAATAATAATTACGTGAGAAGGAAAGAAAAATACACGCCCAGAGTGGGGACCGAACCCACACAATTCGAAAAGATCTGGAATGCCTTACCAATTCAGCTATCTGGGCGACTTTGTTCTCCTTCACTTTCTGGGTGTGATGACTGGCGTCCCACGAGTGGGGAAAAACCCGGACGACGGCGCAGAGCAGGTTCCACGAGAAGAAGAAGAAGATGGTGACTGGGCCATTTTCCATTAGAGGGTGTGTGCCAGGAGGGGAGTAGCATCATCATGGAGGGCTGGCCTAGGTAGCGGAGCGAGCGGCGGAGGTTCCGGAGGGCAGCTGGACCAAAACGACCGGCAGGCGGGTCGAGGCTTTCGTGGCTTTCAAGGTTCGAGGCTCGTGGTCGCTCCAGCGGGGTGATGTCGACGGGCCTGTGACGCGGAAGACCGACGTCGCCGTTCGCGAAGCTGTCAGATCGCCGCGACGTCCCTGGGAGTCGCAGTTCCGAGGCAAGGCCTAGCGAGCGGAGCCAGCGGCGCGTGACTCAGCGGAACTGCGACTGGTCCGCCGTCTTCCGAAACCCTGCAGCGAGGGCGTCAACGCCGTGGCGACTGAGCGCCATCACTGTGGGACCGAGCGTGAGCGTGGCATTGATTTTTTTTTTCCCGCTTCTTTCCCGAACTCTAGCGGGTCGGACCTGTTTGTATTTTTTTTATTTCGCTTGTGTGCGCGTTCCGTTTCCAATATATTCAGTGTTGAGTTACCTGTTCAAGACCATGGCGTCAACTTTCTTGTGATCTTCCTCCGCGAGTCACACACCCCGTCTGCTTAACCCCAACGTCCTCACACTGGGGTATATATATTTACTAAAACTGTATCTTACGCTTGAGGGTGGTAGCCAGCGCCACTGCGACTACACGGGGAGCAGGTGACCTTCTTTTCTACCTCCGGGGCGTGACGAGAACGTCTACAGCCTGTCATAAGCGGGTAACTTGCGGGAAACCCTCGTATGCTACCTTGGCATCAAGGCTGCCAGAACCGAGGCCGTCGCTTAGCTTTCGCACGATAATAGGGAAAGGAAATGAAAGCTTGTTAGGAAAATAGAGAAAGAAATGCCAGCAGTCTACAACGCCAAAGAGGGCATAGTAGAAACGTTAGCCTATTTTTTACTGGTACTGAGGTTACATTGTTTTGTAATAATAATAATTACATGAGAAAGAAAGAAAAACACACGCCCAGAGTGGGGACCGAACCCAGGCCTTTCGATTACATCTGGAATGCCTTACCAATTCAGCTATCTAGGCGACTGTGTTCTCCTTCACTTTCTGGGGTATTTATATTTACTACAACTATATCTTACGCTTGAGGGTGGTAGCCAGCGCCACTGAGACTACACGGGGAGAAGAGGACCATCTTTTCTACCCCCGGGGCATGACGGGAACGTCTACAGCCTGTCATAAGTGGGTAACTTGCGGGAAACCCTTTTATGCTACCTTGGCATCAAGGCTGCCAGAACCGAGGCCGTCGCTAAGCTTTCGCACGATATTAGGGTTTGGAGATGAGGGCTCATTATGAAAATGCAGAAAGAAATTCCAGCAGCCTACAACGCCAAAGAGGGCATAGGGGAATGGTTAGGCTATTTTTTACTGTTAGTGATGTTACATTGTTTTGTTAATAATAATATACGCGAGAAAGACAAACACAAGCCCAGAGGGGGGACAGAACCCACGCCTTTCAATTAGATCTGGAATGCCTTACCAATTCAGCTATCTAGGCGACTGTGTTCTCGTTCACTTTCTGGGACATTTATATTTACTACAACTGTATCTTACGCTTGAGTGTGATAGCCAGCGCCACTGCGACTACAAGAGGAGAAGGTGACCTTCTCTTCAACCACGTGGACGTGTCCCGGACGTCTACAGTCCGTCACAAGCGGGTAACTTGCGGGAAACCCTCGTATGCTACCTTGGCATCAAGGCTGCCAGAACCGAGGCAATCGCTAAGCTTTCGCACGATAATAGGGTTTGGATATGGGGGCTCGTTAGGAAAATACAGAAAGAAATGCCAGCAGTCCACAATGTCAAAGAGGGCAAAGGGGAATCGTTAGACTATTTTTACCGTTAGTAACGTTAGATTGTTTTTTTATATTTTTAATTACTCGAGCAAGAAACAAAAACACGCGCCCAGAGTTGGGACCAAACCCACGCCTTTCGATTAGATATCGAATGCATACCAATTCGGCTATCTGGGTGACTTTTTTTCTCCTTCACTTTCTAGGGTATTTTTATTTACTACAACTGTATCTGACACTTGAGGGTGGTAGCTAGCGCCACGGAGACTACACCAGGAGAAGGGGCCCTTCTTTTCAACCATGACGCCAACATTCGGCTATCTGGGTGACTTTTTTTCTCCTTCACTTTCTAGGGTATTTTTATTTACTACAACTGTATCTGACACTTGAGGGTGGTAGCCAGCGCCACGGAGACTACACCGGGAGAAGGGGCCCTTCTTTTCAACCATGACGCCAACGTCTACAGCCTGTCATTGGCGGGTAACTGGCGGGAAACCCTCCTATGCAACCTTGGCATCAAGGCTGCCAGAACCGAGGCCCTCTCTATGCTTTCGCTTGATATTAGGGTTTGGAAATGAGGGGCTCGTTAGGAAAATATAGAAAGAAATGCCAGCAGTCTACTATGCCAAAGAAGGCATAGGAGAATGTTTAAACTATTTTTTACCATTAGTTACGTTACATTGTTTTTTAATATTATTAATTATGTGAGAAAGAAAAAAAAACACGCGCCAAGAGTGGGTCCGAACCCACGCTTTTCGATTACATGTCGAATGGCTTACCAATTCGGCTATCTGGGCGAGTGTGTTCTCCTTCACTTTCTAGGGTATTTATATTTACTACTGTATCTAACGCTTGAGGGTGGTAGCCAGCGCCACTGAGACTACACGGGGAGAAGGGACCTTCTTTTCAACCCCACGGGCGTGACGCCAACGTCTACAGCCTGTCATTAGCGGGTAACTGGCGGGAAACCCTCTTATGCTACCTTGGCATCAAGGCTGACAGAACCGAGGCCCTCGGTAAGCTTTCGCATGATGATAGGGTTTGGAAATAAGGGGCTCGTTAGGAAAATACAGAAAGAAATGCCAGCAGTCTACAACGCCATAGAAGGCAAAAGGGAATGGTTAGACTATTTTTTACTGTTAGGTACGTTACATTGTTTTTTAATATTATTAATTATGTGGAAAGAAAGAAAAACACGTGCCAAGAGTTGGTACCGAACCCACGCCTTTCGATTAACTCTCGAATGCCTCACCAATTCGGCTATCTGGGCGACTGTGTTCTCCTTCACTTTCTGGGGTATTTGTATTTACTACTGTATCTGACGCTTGACGGTGGTAGCCAGTGCCACTGAGACTACACGGGGAGAAGGGGACCTTCTTTCTAACCCCCGGGGCGTGACGCGGACGTCTACAGCATGTCATAAGCGGGTAACTTGTGGGAAACCATCTTATGCTACCCTGGATTCATGGCTGCAAGAACCGAGGCCCTCGCCAACCTTTCGCAGGATAATGGGGTTAGGGAATGAGGGGCTCGTAAGGAAAATACAGAAAGAAATGCCAGCAGACTATAAGGCCAAAGAGGGCATAGGGGAATATTTAGACTATTTATTACCCTTAGAGACGTTACATTGTTTTTTAAATTAATAATTACTTCAGAAAGAATGAAAAAAACGCGCCCAGAGTCGGGATGGAACCCACGCCTTTTGATTAAATCTCGAATGCCTCACCAATACGGCTATCTAGGCGACTGTGTTCTCCTTCACTTTCAGCGGTATTTATATTTACTACAACATCTGACGCTTGAGGGTGGTAGCCAGCGCCACTGAGACTACACGGGGTGAAGGGGACCTTCTTTTCAACCCCTGGGGCGTCTCGCGAACGTCTACAGCCTGTTAAAAGCGGGTAACTGGCGGGAAACCCTCTTATCCTAATTGGGTATCAAGGCTGCCAGAACCGAGGCCCTCGCTAAGTTTTGGTCCAATAATAGGGTTTGGAAATGATGGGTTCCTTAGGAATATACAGAAAGAAATGCCAGCAGACGCCAAAGAAGGCATAGAGAAATTTCTAGACTATTGTTTTCTGTTGGTGACGTTACATTGTTTTTTATATTATTATTTACGTGAGAAAGAAAGAAAAACACGCGCCCAGAGTGGGGACCGAAACCACGCCTTTCGATTAGATCTCGAATGCCTTACCAATTTGGCTATTTGGGCGACTGTGTTCTCCTTCACTTTCTAGGGTATTTATATTTACAATAATTGTATCTGATCCTTGAGGGTGGTAGCCAGAGCCACTGAGATAAAACTGGGGGAAGGGTTCTTATTTTCAACCCCCGGGGCATGACCCCAACGTGTACAGCCTGTCATAAGTGGCTTACTGGCAGGAAACACTCTTATGCTACCTTGGCAATAAAGCTGCCAGAACCGAGGACCTCGCAAAGCTTTCGCACGATAATAGGGTTTGGCAATGATGGTTTCGTTAGGAAAATACAGAAAGAAATGCCAGCAGTCTACAATGCCAAAGAAGTCATAGGGAAATGGTTAGACTATTTTTTACCGTTGGTGACGTTAAAGTGTTTTTATAATAATATTAATTACTTGAGAAAGAAAAAAACCATGCACCCAGAGTTGGGACCAACCCACGCCTTTCGATTAGATCTCAAATGGCTTACCAATTCGGGTGTCTGGGCGACTGTGTTCTCATTCACCTTTTGGGGTATTTATTTTTACTTCTGTATCTGACGCTTGAGGGTGATAGCCAACGCCACTGAGACTACACGGGAAGAAGGGGACCTTCTTTTCATTCCCCTGGGCGTGACGCGAACGTCTACAGCCTGTCATAAGTGGGTAACTGGTGGGAAACCCTCTTATGCTACCTTGGCATCAAGGCTGCCAGATCCGAGGCCCTCGCTATGCTTTCGCTTGATATTAGGGTTTGGAAATGAGGGGCTCGTGAGAAAAATATAGAAAGAAATGCCAGCAGTCTACAATGCCGAAGAAGGCATAGAAGAATGTTTAAAATATTTTTTACCATTACTTACGTTACATTGTTTTTTAATATTCCTAATTATGTGACAAAGAAGGAAAAACACGCGCCAAGAGTGGGTACCGAACCTACCTTTCGATTACATCTCGAATGCCTTACCATTTCGGCTATCTAGCGGACTGTGTTCTCCTTCTCTTTCTGGGGTATTTATATTTACTACAACTGTATCTGATGCTTGAGGGTGGTAGCCAGCGCCACCGAGACTACAGGGAAGAAGGGGACCTTCTTTTCAACGCCCAGGGCGTGACGCGAATATCTACAGCCTGTCATAAGCGTGTAACTGGCGGGAAACCCTCTTATGCTACCTTGGAATCAAGGCTGCGAGAACCCTGGCCCCGAGCAAGCTTTCGCATGATAATGGGGTTTTGAAATGAGGGGCTCGTTAGGAAAATACAGAAAGAAATGCCAGTAGTCTACAACGCCAAAGAAGGCACAGGTGAATGGTTAGACTATTTTTTACTGTTAGTTACGGTACATTGTTTTTAAATAATATTGATTACGGTAAAAAGAAAGAAAAACACACGCCCAGAGTGGGGACCAAACCCACAAATTTCGATTAGATCTCGAATGCCTTACCAATTCGACTATCTGGGCGACTGGGTACTCCTTCACCTTCTGGGGTATTTACAGTTACAACAACTGTATCAGACGCTTGAGGGTGGTAGCCAGCGCCACTGAGACTACACAGGAAGAAGGGGACCTTCTTTTTACCCCCTGGGCGTGACGCCAACATCTACAGCCTGTCATAAGCGGGTAACTGGCGGGAAACTCTCTTAGGCTACCTTGGCATCAAGGCTGCCTGAACCGAGGCCCTCGCTTCGCTTTCGCACGTATATTGGGTTTCGAAATGAGGGGCTCGTTAGAAAAATTCAGAAAGAAATGCCAGCAGTCTAGAAGGCCAAAGAGGGCAAAGGGGAATGTTTAGACTATTTTTTACCGTTAATGAGGTTACGTTGTTTTTATTATTAATAATTACGTGAGAAAGAAAGAAAAACACGCGCCCAGAGTGGGCACCGAACCTTTGCCTTTCGATTAGATCTCGAATGCCTTACAAATTCGGCTATCTGGGCGACTGTGTACTCCATCACTTTCTGGGGTATTTATATATACTACAACTGTATCTGACGCTTAAAAATGGTAGCCAGTGCCACAGTGACTACACGGGGAGAAGGGGACCTTCTTTTAAACCACCGGGGTGTGACGCGAACGTCTACAGCCTGTAATAAGCGGGTACTGGCTGGAAACCCGCTTATGCTACCTTGGCTTCAAGGCTGCCAGAACCGATGCCCCTTCTAAGCTGTCGCCCGGTAATAGGGTTTGGAAATGAGGGGCTCGTTTGGAAAATACAGAAAGAAATGCCAGCATTAGAAAACCAAGAAATGCCAGTTGTAGACTTGTGGCATTTCTTTCTGTATTTTCCTAACGAGCCCCTCATTTCTAAATTCAATTATTGTGCGAAACCTTAGCGAGGGCTGCGATTCTACTACTGGGATTTCTTTCTGTATTTTCCTAACGAGTCCCTCATTTCCAAACCTGTTATCATGCGAAAGCTTAGCGAGGGCCTCTGTTCTTGCAGCCTTGATGCCAAGGAAGCATAAGAGGGTTTCACGCTAGTTACCCGCTTATGACAGGCTGTAAACGTTCGCGTCACGGCCCGGGGGTTTAAAAAAAGGTCCCCTTCTTCCTGTGTAGTCTCAATGGCGCTGGCTACTACCCTCAAGCGTCAGATACCGTTTGAGTAAATATAAATACCCCAGAAAGTGAAGGAGAACACAGTCGCCCAAATAGCCGAATTGGTAAGGCATTTGAGATCTAATCGAAAGGCGTGGGTTCGGTCCCCACTCTGAGCGCTTGTTTTTCTTTCTTTGTCACATAAGGACAAATAATAAAAAGCTATGTGAAGTCACTAATGGTAAAAAATAGTATAACCATTCCCCTATGCCTGCTATGGCGCTGTAGACTGCTGGCATTTTTTTCTGTATTTTCCTAACGAGGCCCTTATTTCCAAACCCTATTATCATGCGAAAGCTTAGCGAGGGCCTCGGTTCTGGTAGCCTTGATGCCAAAATAGCATAAGAGGGTTTCCCACCAGTTACCGAGCTGTATACGTTTGCGTCATGCCGGGGGGGGGGTTGAAAAAAGGTCCCCTTCTCCCCGTGTTGTCTCAGTGGCTCTGGCTACCACCCTCAAGCGTCAGATACAGTTTCAGTAAATATATATACCCCAGAACGTGAAGGAGAACACAGTCGCCCAGATAGCCGAATGGGTAAGGCATTCGAGATCTAATTGAAAGGCATGAGTTCGGTCCCCACTCTGGGCGTGTTTTTTCTTTCTTTCTTACGTATTTACTAATATAAAATAACAATGTAACGACACTAACGGTAAAAAATAGTCTAACCATTCTCCGATGCCTTCTTTGGCGTTGTAGACTGCTGGCATTTCTTTCTACATATATATATATATATATATATATATATATAATCTTTTTTATATATATAAATTTATTCTGGAAACAATTAAACCTTACATAGAGAGCGAAAAAATCAGGTAAGTAGAGACAGAGACCAACGAGAAAGACAATAAATATAAGAATAAATGTTTACTGATGTGTCAGAAAGAAGACTTCCTTTCTTCAGAGTACAGAATAAGTTGTATTCATGGCTATATATATACAAAAAATGTAGCAAGGGCAAGGGCAGG
Organism: Haemaphysalis longicornis; assembly: GCF_048455015.1. Classification (NCBI taxonomy): domain Eukaryota; kingdom Metazoa; phylum Arthropoda; class Arachnida; order Ixodida; family Ixodidae; genus Haemaphysalis; species Haemaphysalis longicornis. The sequence goes on along the minus strand of NW_027526325.1, from coordinate 4,442,926 downwards.
GCAAGGAAACGGAGAGTTTATACATTGGGTTCACGGTTGCTGGGCAGCAAAAGAATGAGAGAAGTGGAAGAGGGAGGGGAGAAAAAATAAATACATAAAAAATAATGAAAAGGACAAAAAGAACCTACAGTCTCAACCTACAACCTACAGAACCTACCTCACATGACAGATCCCCACTGGCAACTGAAACGCAAAGATGGCCCAAATAGAGCCCTGGCTGCAACCCTCACCCAGCTGCCCACCGATGGTTTGGGTTGAGCGGTCGCCAAGACAAGCAAGACCGACGTTGAGTGTTTAACTGTGCCTCGAATCAGTTGCGCTTATATCCCCAGAGAACGGGATCTCCAGCCCAAGACCAACAACAAGACCGGACCCTTTCGATGCTGTTTCCGGAAGTTGGGAAAGACTTTTACGTCTGGAAAAGGACAAATGTACTCGTTTGCAACATCAGACAACGTGTTGTACCGTCTGTACCAGCTGGCCACTGGCACAACGTATAAACAAGTGGTCGTTCTAAAAAAACTGCGGGAAGCGATCATTCAAGTAGCCCATGAGAGCACCATGGCGGGGCACCAAGGTGTTTGAAGGACGACCCACTGCGTTTTGCAAGAGTATTTCTGGCCAGACCTGCTTCGAGACGTACGACATTTTGTCAGAACGTGCGGCACCTGCGGCATAACATACAGAAAAGAAAGGCGGGATCTTGGGCACCAGCAGGAGGCATGACTTGCTGTACTTACTGTACATGCAGGTGGTACATAAGTAAATATCAGCGCAGAAAACAGAAACAGCAATGTAGTGAAATGACAGTCATACAAAGTATAATAGCGAAAAATATACAAATTTGTTTACTTTTAATTATATAGGAAGAATACGGAGCTGACATTCTTGAACAACTTACTTAAAAACTTACAACATGAACAGAATCATATGAAAAAGCATATTCAAGTCACGCTTTTTAACTTAAGACAAAGTAACCAACCCCAAAAAGAAGAGCAATTGTGCATGAAATCCAGTGGTACACAGGCAAATAATAGCAAACCTACAAACACTCAAGTTAACACTTATATACTCCACAAATACGCTTTCACTGGTGGCGCAATGCCGCTGGGGATGCGAGTGTTGCCGCATTAACAGAACATATTTTCTAATTTTGGTGCAAAGTCAGATACCGATGTCGCATTAGTTAACGAGGGATCTAAATAGTTCCATTTCCTTACTGCAAGTGGAAAAAAGGAGTGCTTGAACGTGTCATTGCGGTAGGAGTACTCTTTCAGTGTGTGTGAATGTTTGTGCCTGGTAACGCGGGAGTCTGATGGACGAATATACAATGATGGGTCAATTTTATAATGGTTGTGAAGTAGCTGAAAAAGAAATTTAGGGCGTGCTGTTTTGCTTTAATCGCAAGTGTTTGGAGGCCAGAGCTTGCTAACATATTTGTGGGAGAATCAGTGCGCTTATATTTGTTGCAGATGAACCTTGCTGCCTTCCTCTGTACATTTTCTAGCTTTTGAATTTTAGTGACTGTATAAGGAAACCACACTGTGTTAGCATATTCTAATACCGGTCTTACGTAACTAGTATAGGCTAAAAGCTTGTTTGAGTGAGGGGTCAACCGAAGGCATCTGCGAAGATAAAAGAGCTTGGGGCAGTGCAACTGAAGTAATATTAGAGATGTGCGCATCCCATCTGAGGTTGGAAGTATTCGTGACGCCTAAATATTTGTGTTCATTCACTTTTTTAAGCCTTGTGACTCTAATGCTGTAGTCATACTGCATAGCTTCTTTTTTTCGGGTTATCGTCATGCACACTTTTTTTTGGGTTAATCGACATTTGCCACATGTCGCACCAGTTGGAAAGATGGTGTAAAGAATTGCTTTGTGTAAGGTGATCTGCATGACTGTTAATTTCTTTGTAAATAATGCAGTCGTCGGCGAAGAGCCTAATGTTGCAAGATATACTGTCTGTGATATCGTTAATAAAAACAAGAAATAACAAAGGCCCCAAGACGGAGCCTTTTGGTACTCCGGACGTAACAGGCAAGGTTTCTGGTGGTACTTGGTCATACAGGACATATTGGGAACGGTTAGTTAAGAAGACTTTAACCCAATCTGTTAATATTCCATCTCCAATAATACTTCGAAGTTTTGCAATTAATATATTGTGACATACGGAATCAAATGGTTTAGCAAAGTCTAGTAGTATGATATCCGTTTGCGTGCAATTGTTAATAGATAATGCTAAATCATGAACAACTTCTGTCAGTTGCGTGATAGTCGATAATCCGCTGCGAAACCCGTGCTGGCAAAATGACAAAACGCCCTTAGTCTCTAAAAAAACGATTAAGTATTTCAAGATTATATGTTCCAATATTTTGCATGACGTGCTGGTTAAAGATATTGGCCTAAAGCTTGAAGGATTATCGCTATTTCCTGCTTTGGGAATCGGTGTGATTTTAGCTTTTTTCCAGTCGTCTGGAAGTTTTGCTAGGGCGAGAGATTTGCGGAAAATCATACCAAGGTATTTGCTGCACCATTCGACATATCGCTTAAGAAAGGGATTGGGGACGTCATCTGGCCCGGAAGATTTTTTAGGGTCTAGTCCGAGCAAAAGGCAAAATATTCCTTCATCAGTTACATATAGAGGGCTGATTCCAGTATTATTCATATGTGCAAGCTGTGGAATTTGCCCGTCATCTTTTTTAAAAACGGAATGGAAAAAGTTGTTTTACATATTGGACTTTGCCTTTTTCTGTTGCAATGAAAGTTCAGGACTGTTGTTTTTTCTAGGGCTGAAATGCTTCCAGAACCTTTGTGGGTTACCAGTAATGAATGGCGGTAGCGTTACTTTAAAGTAATGTTGTTTTGCTTGCTTTGTTTTGGCCTTAAAGTGTGAAATAGCTATTTTTAGTTTTGATGTATTCGCACTGCGGCACTGTTGTTTTACCGCTTTGCGAAGTCGTTTGACTTTCCTCTTTGCGTGTAGAATTTCTCTTGTGATCCAGGGGTTATTTCTTTGCGGTCGTGTAGGCCGCAATGGAATAAATTTATTCATGCAGTGCAGAACAGTGTGCTTGAACCTTAGCCAGAGGTCATTTACAGTTGTGGCAGGATCACAGATCAATTCCACAAACTCGTAAAATTCATGAGCTAAATAAGTTAGTACGCTGGCGTCGTCTGCTTTACTTAAGTCTGGAACATGGTTTAGTGTTGATTGTAGGTGTAATCTATGATCAAGTGTTAAACGGCAAATAGGCACTCTGTGGTCTGAAATGCCCTCTACAACATCAACTTGTGTCCATATGGCTAAGGTGACTTCTAATAAGTATTAAATCTTGTACACTTGTGGCTGTTCCTTCAACACGAGTTGGGCATGAAACAATTTGATGGGGGTTAAAATTTAAAATTAAATCGAATAAATCCTCTGAACCCTGTGAGGTGTGGTGCATGGTACTCCAGTTTATATCAGCAAGGTTAAAGTCACCCATTATCACGACTGCAGAGCTATGAACATGCTGCTGAAGAAAATTGTGTATGGAAACTATGCATTCGGAACCAGAAGATGGGCTACGATAAACGCAAACCGCCACTATGCTTGTGCTATTGCACAAAATTTTGAAGAAAACCGCTTCTGTGTCCAGAACGTCTGGCAGTAGTGTGTATGAAATGGAACGTCGAAATAACAACGCGACGCCTCCGCCTCGAGATGGTGTGTCTTTTCTGATGACAGAATAGTTAGGTGGAGTGAATTAATGGTCGAGTATATCTGACGAAAGCCAGGTTTTTGTGATTGCTACAATATCTGGTTCATGAAGTAGCAACAGGTCTTCAAGTGGCTGCACTTTATTCACGACGCTTCTGGCGTTCACGTTTAGCAATGTTATTTTTTGTTTTGCGTGGTACTCCGCGTGTTTGGCCGAGTTGGTATTTCGTAGTTTTTTGGTTTGTTCAGAGGCACCCTTTCTTCTTTCTCCTCATCCCAAACAAACGTGCAGTCATTTATGTACAGCTTCTCGAAAGCCAGCGTCACTTTTTCGTTTTTGTCTCGGTTCGATTTCGCACTATCCCAAAGCTTTTTTCCAAATTCGCGAGTTTTTCCCAAAGCTTTTTTCCAATTTCGCGAGTTTTGCGACAAAAATCTTCGCCAAAGGCGTAATCGGTGCCCTTTAGATGCTTTCCATTCTTTAATATGGCTTCCTTCTGACGCGAATCCACAACTTTGAAGATAACTTGTCTGGTTTTATTAGGAGCGGGTTTACCTAGCCGGTGGATGCGCTCGATCGCAATCGGTTGTAGTTTGAGTTTATCTTGTATGACGTCATTGTTCACGGCTTGTGCGAGGGTTTCACTTGTCTCAGATTGTGCTTCCGGCAATCCGTATACGATTAGATTGGATCTTCTGCTCCTATTCTCAAGATCGTCTATTCTTTTTTCTACTGTTTGTATTACCCTGGTCAATGAATTAAGTTGCGTTTTGCAGTGCCCTAGCTCTACTTCAAGGACTGACAGAGCGTCAAGTTTGTTATCTATGTCTACTAGCCGCGTTTCTTTAAGTTCTTAAATTTCGTTTGCAATGTCCTTTAGTTGGTTAAAAACTTCTTCAAGGGTGGGGCCTGGGTTAGTTTCAATGTCTCCTCCCAACAATAACAGTTTTTTAAGAAACTTCAGATCAGACGTTTCTTTTTTCTCTGTTCACCGTGTTATTAACTAGCTCTCAGACGTAGATTTTTTTTAAGGTGGCGATGGTGGCTCGACCCATGAGTCGAGCCACCATCGCACGCTAGAACCCGGTAGGGCCTCTCATTACTACCGCAAATACGGTGGCAAGGGGTGCGTCTAGAAAATTTCTGTCCTAGTGCCAATTGTTTTTAATTGGCCCTCTACACCAATTTTTTTCTTAAAAGAAATTTGAGATTCCTGTTATATTATATTCTGTACTTCATATTCCCGCTCGAATAATCCTCACCATAGTACTTGCGCTCTTTGGCCATGAAGCCCGTGCGCCAAGAAAACCTAACATCATCATCAGCGCAAGTGTGCAAGTGCGCAGCGAACGATCAGTGCACAGCGAACGATTATCGGGTGTTCGCCACATGTGGGACATCCACGCGGCGGGGGGTTGCAACAGAGCTGGTTGGTCCGGCGGCAGGGGACTACGTTAAAGAGCCCCGTGACGATAGGGTGCACGTCGGTGACGTCTGCGGAGAGCAGCCGCGTAGTACACGGCCCGCGGCTCGGGCAATGCTTTTCGTATCGTTAACTTTCCTAGCGTTTGGTGCCCCTCTTCTTTGACGACGTCAGTAAGAGAAGCGGTCTGGGGTATTGGACGTTGGGAAAACTTTTCGCCTCATCTCTCTCACGTCTGCGCGAATATGCTAGAGTCAGCTACCAGTGAGAACACGCACGCGGTCGAAATAGTCCGTATTGCCGTGCAAACAAGGTTGCGGTCATACTGCGTAGCAAGCATTTCCAGATCCTTCTCATTGTGCTTGGCCTCGGTCCTGAATTAGGCTACGTTTCAAGCGAATTTCTGTCAAGACCAGAAAACAGTTCCTCCTTCAGACCGCGCATTAAGAATCGTAGCTTCTTTGTTTAAAAAATGCCAAAGTCAGCATGCCTACAAAGCCTTTTCACCAGTTTCACGAATACCACACGGATTGATTAGGGTGCTGTCCGCATTTGAAGCAAGGCTTCATCCATCCGTTTTACCCAACCGTTTTGAACGTCGTGATAATTGCGTTCTGAATTCGTACCAGGACTTTAGGCAGCTCTCATAGTTTTCGAACCATATCCGACTAGAATCTTCAAAGTAGAAGAGCACTTGCCTGAGCGTCTCTGCTTCGTACCATCGGTTGAAAGCCTGGCCGGTTAGACTTGCTCCAGTCAGTCTTCGGGATCGTGTTAAGGTGAACTATGAAATGATGGGGCGTCCCTAGGCTGCTGAATGATGAGGGCGAGATTAGTAGCACTGGCCTTGGCCCCTGCGTTGATCATGGTGGTTTCCACGACGCCTTCTTTCTTCACTTTATCCGGAGCAGACTAAACTCCGGCTGAAGGCCTTTGCTGTCGGTGGCCGACACGAGCTCGGCTTGCTTTTCGGCTTCATGAGGGCTTAGGCTGCCTGTAAGCACCACCTAAGCAGATGTCACGTAGCCAAAGACGACACAGGTGTCTTGACGGGAAAAGAATGGTTTTGGAGCGAAGTTGTGCTTGCTAACAATTCAGAGATTACAGAGGTGACGAAAAAGCAGTAATTTAAGTGACGTTGGAAGGTTGGTGACGTCGAATCGAATGCCGTGGATTTTGCTCGGCGAGCATTTATCTTTTGGCGTGATCACAGAACACTGGATATCACACAAGAATTGTTGTCCAATATAGAAAAAGCGAACCAATTGCTTATAAAATGCGATAACCCATGTAGCATAAAAAGAAATACATGGAATGTGTTCTTCGCTTGGCCCACGGATAACACCGCCGGGTGCGGACAGGTAGTAAAACTCACACATAAAAAAACCGAATGCATGGTTCGCGGCAATATTACACCCTATAAGGCCTAGGCGCTTTATTCCTTATCGAATCCCTTTTTTCACAAGTTTAGCTGCGCTTATTTTTTTCCAATTACTTGCATGATAAAATTATAAAAAGTACATACTGTGTAAGTCTTCATGCACTCGCACATCACTATGCGCTTATATTCATTTGTTTGTCGGCTGATTTTTTCTAACTGTTTGCTCTGGGAGGGGGCGAGAGGAAAGCCAGCTTTTTAAGTGCAATGCACTTCTTAAGCGACCCTGAACGTGCGTCCACCGGCGATGTCCGCGCACGTGGAGATGGGCGCGCGCAGCCTGGCCACTGACATGGCACATACCCACGTGAAGGATTGTCCAGGAATCTCCTCGTCTTCCTTGGCAACAGGGGGAGATGGGCGCGCGCTGCCTGGCTGCTCACATGGCACATACCCACGTGGGGGATTGGCCAAGAATCGGGCGTGAGAAGGCTAATGCACCTGCTTAAAGGAGTACTGACACGAAATTTCAAAGCTGACATCCGCTCTAGCAATCAAGTACAACGACAACACAAACAGGTGTCTGTGAAAAAATGCATCTTTCTTTCTTTGTAGTTGTGTGTGTTTGTGTGATCTCTCTTTCCCGAACATTACCGAACCACGCGAATTCAACTCGTGCATTCGCACTTTCACATTCTTCCCCTAGGGGAAATGCGGGGAATTTTATTCCGTTTAGGAAAGGCAAGGCGTAAAGGAGTAAATCCGTGAGTGAAAACAGACACAACTAATATCAGCCGCAGAAACACACATTGAGACGAGTCCCAATATGTATCCACTGCAAAGGTTCACAGGATGTTGTTTGAAGCGCAGTGACACAAAAATATAATTGCAATTCCAGCTCTTGTCGCAGCAGCTTTGGAGTGCTGTGAACATATACGCAATTGCTGAGTTTCGGCCCTGCATCAGCACGCCTCACCCTAAGCATCCTGAGGATTAGCTGTGGTTAATTGAGCGACGACACACACAGCGGAACTACAAGCCTGACTCAGCGCGGTAATGCTCGGCGCGTTATGTGCAGGTAGTCATTGGCGAAAGCAACGCTGAGGATACCAGGCGTTTGGCATGGCCATACATCATTTGGGTACAGCGAGAGCGTTAATGTTATACCGTCGTAGCTAATTTTTGTTGGATTCATTCATGCTGAAATTTGTAAATGTCGCGGAGGGTATCGGCCAGTGTTTGTGGGTGAGCATGGCTGATTACTCATCTGTTTAATTAGACACACACGGTTAAAGACTTCCAAACCAAGAAGTGTTTTAAGCATAACGCTTTGGTTAAAGCTTGTTTGTCAATTACCAAGTGGCTATGCTTTGAATACAAAATTTCAAATTGCACATAAAACGAGAGCGCTTCCAAAACACCCAAACTGCATTGCTTACTTCGCCACAAAGCATCTCCTGCACGATATTTTTCTACCGGTTCAATATTATTTGCTCAGGGTTGGCACATTTCTTCTGTAGACATATCAATGGTTGCAGAAAAGCAATGTGGACTGCTAAACCGACTTTAAAAATTTTTGGTGACCATAAATTAAAAAGGCACCAATGTATAATATTTTAGTCGTACCCTTTACTAATAACTGCCGTCATGCCTTGGGCAGGAAAATTTACAGAGTTCTTGGTGCATAAAAAAACGTTATCTCTTTCCTAAATCTGCATGTGACAATCGATCGAACGCCGTTTCATCGGACGTCGTTTAATCGAGGGCATGCCCGTTTCATCGAAATCTTTTCATCGAACGCCGTTTCATCGAAGTGACGTAGCTCGTTTTATCGAATGCTTTTCGGAAGCTGCGGTCGCGATGAGTACTGGTGCTATAAATGTTTTTTCGTCATAAAAAGATGCATGAAGGACTAAAGCCTTTATACTTAAGGGTCGCGTAAAAAACCGCGCATCTTTCAAGCACAAGTCTTTGTCACTGCCACTTTCCCTAGTGATTACCGATTATCGGTCGAATTGCCAGAAGGCCGACAATTTTAGGGCGCACTAAAATAATGAATTTATTGTCAAAACAAAATATCTTGCAATGACGATGCTAGCTGTATATGCAACTGCATGGTACCATAAGTTAAAAGTGTCCGAAAACACAGTCACTGTGTTAATTGATGAGCAATTGCCATCAAAAAGTCCTTCATAGGAATGTCTCATGTTGTTCGAGGTGCGCTCAAGGGAAGCTCCTTTGGCCAGCACACCCTTCCTCTGCTTCGGCAGCTGCTACCAACGCAGGAGTGCTTTCAGGTGGTCGTCCGTGGCGTTTTGCCCCTGTTGTAGGCGGCTGATGAACCGCCAAACGCCAGGATGGGAGACTCCAACGACCTTTGAGGACCTGCTGTGCCAGGTCTCTAAGCAGTTATTTCCATGCGGTAACCGTATTTCCGCTAAGTGACCGACCGGAAGGCATGTGGAAACCGGGGCGGCGCGTGGATCACTAGACCACAGGGCAGCTGGCGTGGCTTTCCGACGACGTAATTCTTTTCGAACCCATATATCAACTGCCATGCGGCTGGCGAATAGTGACGTTTGTGCCGTGTAATAACTTTTCGCAGCGTTTCGTGGCATATGGAATGGCTTGGCGTCCTTCAGCGTTTAGAAAACCGGAAACTTGCTGCGTAGGGAAAAAAGAATGCGCCGAGAAGCTTAGCGCGTGAAACTGCCTCCGGAAAGTACTTACATGGATGATCTGAGCAGGACCGCTAGTAGTGCGAGTAGCCATCCGTTTTAAAGCTTCGTAAGCATGCAGGACGTTCACCCTTGTGCTGGCTGGAGCGTGGTTATGTTCTTGGGCTCTGCGTGCTTGTTGGTCGGCTTGCCCTTCTTAAATAGTTACCACGCGGCCTCTCCATTAGATGTAGCAGTCACACGCCCAATACACTCTGCAGTCAACCTTTTTGTCGACAATGTATTGTTGTCAATTCTATTTTTTGACGCCGTTGTCGAGTAATGTTAGCCGAGTCGCCTATGTAGGTGCCAGAATTTTGAGAACTCATCAAAGTCTCTCCGCATGCCACTGCCCTTGGTCCCATGCTTGAACAAATAAATTATTTTCTATCGCAAAAAAGTGCACAGCTTGGAGGGTCACAAATAAAAAGATGAAGCTGCAGTGGGCATGGTGGGCCTAGCGCAAGCATGACTCCGACGAAGCCATTCTCTATATTTTGCAGTGCTTCTTGCTATGCGTTGTTCGAAACACAGCAGCCAGGTTTGCAGCGCCATCCCACCACCTGTGCACCAACTTGAGCCGCAGCATAACACTTTTTGTCTGTCTTCATTCCCTTGGGAATGACGTACCTCATCCGGCCCTGTGACATGAAGGACTGGTGTAGTGACGGATCTTGTTCGCCAAAAAGGCTTGGGCAGGTGTTTGGCCTCAACAAACTGTGCATAGTGCCATACTGGTACGGTGTCATCCGGAAGCACCACCAATCCGGAGAATCGGCGCTAAAAGAGACTACTGCTGCTTCTAATCTTGTACAGGGCCGTGTATGTGTGTGCGCGTGTGTGCATTGCCCTCATGAGGATCGGTGATGGGACCCTTGACACAAAATGGCAGCGTATCTGCTCCTTTCGTTGCAAATGTTCTGAAAAGACGATAGTCTTTGTAGACATTTGCAAAGGAAATGCCCCCCTTTCTTCCCGTTCTCCTCTCAGGCTGTTCCTCTACCGTCGCGCTCATTCCAAGGTAAATACACTAAAGGTTTGCGCACGGCGATTTGAATTCATCGCGTTCCACTGCTACAGGCAGGGTTCCTTGACGACAGTGCTGCAGTATGGCGGAGACGCGCGTGAATGGAGGCGGCCAGCTACAAGGTTTAAAGAACCGCGTGGACGAGCTCCGCGTGCGTTTCAATCAGAACGTGGAACCTAGCTAGTGGAACCTCCCTTTGCTGTTGCAGCGTAATTTTTAAATGCAGAGCATTTCAGTAACTCACGATGTCACCCGCATTGACGTCCGTAGTCTGCACAGCACCCTCCTTACTATATAAAAAAAAAGAAATACTACCAGGTGCGAGGTTTCGATCCCCCGACCCTGCGGGCGGAACGCAATGTACATGATGCTCCAACCACTGCGCCACAAAGCCGACACAAATGGGACGCTATTAACGCGCCTTATATCGTTGACTCATTCAAATTATTGCTGACGAGCGCTCTCTCGTCAGCAGTTGCCACAAGTGCAACAACAATAACGTAACGCCAACTACTTAACGTCGTGCGCCCCCGAAAATGCTCTGCATTTGATCGTGCCCCTCGCGAGGGGGATGTTTCAATGCGTCTTCCTACTGGCCAGTACACTCGTCGCCATCTGTCGGATGTTGTGCCAACCCTTTGCGGCTGATGGCGCGCGATTTGAAACTACATTTGCATATGATCAAACTGAAAGGCTCTCCAAGAAAAACAAATACCAGTGCCAGAGTTTCTGCAGTGGATGTAGTATTTGTTAATCATCTCCTCCCTCCCCCCTTCGTTTCAACCTTTTTCGCTCTCCCGGCCCTTGCGGGACTAAAATTCGTGACTGCGGCCCGCTCACTGATGTGAGTTTGAGACCCCTGGTCTATAGTTTCCCGATCACTGCCGCAGCATGCACACGTTTCATCCTGCTGCCTCTAGCTACCCGTGTATGCCCGAGTTCTCAGGCACCCTGCCCGTGCCTCGAAGAGCAACGCACTGCCTCTCTTCATATGCCGCCAGGACGAGGCTGTTTTCTGCAGTAGATGTAGAATATCATCTGCTATCAAAAAACCAAGCATCCATAATTTTTTTTATTACAGGAACACTGTAAATATCTCTTGTGAACTAATTTTCTGTCTTATATCTGCGTAATGTGCTGTTATTGTTCAACAAAGTTGAGAAGTTATAACATATAAATCAGGCTTAGACGATTACATTTGGCTTTGAGTATATAAGACTATGGCGCAGTAAGCATTTTACTTTGGCCGGGTGGCTGAATGAAGTCACAGACAGACATACGGACAGACAGAGAGACATACAGACAGACGAAAATTTCTGGGTTTAAGTAGCCCATGAAAGACTATCGTCATTAAAAAACGCCGAGCGGGCCACACGGGGACGGCGTCACCGGGTCAGCATTGGGAATGACTCATAGTGCAAAGGGCACGTTCGTACAATCTTGGAGATGCGGCTCGAACACCCCTTCATTTCCCAATAAGAACTCCTTTTGTGACAACCTAATGGGTCATTATGCTCCCGCCAGACACGAGTTGACAGCGGTCCATGACGGCGTGGCAGGAGGAGTGGAAGAACGACGAAAGGTATTAAAACAGGAGGCCGAGCGGAGGGCGATTGCCGTCAATACAGACAGTCACACTTAGAGAGCTCGAGGGGGAGCGATCCGGGGGCGCACGAGACGGGTCGCGAGATGCATTAGCCCAAGAACAGAGGGGGGGTCAGGCCTCCGGAGTCTAGCCATCACTCCAGTGCGACGTGTGACCACCCGTCTCCACACTTAAGCCAACTGACATCCAGCCATCGTACGAGACCGAGTCAAAGCCCGAGCCGGAGAAGCCTCATCGCTGCTTATGCCACCTCTTCGTTCCACCCCGCGTAGCAGCAGCCTAATCGCCTGCGGATACTTTGTTCGAGCCTAAGCCACCACGTTGTGACCGCGGGGAACATCAGGCCCTTCCTACAAGCCCGTTCGGCAACACGCCGAAGCATCCCAGGGACAACGAGCCGTAAGCGAGATCTAGCCAGTTGATACTACTAAATTCTTTGTAAAAACCATCCACGTGTCTGTACCTCCATCTCCTCATGGCCAGTGACTTTCAAAGGTGACGTTATAATCCCGAACCGTGCGAGATTCCCAGCCCAACTTCCCGTACGTGCGATCTTGCATTTTATTGTGACAGGTTATACTGCGTGACTTGATGTGTTCATTTCTTTTTTGCTTATTATTTACGCATTACGGTGTGCTCGACGCCCGAGCGAATATGTTTCGTGTGCCCAAACGCATCGCCGCGTATTTTTTGGTTTTCTCACAGACCAAGGCGGAGTTGGAACTGTGTTCGTGTATCCGCTCAGCAAGCATCAAACAAAGCTTATCATCTCAGGCTAATCAAGCATACAAGGTTCGCACAGCTTGAATACGTTCAATAATGCCTGTAACAATGCATTTAGGACGAAAAATAACTTGTAGTACTAGCTAAATAAAAGATAATGCCTACACCAGCGCCGCTGTTTTGCGTGTTGTAGCAAGCACACTTTTTAATTCAAATATATTGCACAATTGTCTAATTTTTAATATGGTAATGTTTTTTTTTGCACTGCGTACAGTTTCTAATAACAATTTATTGGTAGCTTTTTGCGAAACTGCGGCTTGCGTTAACGTGCGTGCTACGAGGATTTCGGCTGCAGTGGCATGCCTGCGGTGGGAGCCGCTATGTCACTCCAGTTTCTGTTGCTTCAGGCATGTAATTTGATTGCTGCTAAGCTGTCTGTTTTCTGTCCTGGAATTGGAATGTACTGTGCTAGCTCTGCCAAGCAACTGTTGGTGGGTTACCAGCAGTTTTTGAAAGCCAAATATTTTGCTGTGCTTCGTAACTCCTGAAAAGGTGGTGAGCTGCTTTGTTATCTTTTGTGAACGCTTCTTTTTTGTGGGGTGGAGGTATTCAGTGGGCAGGTGCCGTATGTGACGGTGACGGTTCTGGATGACGAGCACCTGTATTGCTTTCATTTCCGATGTGCTTCAAGCGTTAATCAAAAGGTCGACATGTCCACAGTGGACCTGTATTGTCTAATATTAATTGGCGCTTCCTGTATCTAGGCTTACCCAATAGGTTTCTCGGTTTTGTCTCATGGGTTAGCAAAGAAATTCACATGGAGCTATTTCAATCAAGCCCAGTAAAACCGGCTTCACTAAGCAGAAGCGCATTCCTAGAAGACATGTAAAAAGGGTAAATAGAAGCAGCGTGACAGTAAAATGCGGGGTTTTAAATTCTTTTCTTTATAACCAATTAGTGCATTAGGTCACGCTTTTTATTCTCATCAAGTCTAAAGGTACGAGTGTATAATAATTACGCATGTCATTTATCTGAATATGTGTTTACTTAGGATGCATTAGGTACTACACTTTTGTTTCTTTAAGGGCAGAATTTGTGGCCAGACTCGTCAATATATGTTGACACATTACCACTGTTACACTTCTCATCATTACATTTTTAGTGAAAAAAACTGCTGAAATGGCCCCTTAAACTTTGCTCGTCCGAAAACGTTTTCACAATTTTCACAACAGTTCTTACTGTCCACCATGTGCCCCTAGCATACAGCCAGACAGTTGTGGAGGCATGCACAAAAAATTTCGATGCATATCAAATAATTGGGTACCACTGTATAGTTACATGTTTTCTGAGCATGCCAAGACTGGAGCTATCTATAACATAGTACTGGATAATACTAAATAATACTAAATATAATACTGGATAATACTAACATAATACTAAATATCTATCAATTCGTAAACTTGCCCAATTTGGTTTGTTTGCACTTCCTGTGATGTGCAAGGTGGCAAATGCGGCTATTAAAAACAGATTTCCTGCTCACATTATGTTCACTATATTGCACATAGCTTGTTCTTAGCGTATGAACCTATGGTTCCATGCTATTGCCTTCAAAGCTACCTCAAAACATTAGTTATACCGGGTTGTCAGCTCAGACCAAGTTATGAATGAATGTGGTAATGAGGATTCTTTCAGGCATGCCGGTTGTTGCATTTTAAGTTGTCGGATACATAGAGATAACCCAGATGAAGAGAAGGACGGACCAAGGGGGCAGCCTTGGTCTGAAGCAGGAAGTCGAGAATCATCAGAAGCCATAGACATTCTTAGCTATGTAATGTAGATACTGCTATTCGTTTTTATTAGCGGACGGGCTCGTTTTTCATCATCATATGGTGCCTGGAAAGTCGAGAAAGAAGAAGTCGGGGATACTAAACCGGCCTATTGTGTCCAATCGGTAAGAGCAAAGTTGGTGACCACAATGTGGAGGAGGCATTGTTATCATCCGGGAAGAAGAATGCACTAGCGAAAAGTATAGAAGAGCTCGTGACCAACAGAACACAAGCCTTTCAAATGTAGCAAAGACGGTGTTGGATAACGTATGATGTGAAAACTTCAGGCTCACTCATAGGGTAGCTGCAGTGCAACAAATATGAGTTGAGCAAGCTGAACACCGAGGTTAAAAATGTTTACCAGACGACGCGTTCGACACAATTATGAGCTACGATGATGCCACCAAAGGCATGCTGGGCCTGCTAAAGGCTAAGAAGAGATCGCTACGGAATGGTCAATGCCTGCAGGGATCGAAAGCCCCAGCCCCTTCTGTAGTGACGAGTGACGAGTGTCATCTCAGTGTGACGAGTGTCATCTCGATGAAAGCTCCATGAAGCTCCCAATGCTGCAGCTCCAACCATTCAGTGGGAAGTTGTTCCTGCGGCTCAGGTTTTGGACGCAGTTTAAAGGAGCCATGAAGAAAAATACAAGTTTATTTTATTCAAACGATTTCGTGTTCTATAGTGCGCCAGCGCTTGTACGGATGTGAACCATGCTTTATTCACTGAGAAATTAATTCAAGTGAAAATTTAGAACCCCATAATCAGGTTGCAGTGGGTCTCGTGTATGCAGCAATAGTGTTGTTTTCGAGTGAAGTTGCATAGATTACATCAAGTGTCACTGTAGTTTGGTTCCGTCACACATAAATGTTTTTACTTGACCTTTCGTTGAACGTAACTTTCATTTACATTTTCTTATTTATATACTTGTTTACAAACCTGCTAGCCATTGCAGGTTGCAGCAGGGGTAAAAGGGCAATACAGCGTCCACATAAGCAAGAAATCTAACTCTCCTTCAAAGTTTTCAAAGAATTTGCATCTTGTGAACACCTCGGGCGAGAGAATTTCTAGCCACCATTTTCAAAAAACAAAATTTATAATATTACGCGTTGCATATGACTGAAGAAAAAATGGATTCAATTTCGGGTTTTTGTCCAATGGGATTAATTCTTTACTGTGAATTATACCAGACATCACTTTAACTTTTATTTCAGGGATTACATCAGACGTAACTTGAAGCATATGAATAAGGTTACACCAGATTTAACTTTTCACTTTGGGTTAAGTCAAACACATCCGGCTAAATTTTTTGCATCGCATTTCTTTTAAAGTGAGTTTCTTCTGCGGCGAACCAGCCATACAACAAAGCCCTACACACTAAAGGGCATGTACAGTTATGAGTAACTTTAGCAATAACACACTCTTTATGAATATGGGAGGGGTCAACATATTTAATTGAGTTCGTAAACACGTGGAAAATATATAGCTGTCATTCAGCAATATTCCGGTTCGCCTTGACAGGATGCATTGCCGATGATCATAAATTAGGGCTAGCATTCTAATTATGTGACAGTCGGTTCTTAGCTAGGCTGAATGAAACCTGTATTTTCTTCTACTTTTTTTAATAGTTAGTTTCAGTGCCTGTCAACATCCACAAAGCAAGGAGGACACTACTACTTCTTGTACATAAGTTTGGCTTAAAGCGTTTAAAAGTGGTTATCAAATTGTTAAATTAGAAAAGGAAGTCAAAAAGATAACAAAAAAGACTCCCACTCCCAAAGACATGCTATCGCATTAGAATACATAACGGGAATTATGTACAAAAACCTAAAGATGTCACAGGAACATCAAAATGTATCCGTTCACTAGTGTCAGTAGGGTATGTGGAAGAATATTTACGTAAGCAGTGTGCATAGTAACACTAAAAAGAACAGTATACAACCAATGCAGGCGACCGGTGATGAGATATTGGACAGAAAGGGTGGCTTACTCTAAGAACCAGAAAGAAAAGGAATGTTGGCTAAATATGCCACTAAATGAAGAATGTTGGGAGTAACGCTTAGGGTCAGGAATAGAGCTGCTTTGGATGGGGAAACAAACTATCGCGTAGCATAGTATAGTTAAACTTACCTAACAAAAGTAGAATTGGGCTGGCCATGTAATAAAATGAAATGACAACCAGTATTACCAAGGTAAGCCGATAGAGAGACGAAGTACAAAAATTAGGGCAATGAATGGACTCGGGTGGCTGAAGACAGGAGCTGTTGGAAGTCAATAGGAGAGGCCTTCCCCCGCAGTGGACTTAAATATTCTATTGGTGATTGATGCTGAGTATCTGCGCACTTGTGTGTTTTCCCAGATGGCATGTACTAGAAAAGCAGCGTCAAGAACTGGCCACACTCGCAACTATAGAGCCAAACATGACGTAAAAATATCGAGTCATGCGGAACCTACCCGTCGAAGGCATAAGGTAGATTTGTTACTGCAAAAAACCGCAACCAATGCATTTGAACAGTGAAAAGGAACCTACACTACACTCTTTCAATGGTACCCGTTTTAGACAGATGCTCCTAATTTGACGCGACAGACTAAATGTAAAATTGGATTGGTCGTGCGTATAAAGTCTGGCTTTTCGTTTTCAGTGCATATTGTTACACCTAAATTCTTTTTTATTTCTGAAATGTTCGCGTGGCAAGTCTCAAATGTGTGATCTTGCCCAGAGCTATTCATATTTATTTTTGGTGATAAAAATTTTACCTCAAGGTTGAATTTTGCCCGTCAACTTTCTTAAGAGGGACAATAAAGCTAAATATTTTACTTGACCTGTTGGAACCGTAGTTTTAATTCTGCTTTGTGACCGACGACACTTTTTTTGCAGGGAATAAAAAAATAATGTAGCACTTTCTTCATTTCCCTCCCATGTTGCATAATGGAGCCGAATGTGTATGAACTGCCATGTAGTTCTTGGCAAAACTTCAGCAGGTTTGGTCCCTTTTACAGAAACTCCGTGAGAAACACAGTTAACGCATAGCAGATACATTCCTAACGTAGTTGCCTATTTGCTGGTTGAAGTACAAACCAGTAATGAGCAAAAGATGCTTCATGTACTATACTTGGTCGTTAAGATTTAAGGCACCCATAAAGTTAAGGCACTTGTATACAGCCGTTGTGAGGGCATCTGTCGGCACTTCACTTACAAAAAATAATACGTTTCAATCAGTTATCCCGCCGATGCATGACTCTAAGCATTACTAGTCTTTTATTGTGGTAATATTTGGCAATAAACTACAGCAAGTTTTTTTACACCCTGCAAGTTCTTCAACTGAGAAAATAGTGCAAAAGCAAACATCTGTATCCAGCAGGTAAGAAATGCTGTATATAATGGCTGTGGTAATTGTCATCAATTAGGCAGACAACGGGACATGTAATTGAGAGCAATAAGTTAAACTTTGTTGCAACTGCAGTTTCAAATATCGCTGTTCCACATTTACGGGACATGAAAACGTTCTTTTAAACTGTGTACTTAAAATCAGAATAATTGTATTTGCAAAGAGAGGCATGTTAACAGCACGTTACTTTTGTAAACTCCATTGGCATTACAATTCACCCAGCACCATAAAAGAAAAGCACTGCACTTTAACTGCATAAGTATACAGACGCAGTAGAAAACAATGTTTGGTCACCCAAACCATAACCCCACTGCACTAGCTTTGTGAACACTAAACATCGCACACCTACAAGCTACGAGAAAGAACTGCATGAAACCCATCGCAGAGGAGGTTTGCAGCACACAAGTGTTTTTGCTAGCAGGAGCCAGTTCGGCCATAAATTTTGAGGAGAGCTCTACATCTAGAGTAATGTATTGCTGCTTGAAATGCAGTGCCACACAATTATTCTTTACCAGTCACTCTTTCCATGCTGTCATGGCTACTAAATCGAAAATAAATGAAGAGAACGATGTTGAATACAAGCAATGTTTGTATTCAAGCGCATTCTTACACCGTGATATAAACAGAACACTGTAAGAGTGGTGGTTATAAAACCAGTGGAGTAAAAATTTACATGCAACATAAAAAAAAATTAAACAGAAATTTTCTGTTCAGAAAAACTAAGAAACATTTCCTAGTCACTAAGCAATAGTACAAATTTGTCCAAAGGTGCACTCTCCTTTCTACTACTACTTGGAGGTTTTCAGAGGGCAGCACTTGAACGCATCTTGTTTTACCACTCGCGCTAACGAACTTCGGTTGCACATTCAACCCGTCGAGCCCATGCAGTTTTCTCGCCATAATCACCAGCAGTGCGAAAGTTGAGTGAGTACAGGATGCCTAAACAAATTCACTATAACATAACGGCGAAACTGCAGACTTTGTTAATCTTGACATGACATTATTCAACCAGTGGAAATCTAGTACGCTTCCTTAGCGCGAGATCAAAAGCCTGTTTTCATTCTTCCAGCGTGCTTACAAGAACATATGGTACCGCTCTGCCTTGCTCTCTACAAAATCCAAGATAAACGGCGATGCGTTTGGACATGCGAGACATGTTCACTTTTCTTAATGCGTAAATAAAAAACAGGCACTTCACGTAACGTAGAAAATTTCCTGGTGGTAATACGGGATATCACGGGCTTAAAAAAGTTTGGCTGGGGATCTCGCACCGGCCTTCAGCATCGGACAATGGTAAGTAATCTAAAGCACAACGCGCTCTTTTTTAGTCACCACCACCCACCCAAGCCAGCGGGCGGGTTGCACACATAGAACCGGGATAGAGAGATTAGATGAGATAGATAGATAGAGAGATAGATAGGTAGGTAGGTAGGTAGGTAGATAGATAGATAGATAGATAGATAGATAGATAGATAGATAGATAGATAGATAGATAGATAGATAGATAGATAGATAGATAGATAGATAGATAGATAGATAGATAGATAGATAGATAGATAGATAGATAGATAGATAGATAGATAGATAGATAGATAGATAGATAGATAGATAGATAGATAGATAGATAGATAGATAGATAGATAGATAGATAGATAGATAGATAGATAGATAGATAGATAGATAGATAGATAGATAGATAGATAGATAGATAGATAGATAGATAGATAGATAGATAGATAGATAGATAGATAGATAGATAGATAGATAGATAGATAGATAGATAGATAGATAGATAGATATATAGATAGATAGATAGATAGATAGATAGATAGATAGATAGATAGATAGATAGATAGATAGATAGATAGATAGATAGATAGATAGATAGATAGATAGATAGATAGATAGATAGATAGATAGATAGATAGATAGATAGATAGATAGATAGATAGATAGATAGATAGATAGATAGATAGATAGATAGATAGATAGATAGATAGATAGATAGATAGATAGATAGATAGATAGATAGATAGATAGATAGATAGATAGATAGATAGATAGATAGATAGATAGATAGATAGATAGATATATAGATAGATAGATAGATAGATAGATAGATAGATAGATAGATAGATAGATAGATAGATAGATAGATAGATAGATAGATAGATAGATAGATAGATAGATAGATAGATAGATAGATAGATAGATAGATAGATAGATAGATAGATAGATAGATAGATAGATAGATAGATAGATAGATAGATAGATAGATAGATAGATAGATAGATAGATAGATAGATAGATAGATAGATAGATAGATAGATAGATAGATAGATAGATAGATAGATAGATAGATAGATAGATAGATAGATAGATAGATAGATAGATAGATAGATAGATAGATAGATAGATAGATAGATAGACAGATAGAAATTTCATTGCTCATGGGATGGTTGGGCGAATATGCCACCTCGGTTCAGGAAGCCGCAGAGGGCATTGATGATGTGGGCCGCACGTTCCCGTTGCTGTTGGAGACTCGCTGCAACAGCCAGTCACTTTTCGGTGTAATTGCTTGGTTGGGTAGGGTTGTATTGGCACTCCCACAGAATGTGGTCCTGGGTAGCGGGAAAAAGTGGGACAGGGGTGTCTGGCGTGCGTTGCAACAGATCAAGCAGAGTGGGTGTGTGCAGTGTATATGTTTGCGCCTGCTGAATTACTACCTGCTCGCGACTGGTAAGCCCAGAATGGAGGGGAGGGTACGTGCGGCGTACGCTTAGAATGTCTGCTAAGGTGGGCAGCAGAAGGGGAGGACAAGGATTTTTGTCGAGAGCGTCTACAGGAGCCCGGAGGGAAGCTTCGCGGGAAGCTGATGAGCGAGTTTGTTCCCTGCAACGCCTGCGTTACCAGGGATCCAGTGCACGTGAAAAGGTCCTTTACCTTGTTGAAGAGGTACAGTGAGGAGGTGATTGCAAGACCCTGAGCCAGGTGGTAGCATGTTGCATAGCTGGCACATGGCATTTCGGATCGGCTATAGCGTGGTTGCGCAATGAATGTTGGCGTGGATTCAAAAATTTTAGACGGTGCTTAACAAAATCATCGCCAAAGCACATACATTCACGATGAACAGTTTAGAAGTGCTACAGGGATTTTTAAAATGTATTGGGGACTGCTCCGATGTTGCTACTTCCAGTAAAAAGCGTGTAGCGGATGTGACGGCTGCGCGGCCTCGACATCAGATACGTCAGAGGCCCCGACGGCAACAGTGTTAATGCGTCAGCATTCTTTGGCAAGTCTGCCCGCAAAGTCTGCCCTTAATAAAAAAATTTGTACCTAATACAAGCTAAGTAAACACAAAATCAGATAAATTAACATGCGTAACATCATAGACTCGTACCTTCATACTTGATAGAAATAACAAGCGTGACCAAATGCATTATATGGGTATTTAAAAGGCTTTTGAACCCCGCATTTTGTTGTCACGCTGCTTCTATTTCCCCTTTTTACATGTCTTTCTTGCAATTCGTTTGTGCTTAGTGAAGGCTGGTTTACAGGGGTGAAATTAAATAGCACAATTGGGATTTTTTTGCTAACCCATTAGACAAATACAGAGATACTGAGTGGGTTGGCCTAGATACAGGAAGCGCCAATTAATATTAGACAATACAGGTCCACTGTGGACATGTCGACCTTTTGGGTACAGATTGAAGCACATCAGCAATGAAAGCAATAAATCTGCTCGTCATCTGGAACTGTCAACGTTACCCATGGCACCTACCCACTGAATACCTCCTCCCCACATATAAAGCGCTCAGAGAAGATAACAATGCTGCACACCTCCTTTTCAGGAGTTATGAAGCACAGCACAATATTTGGCTTTCAACAACTGCCAGTAACCCACCAACATTTGCTTGGCAGAGCTGGCACACTACATTCCAATTCCAGGACAGAAAACAGAGAGCTTAGCAGCAGTCAAATTACATGCCTGAAGCAACAGAAACTGGAGTGACACGGCGGCTCCCAGCGCAGTCATGCCAGCGCAACCGAGAGCCTGGTAACTCGCATGTGAACGCAAGCCGCAGTTTCGCAAAAAAGCTACTAATACATTGTTTTTAAAAACTGTACGCAGCTTAAAAAAACGCATATTAAAAACTGGACAATTGTGCAATATATTAGAAATAACCAGTGTGCTTGCTACAATACAAAAAAGAGCGGCGCCGGCGTCGGCATTACCTGTTAATTAAGGTAGTACTACACATTATTTTTCATCCTAAAGGCATTGTTACAGGCCTTACCGAACGTATTCAAGCAGAATGAACCTTTTATGCTTGATTAGCCTGAGATAATATGCTTTCTTTGATGTTTGCACAGCGGATATGCACGAACACAGTGCCACTCCGCCTTGGTCGGTAAGAAAACCAGAAGATAAGCGGCGATGCGTTTGGGCACACGAAACATATTCGCTCAGGCATCGAGCATACCTTAATGCGTAAATAAAAAAGCAAAAACGAAACGAACACATCAAGTCATGCAGCAAATCCTCTGACAATGAAATGCAAGATCGCAGGTTAGGGAAAGTGGGGTGGGGAACTCGCATGGTTTCTCAGGACTTTACAATACAACAGCTTATGAAGCACACGGCGCACTTTCATCACAGTCACCACCACCCACCCAACCCAGCGAGGGGTCATGTGCTAGCACAGCTCTGCGTAACTTTATGGCGCAGCAGCTACAGTGGCGCAGCAGCTACATTTTCCTTCCCTCAGCGGATCGGTTAGGCTAGACCGTGACTTAACAATGGATGCGGGCGTGGATTCGAAAATGTTTCGGCGCCTAACGCAACAATCTGAAAAGCATATGTTCGCGTTTACAGTTGAGATGTTTTGCAGGTAAATCGTAAAATTTATTTGGGGCAGGTCCGTTGCTGCCACTGCCACTCTAAAGCGTGCAGCGGTTGTGACGGCAGCGCGCCGGCGACGTCAGAGATGACAGCGTCCCCGAAGGCCACGCCCCCGTAGGAAAGTAGACGAAATGTAATAGCTCGTCCGGGTTGTATGAAGATTCGGTTCATTGATTAGAACTTCCGAAATTGCTATGATCAACCACAGCTGTCTTGTACTTCTGGGCGTCATCCCAAGGATACAACAGGACATTTATCTTTACTTTATTGTAAACCAGCCTTACGTTTCCACCAGCTTTCCTTGACTAGGCTGTGCTATCACATATTTTTTTTTCTTTTTTGCCTGGTGGATGCTGAATAACCTTCTGATACCGAAATATTGTTACCTTGATTCCTAGAAAAGTTTTGGTAAACCGTCGTTTCGCGGTAGTCCATAGGCCTCAACACCAAAGGTCGTGGTCTGGCGTTTGTCTTCTTCCGAATTCTGTGTATGCGGTCAATAGACGACACTCGAATTCTCAGAACGTTTTCACACCCCCTAAACTACACTCTCTTAGATCGTCAGTTGTTTCCGCGGACTTCTGAGCATTTCCAAGCACTAGTACACTATTTCTGGGGGTACGTTCCTCCCGGTCAACAAACTTGTTTTCCAAGCTCTGTATATTTTTTTCAAGGCTAGGGAGTTTGGAATTTATCTCGATAACATCGGAAGCAAGGGCCTCGACTTTGGTCAGTTTCATTTCGGTTTGTCTTAGTCTTTTCTAATTTTTTACGCTTTCGCAGTTGCTCGTGCTCGCAGGCTC
Source organism: Haemaphysalis longicornis (assembly GCF_048455015.1). Classification (NCBI taxonomy): domain Eukaryota; kingdom Metazoa; phylum Arthropoda; class Arachnida; order Ixodida; family Ixodidae; genus Haemaphysalis; species Haemaphysalis longicornis. Next base: position 4,419,428 of record NW_027526325.1, on the reverse strand, counting down.
CGGAGGAACCAGGTGCGGGAACGATGAAGCACGCAGGCTTCATCAATACGCAGAATTTCACTGCAACGCGGAAAAGAAGTGCGTGCACAACAAAGATAAATGGTTTCACATGATGCTAACTGGAGGCCAGCTGACCTGCCCTCTTTTCTGTATAATTATTCACACTTGTACCCTTCAAGATGAACAACCTAATCACAGTTTGAGAAACATTTTTCACGGTTTACTGGGACATCTATGTCATGTTTTATCGTGAAAAGGAAAGTTTTTAAAACATCTTCTTCGAATTTAGGTTGCGTGCGTTGAAGTGGTGGAAGGGAAAAAATGTGAACTGCTTGACGTGACCGACGAAAACGAATCAGAGCCATATTGCTGTTACGATTTAAAGATAGCCATAAAAGTGTTTAGGCGGCATGAAGAACTACGGGCATCATCTTAAGTCATTTTTTCTCGGTCCGTTTTGTAACAGATTTGAGTTACGTTATCGCAGTCAAACTTTTGCGCCTGATCATTATAATTTTTAACCGTCAACAAATAATTGTTATTTGCCTGATCTAAATGTAGTGTCTCACATGGCGTCCTTTCTATGCTCCTCGATTAAAAACTGTATTCTTCTAACGGACCCAATGGTTTACCCAACGCTTTTTAGCCTCGTTATGCAGTCTGGAAGTTAATTTCCTGGTTATTTTTTTCTGGCTTCTATCAGTTCTGCTATTCTACTTAAGGATGTAAGTGTAGCAGCCTGTTCCTATTTTAAAAAGTTGACCCTGTCTTTTTTGATAACCGTCATCAAATTTCCAATCTGCATGTAAATGGTGTTGAAAAAAAACAGACTTTATCTCCCTAAAACATGGTTTTATGAAGGCGTTTTCAACCACCACTAGATTATGTTCAGCTGGTACTTTCTTGGCGTCGACACTCTATGTCGTTGCGCCGGTTCATTTATATTTTTTTAAACTTCACCAAAGTGTTTAATTTATTCCCTCATCAAACACAAATTCACAAACTGCCTATAATCAGGCTTTCTTTCTTTCTTGTCGAATAGTATTCTGCCTATTTGCCGAATTGTAGCCAATATGTAGCCATTGGCGGTTCTATGTCTAGTACTCCGTTGCCCCCTCCGGAGTCCCTCAGTGTGGCGACATTGGCGCCGTACTTTTTCTTATTTGCTGTAATCACGTTTGCTGCTTCATAAAAGAACCACACAAATTCGACTTTTTCCTGATGACCTCGTTATTTTAAGAATAATAACTTGATTAGTGAGCAAGAAGCTTTAAACTCCTCACTCACTGATACCCTCTTCTAAGGCTTTATTAAGACGTGTTATTAAACAATAAAAGTATCCCTTCAGCGCAACAAAAACGGATTTGTTGTCAATTCGTTGCTTTCTGGCAGGAAATTACTTAAAAGAAGGATAAGAATATAAATTTTTAACGTGACTTTAACACATATTTTCAGCTTAATTTGCAGGTTACCTAAGATTATTCCTCTGCATTTACTAATGCGTTTACATGGCGATAAGCATCGAGACGCCTTACTTAATTTTCAATTGCTTGCATCGACAATGCTAATTAGGCATAAACTGGAGTTTGCTTTGGGACCTTTGCGCAACAAAGAATATTGGCTTGGTAGAAAAGTTTAATAGAAGAGCTGTTCGGTTGGTTATTCAGAATTTCGAAGGCTAGATTCCTTTTCAGACATGTTCCGTAACAACGGAATTCAAACACTGGACTTCAGCAGAAAGATTCAATGCCTTATTTTATCACAAGAAGGTTGCTTTGGACTCCAGTCTTCAAACGACGTGTTCCTTGCAGTGCTCGACATTCTCATTCTCTTTCTATTACCCTAGCTTTTGTTTCAACCAATCTGGTTAAATTTTCTTTTCCATTACACAGTCAATAAATAAAACAATGCACCCAAAATATTCTTAACTCTGATGGTTCATTACAAGCAGATGTTTCAATATGCATACTGTTGGGCGATTTGGTAATTCACTTTAAAAATATCTGCAGCGCGAGTAGAAACAAGGACATGAAATGATGACGGTACGAACGCTGTTGCTATTTTTTTAAACCAGTAGTTTAGTTGTGACAGTTTAGTTTTAAATGGCGACCAGTGCTTTATATGTCATTTTTTACTCTGCTTTTGTTGTTGCTGTCGCAATATTGTTACTAACTTATGCCCCTCCTGCTTGAGCCCCCATGGCCTGTATTGCGTTACTAAATATTATATATTGTAAATAAATCAACATTATTGCAAGGTTTTAGCAGCGGGCCAAAGAGTGCATTCTTCTGCGGCCGTGTTAAACGTCAATTTAGCGGCGCATTTTCTGGTGGCCCCACTTTACCAGAACCGATGTAAAGGAGATTATAGAGACAATGCTACTTTTTTACGTCCAAGAGAAAACTAGTTGCACAAGACAATCATGAATGGCAGACAGATTTACCACACAATTACAAGATCTTCCGGTTCCAGAAAGTGGGCTTAGAACAATATTTAGATGATACGGTCAGCCCATTGACCACAGAAAGCTCTGTAGGGGGTCTCGCCTTTCACAGGCATACACCTAAAACCCCTCCTGACATATCATTCAGACTTAAAAATACTGCCCAAGAGAAAAAAACAGATCTCGCTCTTAAGATTTCCATACTTAATCGACATTGCCTAAACCGGCCCAGGCTTTTGAAGGAGACTATTACGTCATCCAACTCGCTATTTCCCTTCAACCTACCTACCTCCCTCAACGCAAACAACGATACATAACAGACGTGCACATTTTCAGGTTCAGGAACAATGAACGCCGCACTCTATTCTTTAGAGCGCACTGCCTGCATAAATGGACTTCTGAAGTCCTTCGAATAAAAAATCAAAACATCCCCCACGCGAGGGGCACGATCAAATGCAGAGCATTTCCGCGGGGGGCGTGCCTGCAAGTCTTATGGATTACGTATTGGTTGTTGTTGTAATTGTTGTCTTCCAGCGTAGACATTGTCGATGAAGTCGATGGTGAAACGTGAAACGTGCCGTGAACCCCCTGCCGCGGCTATTACGCAACGTGGAGAGGCTACGACGCAACGTGGCACGGCTATGACGCAACACAATCCACTTTAATCCAACCCAAGCCAAGCCAATCCAATCCAATCGAATCCAATCCAATGCCCTTCGCGAGAGAGTGTTATAGCGCAGAAATCGTGCCACCACATGAACGCGAACCGAACGCGGCGAGAGAGGGTGTTGCGAGCGGAAAGAAGGCGAGGAGGACGCGGGGGAGAGGGCGCACCTGTGGCCGACGGTTGAATGAGTCAAGGATAAAGGCGCGTGCGTAACCTTCGATTCTGTGTCGGCTCCGTGGAGCAGTCGGTAAAGTGCCGTGTACCTTGCGTTCCGCCCGCAGAGTCGTGGGATCGAAACCTGGCGCCGGAAGGTATTATTTCTTTATATAGTGTAGGGTGTGGACTACGTAGTGATGCGGACTACAGACGCCAACGCGGGTGACATCGTGAGTTACTAAAATGCTCTGCATTTAAAAAATGAAAATCAACTCTTCAACATCACATCCTGCCTTGAACAGTAGGCTGAACTCTCTTAAATATGTGCGCTTTACAGCGCACCCCGCGACAAAAATTGTGAACAAATAAACGGAATACTTGCAAAAAAAGCAATTTGGCGTCGGAGAAATGCTACGATGCGGCTCACAAATGTTTTTTGTCTCTGCCTGTTACAGTTGCCGTCCGTTTTCAACGCATGCGCTGTCGGTGTGACCGAGTGTCTTTTCGGTGACGCTTCTCCTGCAACGCCGATCGTCCCAGAACCTGCGCTACATGACTCGTGCTCCGACATGACATGGGGGACCACGCTGACGCCAGTCCCTGTGGCTCCCTCTGGATCACCCTGGACATCTTCAATTACGTCACCAACACTTCCCGATATAAGCATATCGGGACTCAAATGGCGATTGCGCAGTGCATGTTGCGCAGCAGACCCCTAGCACTCATCAAGGTAAAAGCCCTTCGGCAAGCCCAGGACAGTGACATTTTCGTTTACACCCAGCTACTAACCTGCCCTCGCCTTCCAGTGCGCAGAATAGTTCCACCACCATCCAAAGTTTTTTGTTTACTAATATTAGGAGTGTAATGTCAAAAAACGTGGCGCTTTCATCACTCATTGATTCATGTTCGTCATCTGTAATCGCCCTAACTGAAACTTTGCTCAGTGATGTTATTCCGGATGATTTGATTCTGGTGTGTAACTCTGAGTTTAACATTTTTCGCTGTGACCACGCACATCGTAGAGGCGGTGGTGTGCTTCTTGCGGTAAAAAAAGAATTAATCGCTGTATTAATTTCAAACAATTCATTTCTTGAGTGTGTATGGGTGTCATTGAGGTGTGGAATAACTAATGTCATTATTGGTGTTGTTTATCGCCCCCCCGACATGCATACGTTATTTGCTAACGAATTTCGTGAAGTTTTGATTGACATTTGTACGCGTTTTCAGAGCTCATTGTGTTTGGTGACTTTAATTTTCCGGTCATTAATAGGTCTACGTTATCTGTAATCGCCAGCGATACTGAAGCTCTTGCGTTCCTTGAGTGTTGCCTTGATTTCTCCCTTGTTCAGCTTATCACCGAGCCCACAAGACTATCCGCCACCTCAGCCAACACCCTTGATCTAATCCTGACAAATAATCCCGATCTTTGCTCTGACATCATCAAACTCGATGGGCTTTCAGATCATTGCATCATCAAGGGAAATCTAAGTTATTCACCTCATAAGAAAAAAATAACAAGTAAACCGATAAGGTGTTACAACAGAGCTAACTTCGATCGTATCAACCATGAATTATCCATTTTTTCTGAAGCGTTTCTGCGTGAATATCAGTCCCGTTCTATCGAAGCAAACTGGATTCTTTTCAAAAATACGTTTTCTCAACTCATCGCCAAATATATACCAGTGATTACCATATCATGCACTAACACTGCTCCTTGGTTTAACGATCAACTTCGTCGCCTTAATAACAAAAAGAAACGACTTTACAGGAAAGCAGGCAAGAATAAAGGATCGACTTCATGGCACCTGTACAAAATGTGTGACCTACAATATCAAGCGCTTCTTAAAACCACACGCCGTCATTTTTTCACTCACGATTTACCCTCGATGTTAACTAACAGTCCACAAAGGTTCTGGCGCTTAATTAACCCCCGATCGCATCCCGTTATTACGCTTTCATCTGTCAATGGTGCCTTGATTCCAGAGGATGGTTGCGCGCAGGTGTTTAACGATAGCTTTTGTTCCGTATTTACCCGTGAAAACATTATCAGTTGTCCTAACGTAAACAACATTACTCACGCTAACATGCCAGTGATTACGATTAGCGAAGTCGGAATTCAATCTTTACTTAACAAACTAAAAAAACTCTTCTGCTCCGGGCCACCTCGGTCTCAATAATAAAATACTAAAGAACACTTCTGATGGTATCTATCGCATCTTGTCCGCTCTTTTTTCACAGTCCATTTCATCTGGTGCAATTCCTGAAGATTGGAGAATAGCAAAAGTAACACCCATTTTTAAATTCGGCAATTCCTTATCACCACTATACTACAGCCCGATATCAATAACAAGCACTATTTCTAAACTTCTCGAACACATCATCCATTCACAGGTGATTAGCTACTTAGAAGAACATAATATCATCTTTAAATACCAACACGGGTTTAGGAAAGGGTATTCGTGTGACACTCAGCTCGCTGGTTTTATTAACGATATTTACTCTTCCGTTGACGCTGGGCTTCAAATCGACTCAATATTTCTAGATTTTTCCAAAGCTTTCGACCGGGTACCTCACCACAGATTGCTAATCAAACTTACACAACTTAATATCCACCCTCTTGTAATTGCATGGGTTAAAGATTTTCTGTCATCAAGGGTTCAATTCACATCTGCTAATAACGTTAATTCTTCTTTCGGTCAAGTACACTCTGGTGTTCCTCAAGGCAGTGTCCTGGGCCCTTTACTTTTTCTCATTTTTATCAATGACTACCCCTAATTGCGTTTCTTCAAGGATCAGGCTGTTTGCTGATGACTGTGTTATTTACCATACAATAACCTGCTCTACTGACCAACTGGCCCTCCAAACTGACCTTGACTCTATATCTACTTGGTGTTCCACTTGGTTAATGTCGTTGAATAATTGTAAAACTAAACTTATGTCATTTACAAACCACGCATCGCGCATTCAAACTTCCTATTCCTTAAATAACACAACTGTTGAGCTAGCAGACACCTACAAGTACCTGGGACTTAACCTGCACTGTGACCTGACATGGAATCATCATATCGACATCATTCTTGCATCCGCCAACCGCTCATTGGGTTTTTTAAAGCACAGACTAAAACATGCTCCATCTAACCTCCACAAACTTGCATACACAACTCTCATCAGACCTAAAATTGAGTACGCATCTGCCATTTGGGACCCTGACAAAGCATACTTAGTTGACAAAATTGAATCCCTTCAAAATCGTGCCGTTCGTTTCATCTTTTCAGATTATTCACGTCATACCAGCGTCACGGCTCTAAAACATCGCGCATCTTTACCTATCCTATCAGATCGACGTAAACTGTCACGCTTATCATTGTTTCATAAACTGTACCATCACTCTTCACTTCATCCTGATTTCTTTTCATCGACACCGACCATCTTTCCCCGACGGGACCATGCCTTAAAAGTGACACGTGTGAAATGCCACACTTCCAAATATTCACAATCCTTCATACCTCGCACAATTGTGGATTGGAATGCCCTACCATCTCACATTGTAAATTTTACAGATCCAACCCAATTCCAAGAACTTTTACACACTTACTTCGTATGTTAATTTTACTAAAAAGTGCTTTTATAGGTTCTAGAGTTCCTTCAAGATTTTTTGTTTGTTTTCCTTCTTTCTTGCTTTTTTTTTCTTTTTTTTTGCCTCACACCCACTTGTATTTAATCGTTTGCCTATTAACGTGCTGCTAGTATTCTTTTTTTTTGTTCTCAATGTATCCTGACCCCTATGTAATACCCTCCTAGTGAGGGCCTTTAGGGGTATTTTTGAATAAATAAATAAATATCGCGCCAGCCATGCCACTTCAGTGGGCATGGGAGCAACGCTACAATGCGGCACACAAATTTTTTTCCTCTCTGTCTGTTACAGGTTAGTGAAGCACCTTCTAAACGATCCGATAACGCATTTTTTGTTGTATTCCTATGACCACGAGGGTGCGTAGCTGCGATGTCGACGGTGGTTTCCACGTGCCTGAAGTGCGATACAGCGGCGCATGCCCAGTCTGGGATGGCCGTCCAATATCAGGCAGCGTACCAGGCTTGACAACAATACACACCTGCACGACAATCCATGCAAGCTAGGCGTGTTGTTCTGAAGGACGTTTGCCGTGCCCTCCCAGGCCGAAGGCGAAATCTTGGTGCTTTATACTCGGCTCCGCTGACGTCACTGATGAATGAAGCCAACAGCGTGGTTCACTGGAGACGAGCGTGCGTAGCTGCGATGTGGACAGTGGTCTCCACCTGCCTGGAGCGCATTCCAACGGCGCATGCCCAGAGTGGGATGGCCGTCCAGTATCAGGCAGTGGACTAGGCTTGACAAGAAGTCACACCTGCACGACAATCCATGCAAGCTTAGACGTGTTGTTCTGAAGAACGTTCCCGTGCCCTCTCAGGAAGAAGGCAAAATCTTGGTTCTTTATACGCGGCTCCGCTGACGTCACTGATGACTCAAGCCAACGGCGTGGTTCACTGCAGAGGAGGGTGCGTAGCTGCAATATCGGCGGCGGCTTCCACATTTCTGTAACGCGATACAGCAGCGCATGCCCAGACTGGGATGGCCGTTCAGTATTAGGCAGCGGACCAGGCTTGAAAAGAAGACACACCTGCCCAACAATCCATGCAAGCTTAGGCGTTTTGTTCTGAAGAACGTTGCCGTTCCCTCTCGGGCAGAATGCGAAATGTAGGTGCTTTATACTCGGCTCCGCTGACGTCACCGATGACTGAAGCCAACGGCGTGGTTCACTGGAGAAGAGGGTGCGTAGCTGCGATGTCGACGGTGGATTCCACGTCCCTGGAGCGCGATCCAGCGGCGCATGCCCAGACTGGGATGGCCGTCCAGTATCAGGCAGTGGACTAGGCTTGACAAGAAGAAACACCTGCACGACAATCCATGCAAGCTTAGGCATGTTGTTATGAAGAACGTTTCTTGCCCTCTCAGGCGGAAGGCGAAATCTTGGTGCTTTATACTTGCCTCCGCTGACGTCATCGATGACTGAAGCCAACGGCGTGGTTTACTGGAGACGAGGGTGCGTAGCTGCGATGTCGACTGTGGCTTCCACATTTCTGGAGCGCGATCCAGCGGTGCATGCCCAGACTCGGATGGCCGTTGAGTATCAGGGAGCGGACCAGGCTTGACAAGAAGACACACCTCCACGACAATCCATGCAAGCTTAGGCATGTTGTCCTGAAGAACGTTGTCGGGCTCTCTCAGGCCGAAGGCGAAATGTTGGTGCTTTATACTCTGCTCCGCTGACGTCACCGATGACTGAAGCCAATGGGGTGGTTCACTGGAAACGAGGGTGCATAGCTGCGATGTCGACGGCGGTTTGCACGTGCCTGGAGCGCAATTCAGCTGCGGATTTCCAAGAGTGGGATGGCCATCCGGTATCAGGCAGCGGGCCAGGCTTGACAAGGAGACACACCTGCAGGACAATCCATGCAAGCTTAGGAGTGTTGTTCTGAAGAACGTTGCCGTGGCCTCTCAGGCGGAAGGCGAAATGTTGGTGCTAGATAGTCGGCTCCACTGACGTCACGCATGACTGAAACCAACGGCGTGCTTCACTGGAGACGAGGGTGTGCAGCTGCGATGTCGACGGTGGTTTCCACGTTCCTGGAGCACGATCTAGCGGCGCATGCCCAGGCGTGGATGGCCGTCCAGTATCAGGCTATTTATCAGGCTTGACAAGACAAAACACCTGCACGAATATCCATGCAAGCTTAGGCATGTTGTTCTGAAGAACGTTGCCGTGCCCTCTGAGGCGGAAGGCGAAATCTAGGTTCTTTATACTCGGCTCCAGCGACGTCACCGATGACTGAAGCTAACGGCGTGGTTCACTGGAGATGAGGGTGCGTAGCTGATGTGTCGATGGTGGTTTCCACGTGCCTGTAGCGCGATACAGCGGGGCATGCCCATACTGGGATGGCCGTCCAGTATCAGGCATTGGATCAGGCTTGACAAGAAGACACACCTGCACGACAATCCATGCAAGCTTAGGCATGTTGTTATGAAGAACGTTTCTTGCCCTCTCAGGCGGAAGGCGAAATCTTGGTGCTTTATTCTTGCCTCCGCTGACGTCATCGATGACTGAAGCCAACGGCGTGGTTTACTGGAGACGAGGGTGCGTACCTGCGATGTCAACGGTGGTTTCCACGTGCCTGGAGCGCGATCCAGGAGCGAATTTCTCAGAGTGGGATGGCCGTCCAGAACCAGGCACCGGACCAGGCTTGACAAGAATAAACACCTGCACGAAAATTCTTGCAAGCTTAGGCATGTTGTTGTGAAGAACGTTGCCGGGCCCTCTGAGGCAGAAGGCGAAATCTTTGTGTTTTATTCTCGGCTCTGCTGACGTCACCGACGACTGAAGCCAACGGCGTGGTTAACTGGAGCCGAGGGTGCGTAGCTGCGATGTCGACGGTGGTTTCCACGTGCATGAAGCGCGATCCAGCGAGCAATTTTTCAGAGTGGGATAGCTGTCCGGTATCATGCAGCGGGACAGACTTGACAAGAAGACACACCTGCATGATAATCCATGCATACTTAGGCGTGTTGTTCTGAAGAACGTTGCCGGTCTCTCTGAGGCAGAAGGCGAAATCTTGGTTCTTTATACTAGGCTCCGCTAACGTCACCGATGACTGAAGCCAACTGCGTTGTTCACTGGAAAAGAGGGGCGTAGCTGCGATCTCGACGGTGGGTTCCACGTGCCTGGAGCGCGATTCAGCGGCGAATTGCCCAGAGTGGGATGGCCGTCCGGTATCAGGCAGCGGGCCAGGCTCGACAAGAAGACACACCTGCACGACAATCACTTAGGCGTGTTGTTCTGAATAACGTTGCCGTGCCCTCTCAGGCGGAAGGTGAAATGTTGATGGTTTCTACTCGGCTCCGCAGACGTCACGGATGACTGAAGGCAACGGCGTGGTTCACTGGAGACGAGGGTGCGTAGCGATGTCGACGGTGGTTTCCACATTTCGGGAGCGCGATCCAGCGGCGCATCCCAGACTGGGATGGCCGTTCTGTATCAGGGAGCGGACCAGGCTTGACAAGAAGACACACCTGCACGACAATCCATGAAAGCTTAGGCATGTTGTTCTGAAGAACGTTGTCGAGCCCTCTCAGGTGGAAGGCGAAATCTTGGTACTTTATACTCTGCTTGGCTGACGTCACCGATGACTGAAGCCAATGGGGTGGTTCACTGGAAACGAGGGTTCGTAGCTGCGATGTCGACGGTGGAGTCCACGTGCCTGGAGCGCAATGCAGCGGCACATGCCGAGTCTGGGATGGCCGTCCAGTATCACGCAGTGGACCAGGCTTCACAAGAATACACACCTGCATTACAATCCATGCAAGCTTAGGCATGTTGTTCTTAACAACGTTGCTGTGCCCTCTCAGGCAGAAGGCGAAATCTTTGTGCTTTATACTCGGCTCCGCTGACGTCACTAATGAATGAGCCCAACGGCGTGGTTCTCTGGAGACGAGGGTGCGTAGCTGAGATGTCGACGGTGGTTTCCACGTGCCTGGAGCGCGATCCAGCGGCGCACGCCCAGACTGGGATGGCCGTCTAGTATCACGCAGTGGACTTGTCTTGAAAAGAAGTCACACCTGCACGACAATCCATGCAAGATTAGGAGTGTTGTTCTGAAGAACGTGGCCGTGCCCTCTCAAGAAGAAGGCGAAATCTTGGTTCTTTATAATCGGATCCCCTGACGTCACCGATGACTGAAGCCAACAGCGTGGTTCACTGGAGACGAGGGTGCGTAGCTGCGATGTCGACGGTGGCTTCATCATTTCTAGAGCGCGACCCAGCGGCGCATGCCCAGACTGGGATGGCCGTTCAGTATCAGGGAGCGGACCGGGCTTGACAAGAAGACACACCTTCACGACAATCCATGCAAGCTTAGGCCTGTTGTTCTGAAGACCGTTGTCGGGCCCTCTCAGGCTAAGGCGAAATGTTGGTGCTTTATACTCGGCTCCGCTGAGGTCACCGATAACTGAAGCCAATGGGGTGGTTCACTGGAGACGAGGATGCGCAGCTGCGATGACGAGGGTGGTTTGCACGTGCCTGGAGCGCGATCCAGTGGCGAATTTTCCAGAGTGGCCAGAGTGGAATAGCCGTCCCGTATGAGGCAACGAGCCAGACTTGACAAAAAGACACACCTGCACGATAATTCTTGCAAGCTTAGTAGTGTTGTTCTGAAGAACGTGGCCGTGCCCTCTCATGAAGAAGGCGAAATCTTGGTTCTTTATACTCGGATCCGCTGACGTCACCGATGACTGAAGCCAACGGCTTGGTTCACTGGAGACGAGGGTGCGTAGCTGCGATGTCGACGGTGGTTTCCAGGTGCTGGAGCACAATCCAGCGGCGAATTGCCCAGAGTGGGATGGCCGTCTGGTACCAGGCAGCGGGCCAGGCTCGACAAGAAGACACATCTGCACGACCATCGATGCAAGCTTAGGCGTGTTGTTTTGAAGAACGTTCCCGTGCCCTCTCAGGCAAAAGGCGAAATCTTGGTGCTTTACACTCGGCTCCGCTGACGTAACTGATGACTGAAGCCAACGACGGGGTTCACCTGAGACGAGGCTGCGTAGCTGCGATGTCGACGGTTGTGTCCATATGCCTGGAGCGCGATCCAGCGGCGTATACCCAGGCTTGGATGGCCGTCCAGTATCAGGCATTGGATCACTCTTGACAAGAAGAAACACCGGCACGACAATCCATGCAAGCTTAGGCGTGTTGTTCTGAAGAACGTTTCGTGCCCTCTCAGGCGGGAGGCGAAATCCTGTGCTTTCTACTTGGCTCCGCTGACGTCATTGATGACTGAAGCCAACGGCGTGGTTTACTGGTCACGAGGGTGAGTAGCTGCCATTTCAACGGTGGTTTCCACGTGCCTGGAGTGCGATCCAGGGGCGAATTGCCGAGACTGGGAGAGCCGTCCAGTATCAGGCAGCGGACCAGGCTTGACAAGAAGAAACACCTGCACAAAAATTCTTGCAAGCTTAGGCATGTTGTTCTGAAGAACGTTGCCGTGCCCTCTGAGGCAGAAGGCAAAATCTTTGTGTTTTATTCTCGGCTCTGCCGACGTCACCGACGACTGAATCCAACGGCGTGGTTAACTGGAGAGGAGGGTGCGTAGCTGCGATGTCGAGGGTAGTTTCCACGTGCCTGCAGCAATCTGTAGCGGCGAATTGCCCAGAGGGGAATGGCCATCCAGTACCACGCACCGGACCAGGACTGACAAGAAGAAACACCTGCACAAAAATTCATGGAAGCTTGGGCTTATTGTTCTGAAGAACGTTGACGTGCCCTCTGAGGCAGAAGGCGAAATGTTGGTGCTTTATACTTGGCTCCGCTGACGTCACTGATGACTGAAGCCAACGTCGGGGTTCACATGAGAGGAGGCTGCGTAGCTGAGGTGTCGACGGTGGTTTTTAAGTGCCTGGAGTGCGCTCCAGCGGTGCATGCCGAGGCTTGGATGGCCGTCCAGTATCAGGCAGTGACCGGGGTTGATAAGAAGAAACATCTGCACAACAATCCCTGCAAGCTTAGGCATGTTGTTTTGAAAAACGTTGCCGTGCCCTCTGAGGTGGAAGGCGAAATCTGTGTTCTTTATACTCGGCTTCAGCGACATCACCGATGACTGAAGCCAACGGCGTCGTTCACTTGAGACGAGGGTGCGTAGCTGCGATGACGGCGGTGGTGTCCACGTGCCTGGAGCGCGATACAGCGGGGCATGCCCAAACTGGGATGGCCGTCCAGTGTCAGGGATCGGACCGGGCTTCACAAGAAGAAACATCTGCACAACAATCCATGCAAGCTTAGGCATGTTGTTCTGAAGAACGTTGCCGTACCCTCTTAGGCGGAAGGCGAAATCTTGGTGCTTTATACTCGGCTCCGCATACGTAACCGATTACTGAAGCCAACGACGTGGTTTACCTGAGACGAGGCTGCGTAGCTGCGATGTCGACGACGGTTTCCAAATGCCTGGAGCGCGATCCAGCGACGCATGCCCAGGTTTGGATGGCCGTCCAATATCACGCAGCGGACCGGGCTTGACAAGACGAAACACCTGCACGACAGTCCATGCAAGCTTACGCATGTTGTTCTGTAGAATGTTGCCGTGCCCTCTGAGGCGGAAGGCGAAATCTTGGTGCTTTATACTCGGCTCCGTTGACGTCACTGATGACTGAAGCCAACGGCGTGGTTCACTGGAGACGAGGGTGCGTAGCTGCGATGTCGACAGTGAATTCCAGGTTTCTGGAGCGCGATCCAGCAGAGCATGCCCACGCTTGGATGGCCGTCCAGCATGAGGCAGCGGACCGGAATTGACAAGAAGAAACACCTGCACGACAATCCGTGCAAGCTTTGGAATGTTGTTCTGAATAACATCTCCGTGCCCTCTGATGTGGAAGGCGAAATCTTGGTGCTTTAAACTTGGCTCCGCTGACGTCACTGATGACTGAAGCCAACGAAGTGGTTCACCTGAGACGAGGCTGTGTAGCCGCGATGTCGACCGTGGTTTTTAAGTGCCTGGAGTGCGCTACAGCGGCGAATCCCCAGGCTTGAATGGCCGTCCAGTATCAGGCAGCGGACCGGGCTTGACAGAAGAAACACCTGCAAAACAATCTATGCAAGCTTAGGCATGTTGTTCTGAAGAACGTTGCCGTGCCCTCTGAGGCCGAAGGCGAAATCTTGGTGCTTTATACTCGGCTCCGCTGACGTCACTGATACCTTAAGCCAATGACGTGGTTCCCCTGAGACGAGGCTGCGTAGCTGCGATGTCAAAGATGGTTTTCAAGTGCCTGGAGCGCGCTTCAGCGGCGCAAGCCCAGGCGTGGATGGCCGTCCAGTATCAGGCAGCGGACAGGCCTTGACAAGATGAAACACCTGCACAAAAATCCATGCAAGCTTAGCCGTGTTGTTCTGAAGAACGTTGCCGTGCCCTCTCAGACGGAAGCGAAATGTTGGTGCTTTCTACTCTGCTCCGCTGACGTGACCAATGACTGAAGCCAACGGCGTGGTTCACTGGAGACGAGGGTGCGTAGCTGCGATGTCAACGGTGATTTCACGTGCCTGGAGTGCGATCCAGGGGCGAATTGCCGAGACTGGGATAGCCATCCAGTATCAGGCAGCGGACCAGGCTTGACAAGAAGAAACAACTGCACGACAATCCATGCAAGCTTAGGCATGTTGTTCTGAAGAACGTTGCTGTGCCCTCTGAGGCGGAAGGCGAAATCTGTGTTCTTTAAATTTCGGCTTCAGGGACGTCACCGATGACTGAAGCCAACGGCGTGGTTCACTGGAGACGAGGGTGCGTAGCTGCGATGTCGACGGTGGTTTCCACGTGCCTGGAGCGCGATACAGCGGGGTATGCCCAGACTGGGATGGCCGTCCAGTATCAGGGAGCGACAGGGCTTGACAAGAAGAAACACCTGCACGACAATCTATGCAAGCTTAGGCATGTTGTTCTGAAGAACGTCTCCGTGCCCTCTGAGGCAGAAGGCGAAATCTTGGTGCTTTATACTTGGCACCGCTGATGTCACTAATGACTGAAGCCGACGACGTGGTTAACCTGAGGCGAGGCGGCGTAGCTGCGATGTCGACAGTGGTTTCCAAGTGCCTGGAGTGCGCTCCAGAGGCGCAGGCCCTGGCTTGGATGGCCGTCCAGTATCAGGAAGCGGACCGGGCTTGACAAGAAGAAACACCTGCACGCCAATCCATGCAAGCTTAGGCATGTTCTGAAGAACATTGGCGTGCCCTCTGAGGTGAAAGGCGAAATCTTGGTTCTTTATACTGGGCTTCAGCGACGTCACCGATGACTGAAGCCAACAGCGTGGTTCACTGGAGACGAGGGTGCGTAGCTGCGATGTCGACGGTGGTTTTCACGTGCCTGGAGCGAGATACAGCGGGGCATTCCCAGACTGGGATGGCCGTCCAGTATCAGGCAGCGGACGGGGCTTGACAAGAAGAAACACCTGCATAACAATCCATGCAAGCTTAGGCGTGTTGCTCTGAAGAACGTATCCGTGCCCTCTGAGGCGGAAGTCGAAATCTTGGTGCTTTATACATGGCTCCGCTGATGTCACTGATGACTGAAGCCAACTACCTGGTTCACATGAGACGAGGCTGCGTAGCTGCGATGTCGACGGTGGTTTTCATGCGCCTGGAGTGCGCTCTAGCGGCGCATGCCATGGCTTGGATGACCGTCCAGTATCAGGAAGCGGTTCGGGATTGGCAAGAAGAAACACCTGCACGATAATCTATGCAAGCTTAGGCATGTTGTTCTGAAGAACGTCTCCGTGCCCTCTGAGGCAGAAGGCGAAAACTTGGTGCTTTATACTTGGCACCGCTGACGTCACTAATGACTGAAGCCGACGACGTGGTTAACCTGAGACGAGGCTGCGTAGCTGCGATGTCGACGGTGGGTTTGAAGTGCCTGGAGTGCGCGCCAGCGGCGCATGCCCAGGCTTGGATGGCCGTCCAGTATCAGGCAGCGGACCGGGCTTGACACGACGAAACACCTGCCCGGCAATCCATGCAAGCTTAGTCATGTTGTTCTGAAGAACGATCCGTGCCCTCTGAGGCGGAAGGCGAAATCTTGGTGCTTTATACTTGGCTCCGCTGACGTCACTGATGCTTGAAGCCAACTACGTGGTTCACCTGAGACGAGGCTGCGTAGCTGCGATGTCGATGGTGGTTTTTAGGTGCCTGGAGTGCGCTCCAGCGGCGCATGCCCAGGCTGGAATGGCCGTCCAGTATCAGGCAGCGGAGCGGCCTTGACAAGAAGAAACACCTGAATAACAATCTATGCAAGCTTAGGCATGTTGTTCTGAAGAACGTTGCCATGCCCTATGAGGCAGAAGGCGAAATCTTGGTGCTCTATACTCGGCTCCGCTGACGTCAGTGATGACTTAAGCCAACAACGTGGTTCACCTCAGACCCGTCTGCGTAGCTGTGATGTCGACGGTGGGTTTGAAGTGCCTGTAGTGCGCTCCAGCGGCGCATGCCGAAGCTTGGATGGCCGTACAGAATCAGGCAGCGGACCTGGCTTGACAAGAAGAAACACTAGCACGACAAGCCATGAAAGCTTAAGCATGTTGTTCTCAAGAACGTTGCCGTGCCCTCTGAGGCGGAAGGCGAAATCTTGGTTCTTTACACTCGGCTTCAGCGACGTCACCGATGACTGAAGCCAACAGCGTGGTTCACTGGAGACGAGGGTGCGTAGCTGCTATGTCGACGGTGGTTTCCACGTGCCTGGAGCGCGATACAGCGGGCATTCCCAGACTGGGATGGCCGACCAGTATCACAGAGCGGACCTGGCTTGACAAGAAGAAACACCTCACGACAATCCATGCAAGCTTAGGCATGTTGTTCTGAAGAACGTTGCCGTACCCTCTGAGGCAGAAGGCGAAAACTTGGTTCTTTAAACTCGGTACCGCTGACGTAACCGATGACTGAAGCCAACGATGTGGCTCTCCTAAGACCAGGCTGCGTAGCTGCGATGTCGACGGTGGGTTTCAAGTGCCTGTAGTGGGCTGCAGCGGCGCATGCCGAAGCTTGTATGGCCGTACAGTATAAGGAAGCGGACCGGGCTTGACAAAAAAAAACACCTGCACGACGATCCATGAAAGCTTAGGCATGTTGTTGTCAAGAACGTTGCCCTGCCCTCTGAGGCGGAAGGCGAAATCTTGGTGCTTTATACTCTGCTCCGATGACATCACAGATGACTGAAGCCAATGACGTGGTTTACCTGAGACGAGGCTGCGTAGCTGCGATGTCGACGGTGGTTTTCAAGTGCCTGGAGTGCGCTCCAGCGGCGCATGCCCAGGCGTGGATGGCCGTCCAGTATCAGGCAGCGGACAGGGCTTGACAAGAAGAAACACCTGCACGACAATCCATGCAAGCTTAGGCATGTTGTTCTGAAGAACGCTCCCTGCCCTCTGAGGCGGAAGGTGAAATCTTGGTGCTTTATACTTGGCTCCGCTGACGTCAGTGATGAATTAAGCCAACGACGTGGTTCATCTGAGACGAGGCTGCGTAGCTGCGATGTCGACGATGGTTTCCAAGTGCTTGGAGTGCGCTCCAGCGGTGCATGCCCAGGCTTGGCTGGCCGTCCAGTATCAAGCAGCGACGGGGTTGATAAGAAGAAACATCTGCACGACATTCCATGCAAGCTTAGGCATGTTGTTTTGAAAAACGTTGCCCTGCCCTCTGAGGCGGAAGGTGAAATCTGTGTTCTTTATACTCAGCTTCAGCGACGTCACCGATGACTGAAGCCAACGGCGTCGTTCACTTGAGACGAGGGTGCGTAGCTGCGATGTCGACAGTGGTGGCCACGTGCCTGGAGCGCGATATAGCGGGGCATGCCCAGACTGGGATGGCCGTCCAGTATCAGGGAGCGGACCGGGCTTGATAAGAAGAAACACCTGCACGACAATCCATGCAAGCTTAGGCATGTTGTTCTGAAGAACGTTGCCGTACCCTCTAAGGCGGAAGGCGAAATCTTGGTGCTTTATACTCGGCTCCGCTGACGTCACTGATGACTGAAGCCAATGACGTGGTTTACCTGAGACGAGGCTGCGTAGCTGCGAGGTCAACGGTGGTTTCCACGTTTCTTGAGCGCGATCCAGCGGAGCATGCCCACCCTTTGATGGCCGTCCAGTATCAGGCAGCGGACCGGGCATGACAAGAAGAAACACCTGCACGACAATCCGTGTAATCTTAGGCATGTTGTTCTGAATAACATATTCGTGCCCTCTGAGGTGGAAGGCGAAATTTTGGTGCTTTATACTTGGCTGCGCTGACGTCACTGATGACTGAAGCCAACGACGTGGTTCACCTGAGACGAGGCTGCGTAGCTGCGATGTCGACGGTGGTTTGCAAGTGCCTGGAGTGCGCTCCAGAGGCGCATGCCCAGGCTTGGATGGCCGTCCAGTATCAGGCAGCGACCGGGGTTGATAAGAAGAAACATCTGCACGACAATCCATGCAAGCTTAGGCATGTTGTTTTGAAAAACGTTGCCGTGCCCTCTGAGGCAGAAGGCAAAATCTTAGTTCTTTATACTCAGCTTCAGCGACGTCTCCGATTACTGAAGCTAACGGCGTTGTTCACTTGAGAAGAGGCTGCGTAGCTGCGATGTCGACGGTGGTTTTCAAGTGCCTGGAGTGCGCTCCAGCGGCGCATGCTCAGGCTTGGATGGCCGTCCAGTATCACGCAGCGGACGAGGCTTCCTAAGAAGAAACACCTGCACGACAATCCATGCAAGCTTAGGCATGTTGTTTTGAAAAACGTTGCCGTGCCCTCTAAGGTGGAAGGCGAAATCTTGGTTCTTTAAACTCGGCTCCAGCGACGTCAGCGATGACTGAAGCCAACGGCGTGGTTTACCTGAGACGAGGCTGCATAGCTGCGAGGTCAACGATGGTTTCCACGTTTCTGGAGCACGATCCTGCGGCGCATGCCCAGACCGGGATGGCCGTTCAGTATCAGGCAGCGGACAGGCTTGATAAGAAGAAACACCTGCACGACAATCCATGCAAGCTTAGGCATGTTGTTCTGAAGAACGTCTCCGTGCCCTCTGAGGCGGAAGGCGAAATCTAGGTGCTTTATACTTGGTTCCGCTGTCGTAACTGATGACTGAAGCCAATTACGTGGTTCACCTGAGACGAGCCTCGTTAGCTGCGATGTCGACGGTGGTTTTTAAGTTCCTGGAGTGCGCTCCAGCGGCGCATGCCCAGGCTTGAATGGCCGTCCAGTATTAGGCAGCGGACCGAGCTTGACAGGAAGAAACACCTGCATAACAATCTATGCAAGCTTGGACATGTTGTTCTGAAGAACGTTGCCGTGCCTCTGAGGCAGAAGGTGAAATCTTGGTGCTTTATACTCGGCTCCGCTGACGTCACTCATGACTTAAGCCAACGACGTGGTTTACCTGAGACGAGGCTGCGTAGCTGCGATGTCGACGGTGGTTTCCAAATGCCTGGAGCGCAATCCAGCGACGCATGCCCAGGTTTGGATGGCCGTCCAGTATCAGGCAGCGGAACGGGCTTGACAAGACAAAACACCTGCACGACAATCCATGCAAGCTTACGCATGTTGTTCTGAAGAATGTTACCGGGCCCTCTGAGGCGGAAGGCGAAATCTTGGTGCTTTATACTCGGCTCCGTTGACGTCACTGATGACTGAAGCCAACGGCGTGGTTCACTGGAGACGATTGTGCGTAGCTGCGATGTCGACAGTGATTTCCAGGTTTCTGGAGCGCGATCCAGTGGAGAATGCCCACGCTTGGATGGCCGTCCAGTATCAGGCAGCGGACAGGGCTTGACAAGAAAAAACACCAGCACGATATCCATGCAAGCCTAGGCATGTTGTTCTGAAGAACGTTGCCGTGCCATCTGAGGCGGAAGGCGAAATCTTCGTGCTTTAAACTCGGCTCCACTGACGTCACCGATGACTGAAGCCAACGGCGTGGTTCACTGGAGACGAGGGTGCGTAGCTGCGATGTCGACGGTGGATTCCACGTCCCTGGAGCGCGATCCAGCGGCGCATGCCCAGACTGGGATGGCCGTCCAGTATCAGGCAGTGGACTAGGCTTGACAAGAAGTTACACCTGCACGACAATTCATGCAATCTTAGGTGTGTTGTTCTGAAGAACGTTGCCGTGCCCTCTCAGGAAGGAGGCGAAATCTTGGTTCTTTATACTCGGATCCGCTGACGTCACCGATGACTGAGCCAACAGCGTGGTTCACTGGAGACGAGGCTGCGTAGCTGCGATGTCGACGGTGGCTTCCACATTTCTGGAGCGCAATTCAGCTACGGATTTCCAAGAGTGGGATGGCCATCCGGTATCAGGCAGCGGGCCAGGCTTGACAAGAAGACACACCTGCAGGACAATCCATGCAAGCTTAGGAGTGTTGTTCTGAAGAACGTTGCCGTGGCCTCTCAGGCGGAAGGCGAAATGTTGGTGCTAGATAGTCGGCTCCACTGACGTCACGCATGACTGAATACAACGGCGTGCTTCACTGGAGACCAGGGTGTGCAGCTGCGATGTCGACGGTGGTTTCCACGTTCCTGGAGCGCGATCTAGCGCCGCATGCCCAGGCGTGGATGGCCGTCCAGTATCAGGCTATTTATCAGGCTTGACAAGACAAAACACCTGCACGAATATCCATGCAAGCTTAGGCATGTTGTTCTGAAGAACGTTGCCGTGCCCTCTGAGGCGGAAGGCGAAATCTTGGTTATTTATACTCGGCTCCAGCGACGTCACCGATGACTGAAGCTAACGGCGTGGTTCACTGGAGATGAGGGTGCGTAGCTGATGTGTCGACGGTGGTTTCCACGTGCCTGTAGCGCGATACAGCGGGGCATGCCCATACTGGGATGGCCGTCCAGTATCAGGCATTGGATCAGGCTTGACAAGAAGAAACACCTGCACGACAATCCATGCAAGCTTAGGCATGTTGTTATGAAGAACGTTTCTTGCCCTCTCAGGCGGAAGGCGAAATCTTGGTGCTTTATACTTGCCTCCGCTGACGTCATCGATGACTGAAGCCAACGGCGTGGTTTACTGGAGACGAGGGTGCGTAGCTGCGATGTCGACCGTGGTTTCCACGTGCATGAAGCGCGATCAAGCGAGCAATTTTTCAGAGTGGGATAGCTGTCCGGTATCATGCAGCGGGACAGACTTGACAAGAAGACACACCTGCATGATAATCCGTGCAAGCTTAGGCGTGTTGCTCTGAAGAACGTTGCCGGGCCCTCTCAAGCAGAAGGCGAAATCTTGGTTCTTTATACTCTGCTCCGCTAACGTCACCGATGACTGAAGCCAACTGCGTTGTTCACTGGAAAAGAGGGGCGTAGCTGCGATGTCGACGGTGGGTTCCACGTGCCTGGAGCGCGATTCAGCGGCGAATTGCCCAGAGTGGGATGGCCGTCCGGTATCAGGCAGCGGGCCAGGCTCGACAAGAAGCCACACCTACACGACAATCCATGCAAGATTAGGCGTGTTGTTCTGAAGAACGTTGCCGTGCCCTCTCATGCGGAAGGTGAAATGTTGGTGGTTTCAACTCGGCTCCGCTGACGTCACGGATGACTGAAGCCAACAGCGTGGTTCACTGGAGACGAGGGTGCGTAGCTGCGATGTCGACGGTGGCTTCATCATTTCTGGAGCGCGACCCAGCGGCGCATGCCCAGACTGGGATGTCCGTTCAGTATCAGGGTGCGGACCGGGCTTGACAAGAAGACACACCTGCACGACAATCCATGCAAGCTTAGGCCTGTTGTTCTGAAGATCGTTGTCGGGCCCTCTCAGGCGGAAGGCGAAATGTTGGTGCTTTATACTCGGCTCCGCTGAGGTCACCGATAACTGAAGCCAATGGGGTGGTTCACTGGAGACGAGGCTGCGTAGCTGCGATGTCTACGGTTGTGTCCATATGCCTGGAGCGCGATCCAGCGGCGTATGCCCAGGCTTGGATGGCCATCCAGTATCAGGCAGCGGACCGGGCTTGACAAGACGAAACACCTGCACGAATATCCATGCAAGCTTAGGCATGTTGTTCTGAAGAACGTTGCCGTGCCCTCTGATGCAGAAGGCAAAATCTTTGTGTTTTATTCTCGGCTCTGCCGACGTCACCGACGACTGAATCCAACGGCGTGGTTAACTGGAGAGGAGGGTGCGTAGCTGCGATGTCGAGGGCAGTTTCCACGTGCCTGCAGCAATCTCTAGCGGCGAATTGCCCAGAGGGGGATGGCCATCCAGTACCAGGCACTGGACCAGGACTGACAAGAAGAAACACCTGCACAAAAATTCATGGAAGCTTGGGCTTATTGTTCTGAAGAACTTGACGTGCCCTCTGAGGAAGAAGGCGAAATGTTGGTGCTTTTTACTCGGCTCCGCAGACGTCACCAGTGACTGAAGCCAACGTCGTGGTTAACTTGAGACAAGGTTACGTAGCTGCGATGTCAACGGTGGTTTCCACGTGCCTGTAGCACGATCCACCGGCGAATTGCCCAGAGTGGGATGTCCGTCTGGAATCTGGCAACGAGCCAGGCTCGACAAGAAGACGCACCTGCACAAAAATCCATGCAAGCTTAGGCGTGTTGTTCTGAAGAACGTTGCAGTGCCCTCTCAGGTGGAAGGCGAAATGTTGGTGCTTTCTACTCGGCACCGCTGACGTCACCAATGACTGAAGCGAACGGCGTGGTGCACTGGAGACGAGGGTGCGTAGCTGCGATGTCGACGGTGGTTTCCAGGTGCTGGAGCACAATCCAGCGGCGAATTGCCCAGAGTGGGATGGCCGTCTGGTACCAGGCAGCGGGCCAGGCTCGACAAGAAGACACACCTGCACGACAATCTATGCAAGCTTAGGCGTGTTGTTCTAAAGAACGTTGCCGTGCCCTCTCAGGCAAAATGCGAAATCTTGGTGCTTTACACTCGGCTCCGGTGACGTAACTGATGACTGAAGCCAACGACGGGGTTCACCTGAGACGAGGCTGCGTAGCTGCGATGTCGACGGTTGTGTCCTTATGCCTGGAGCGCGATCCAGCGGCGTATGCCCAGGCTTGGATGGCCGTCCAGTATCAGGCAGTGGACCGGGCTTGACAAGACGAAACACCTGCACGAATATCCATGCAAGCTTAGGCTTGTAGTTCTGAAGAACGTTGCCGTGCCCTCTGAGGCGGAAGGCAAAATCTTGGAGCTTGATACTCGGCTCCGCTGACGTAACCGATGAGTGAAACCAACGGCATGGTTCACTGGAGACGAGGGTGCGTAGCTGCGATTTCGACGGTTGTTTCCACGTGCCTGGTGCGCGATACAGCGGGGCATGCCCAGACTGGGGTGGCCGTCCAGTATCAGGCATTGGATCACTCTTGACAAGAAAAAACACCGGCACGACAATCCATGCAAGCTTAGGCATGTTGTTCTGAAGAACGTTTCGTGCCCTCTCAGGCGGAAGGCGAAATCTTGGTGCTTCTACTTGGCTCCGCTGACGTCATTGATGACTGAAGCCAACGGCGTGGTTTGCTGGACACGAGGGTGAGTAGCTGCCATGTCAACGGTGGTTTCCCCGTGCCTGGAGCGCGATCCAGGAGCGAATTGCCCAGAGTGGGATGGCCGTCCAGTACCAGGCACCGACCAGGCTTGACAAGAAGAAACACCTGCACAAATATTCTTGCAAGCTTATTCATGTTGTTCTGAAGAACGTTGCCGTGCCCTCTGAGGCAGAAGGCAAAATCTTTGTGTTTTATTCTCGGCTCTGCCGACGTCACTGATGACTGAAGCCAACGGCGTGGTTAACTGGAGAGGAGGGTGCGTAGCTGCGATGTCGACGGTAGTTTCCACGTGCCTGCAGCAAGATCTAGCGGCGAATTGCCGAGAGAGGGGATGGCCATCCAGTACCACGCACCGGACCAGGACTGACAAGAAGAAACACCTGCACAAAAATTCATGGAAGCTTGGGCTTGTTGTTCTGAAGAATGTTGACGTGCCCTCTGAGGCAGAAGGCGAAATGTTGGTGCTTTATACTTGGCTCCGCTGACGTCACTGATGACTGAAGCCAAAGACGTGGTTCACATGAGAGGAGGCTGCGTAGCTGAGGTGTCGACGGTGGTTTTTAAGTGCCTGGAGTGCGCTCCAGCGGCGCATGCCCAGGCTGGAATAGCCGTCCAGTATCAGGCAGCGGACCGGCCTTGACAAGAAGAAACACCAGCATAACAATCTATGCAAGCTTAGGCGTGTTGTTCTGAAGAACGTTGCCGTGCCCTATGAGGCAGAAGGCGAAATCTTGGTGCTCGATACTCGGCTCCGCTGACGTCAGTGATGACTTAAGCTAACGACGTGGTTCACCTGAGACGAGGCTGCGTAGCTGCGATGTCGACAGTGATTTCAGGTTTCTGGAGCGCGATCCAGCAGAGCATGCCCACGCTTGGATGGCCGTCCAGTATGAGGCAGCGGACCGGAATTGACAAGAAGAAACACCTGCACGACAATCCGTGCAAGCTTTGGAATGTTGTTCTGAATAACATCTCCGTGCCCTCTGAGGTGGAAGGCGAAATCTTGGTGCTTTAAACTTGGCTCCGCTGACGTCACTGATGACTGAAGCCAACGAAGTGGTTCACCTGAGACGAGGCTGTGTAGCCGCGATGTCGACCGTGGTTTTTAAGTGCCTGGAGTGCGGTACAGCGGCGAATCCCCAGGCTTGAATGGCCGTCCAGTATCAGGCAGCGGACCGGGCTTGATAAGAAGAAACACCTGCAAAACAATCTATGCAAGCTTAGGCATGTTGTTCTGAAGAACGTTGCCGTGCCCTCTGAGGCAGAAGGCGAAATCTTGGTGCTTTATACTCGGCTCCGCTGACGTCACTGATACCTTAAGCCAATGACGTGGTTCCCCTGAGACGAGGCTGCGTAGCTGCGATGTCAACGGTGGTTTTCAAGTGCCTGGAGCGACTTACAGCGGGGCATGCCCAGACTGGGATGGCCGTCCAGTAGCAGGGAGCGGACCGGGCTTGACAAGAAGAAACACCTGCACAATAATCTATGCAAGCTTAGGCATGTTGTTCTGAAGAACGTTGCCGTGCCCTCTGAGGCAGAAGGCGAACTCTTGGTGCATTATACTCGGCTCCGCTGACGTCACTGATGACTTAAGCCAACGACGTGGTTCACCTGAGACGAGGCTGCGTAGCTGCTATGTCGACGGTGGTTTTCAAGTGCCTGAGTGCGATCCAGCGACGCATGCCCAGGTTTGGATGGCCGTTCAGTATCAGGCAGCGGACCGGGCTTGACAAGAAGAAACACCTGCTCGACAATCCATACAAGCTTAGGCATGTTGTTCTGAAGACTGTTGCCGTACCTTCTGAGGCAGAAGGCGAAATCTTGGTGATTTATACTCCGTTCCGCATCGTAACCGATGACTGAAGCCAACGACGCTGTTCACCTGACAAGAGGGTGCGTAGCTGCGATGTCAAAGATGGTTTTCAAGTGCCTGGAGCGCGCTTCAGCGGCGCATGTCCAGGTTTGGATGGCCGTCCAGTATCAGGCAGCGGACCGGGCTTGACGAGAAGAAACACCTGCTCGACAATCCATGCAAGCTTAGGCATGTTGTTCTGAAGACTGTTGCCGTGCCCTCTGAGGCAGAAGGCGAAATCTTGGTGCTTTATACTCTGCTCCGCTGACGTCACTGATGACTGAAGCCAATGACGTGGTTCACCTGAGACGAGGCTGCGTAGCTGCGATGTTGACGGTGGATTTCAAGTGCCTGGAGTGTGCTCCAGCGGCGCAAGCCCAGGCGTGGATGGCCGTCCAGTATCAGGCAGCGGACAGGCCTTGACAAGAAGAAACACCTGCACAAAAATCCATGCAAGCTTAGGCGTGTTGTTCTGAAGAACGTTGCCGTGCCCTCTCAGACGGAAGCGAAATGTTGGTGCTTTCTACTCAGCTCCGCTGACGTCACCAATGACTGAAGCCAACGGCGTGGTTCACTGGAGACGAGGGTGCGTAGCTGCGATGTCAACGGTGGTTTCCACGTGCCTGGAGTGCGATCCAGGGGCGAATTGCCGAGACTGGGATAGCCATCCAGTATCAGGCAGCGGACCAGGCTTGACAAGAAGAAACAACTGCACGACAATCCATGCAAGCTTAGGCATGTTGTTCTGAAGAACGTTGCTGTGCCCTCTGAGGCGGAAGGCGAAATCTGTGTTCTTTAAATTTCGGCTTCAGGGACGTCACCGATGACTGAAGCCAACGGCGTGGTTCACTGGAGACGAGGGTGCATAGCTGCGATGTCGACGGTGGTTTCCACGTGCCTGGAGCGCGATACAGCGGGGTATGCCCAGACTGGGATGGCCGTCCAGTATCAGGGAGCGACAGGGCTTGACAAGAAGAAACACCTGCACGACAATCTATGCAAGCTTAGGCATGTTGTTCTGAAGAACGTCTCCGTGCCCTCTGAGGCAGAAGGCGAAATCTTGGTGCTTTATACTTGGCACCGCTGACGTCACTAATGACTGAAGCCGACGACGTGGTTAACCTGAGACGAGGCTGCGTAGCTGCGATGTCGACAGTGGTTTTGAAGTGCCTGGAGTGCGCTCCAGAGGCGCAGGCCCTGGCTTGGATAGCCGTCCAGTATCAGGAAGCGGACAGCGCTTGACAAGAAGAAACACCTGCACGCCAATCCATGCAAGCTTAGGCATGTTCTGAAGAACATTGGCGTGCCCTCTGAGGTGAAAGGCGAAATCTTGGTTCTTTATACTGGGCTTCAGCGACGTCACCGATGACTGAAGCCAACAGCGTGGTTCACTGGAGACGAGGGTGCGTAGCTGCGATGTCGACGGTGGTTTTCACGTGCCTGGAGCGCGATACAGCGGGGTATGCCCAGACTGGGATGGCCGTCCAGTATCAGGCAGCGGACAGGGCTTGACAAGAAGAAACACCTGCATAACAATCCATGCAAGCTTAGGCGTGTTGTTCTGAAGAACGTCTCCGTGCCCTCTGAGGCGGAAGTCGAAATCTTGGTGCTTTATACATGGCTCCGCTGATGTCACTGATGACTGAAGCCAACGACCTGGTTCACATGAGACGAGGCTGCGTAGCTGCGATGTCGACGGTGGTTTTCATGTGCCTGGAGTGCGCTCTAGCGGCGCATGCCCTGGCTTGGATGGCCGTCGAGTATCAGGAAGCGGTTCGGGATTGGCAAGAAGAAACACCTGCACGGCAATCCATGCAAACATAGGCATGTTGTTCTGAAAAACGTCTTCGTGCACTCTGAGGCGGAAGGCGAAATCTTTGTGCTTTATGCTAAGCTACGCTGACGTCACCGATGACTGAAGTCAACGGCTTGGTTCACTGGGGACGAGGGTGCTTGTCTGCGATGTGGACAGTGGTTTCCACGTCTCTGCAGCACGATCCAGCGGCGCATGCCCAGACTGGGATGACCGTTCATTATCAGGCAGCGGACCAGGCTTGACAAGAAGAAACAACTGCACGACAATCCATGCAAGCTTAGGCATGTTGTTCTGAAGAACGTTGCTGTGCCCTCTGAGGCGGAAGGCGAAATCTGTGTTCTTTAAATTTCGGCTTCAGGGACGTCACCGATGACTGAAGCCAACGGCGTGGTTCACTGGAGACGAGGGTGCATAGCTGCGATGTCGACGGTGGTTTCCACGTGCCTGGAGCGCGATACAGCGGGGTATGCCCAGACTGGGATGGCCGTCCAGTATCAGGCAGCGGACAGGGCTTGACAAGAAGAAACACCTGCATAACAATCCATGCAAGCTTAGGCGTGTTGTTCTGAAGAACGTCTCCGTGCCCTCTGAGGCGGAAGTCGAAATCTTGGTGCTTTATACATGGCTCCGCTGATGTCACTGATGACTGAAGCCAACGACCTGGTTCACATGAGACGAGGCTGCGTAGCTGCGATGTCGACGGTGGTTTTCATGTGCCTGGAGTGCGCTCTAGCGGCGCATGCCCTGGCTTGGATGGCCGTCGAGTATCAGGAAGCGGTTCGGGATTGACAAGAAGAAACACCTGCACGGCAATCCATGCAAACATAGGCATGTTGTTCTGAAAAACGTCTTCGTGCACTCTGAGGCGGAAAACGAAATCTTTGTGCTTTATGCTAAGCTACGCTGACGTCACCGATGACTGAAGTCAACGGCTTGGTTCACTGGGGACGAGGGTGCTTGTCTGCGATGTGGACAGTGGTTTCCACGTCTCTGCAGCACGATCCAGCGGCGCATGCCCAGACTGGGATGACCGTTCATTATCAGGCAGCGGACCAGGCTTGATAAGAAGATACACCTGCACGGCAATCCACGCAAGCTTAGGCGTTTTGTTGTGAAGAACGTTGCCGTGCCCTCTGATGCAGAAGGCGAAATCTTGGTGCTTTATACTCGGTTCCGCCTTGTAACCGATGACTGAAGCCAACGACGTGGTTCACCTGACAGGAGGGTGCGTAGCTGCGATGTCAAAGGTGGTTTTCAAGTGCCTGGAGTGCGCTTCAGCGGCGCATGCCCAGGCTTAGACGGCCGTCCAGTATCAGGCAGCGGACCGGTCTTGAGGAGAAGAAACACCTGCACAACAATATATGCAAGCTTAGGCATGTTGTTCTGAAGAACGTTGCCGTGCCCTCCGAGGCGAAGGCGAAATCTTGGTGCTTTATACTCGGCTCCGCTGACGTCACTGATGACTGCAGCCAGCGACGTGGTTCATCTGAGACGAAGCTGCGTAGCTGCGATGTCGACGGTGGTTTTCAAGTGCCTGGATTGCACTCCAGTGGCGCATGCCCATGCTTGGATGGCCGTCCAGTATCAGGCAGCTGACCGGGCTTGAGAAGAAACACCTGCACGACAATCCATGCAAGGTTAGGCATGTTGTTTTGAAAAGAGTTACCATGCCCTCTGAGGCGGAAGGCGAAATCTTGGTTCTTTATACTCGGCTTCAGTGAAATCACCGATGACTGAAGCCAACGGCGTGGTTCACTGGAGTCGAGGGTGCGTAGGTGTGATGTCGACGGTGGTTTCCACGTGCCTGGAATGCGCTCCAGCGGCGCTTGCCCAGGCTTGCATGGCGGTCCAGTATCTGGCAGCGGACCGGGTTTGACAAGAAGAAACACCCGAACGACAATTCATGCAAGCTTAGGCATGTTGTTGTGAAGAACATTGCCCTGCCCTGTGAGGCGGAAGGAGAAATCTTGGTGCTTTATACTCTGCTCCGCTGAAGTCACTGATGACTGAAGCCAATGACGTGGTTCACTGGGGACGAGGGTGCGCATTTGCGATGGTAACAGTGGTTTCCTCGTTTCTGGAGCACGATCTAGCGGCGCATGCCTAGACTGGGATGGCCGTTCATTATCAGGCAGCGGCCCTGGCTTGATAAAAAGAAACACTTGCTCGACAATCCAAGCAAGCTTAGGCATGTTGTTTTGAAACACGTTGCCGTGCCCTCTGAGGTGGAAGGCGAATCTTGGTTCATTATTCTCGGCTTCAGTGACGTCACCGATGACTGAAGCAAATGGAGTGGTTCACTGGAGACGAGGGTGCGTAGCTGTGATGTCGACGGTGGTTTCCACGTGCCTTGAGCGCCATACAGCGGGGCATGCCCACACTGGAATGGCCGTCCAGTATCAGGGAGCGGACCGGGCTTGAAAAGAAGAAACACCTCACGACAATCCATGCAAGCTTAGGCATGTTGTTCTGAAGAATGTTGCCGTACCCTCTGAGGCAGAAGGCGAAATCTTGGTGCTTTATACTCGGTTCCACATTGTAACCGATGACCGCAGCCAACGACGTGGTTCACCTGACAGGAGGGTGCGTAGCTGCGATGTCAAAGGTGGTTTTCAAGTGCCTGGAATGCGCTTCAGCGGCGCCTGCCCAGGCTTAGACGGCCGTCCAGTATCAGGCAGCGGACCTGTCTTGAGGAGAAGAAACACCTGCACAACAATCTATGCAAGCTTAGGCATGTTGTTCTGAAGAACGTTGCCGTGCCCTCCGAGGCGAAGGCAAAATCTTGGTGCTTTATACTCGGCTCCGCTGACGTCACTGATGACTGCAGCCAACGACGTGGTTCATCTGAGACGAAGCTGCGTAGCTGCGATGTCGACGGTGGTTTTCAAGTGCCTGGATTGCACTCCAGTGGCGCATGCCCATGCTTGGATGGCCGTCCAGTATCAGGCAGCGGACCGGGCTTGAGGAGAAACACCTGCACGACAATCCATGCAAGGTTAGGCATGTTGTTTTGAAAAGCGTTACCATGCCCTTTGAGGCGGAAGGCGAAATCTTGGTTCTTTATACTCGGCTTCAGCGACGTCACCGATGACTGAAGCCAACAGCGTGGTTCACTGGAGTCGAGGGTGCGTAGGTGCGATGTCGACGGTGGTTTCCACGCGCCCGGAGCGCGATACAGCGGGGTATGCCCAGACTGGGATGGCCGTCCAGTATCAGGGAGCGGACCGGGCTTGACAAGAAGAAACACCTGTACGACAATCCATGCAAGCTTAGGCACGTTGTTCTGAAGAACGTTGCCGTACCCTCTGAGGCAGAAGGCGAAATCTTGGTGCTTTATACTCGGCTCCGCATCGTAACCAATGACTGAAGCCAACGACGTGGTTTATCTGAGACGAAGCGGCGTAGCTGCGATGTCGACGGTGGTTTTCAAGTGCCTGGCCTGCACTCCAGTGGCGCATGCCCATGCTTGGATGGCCGTCCAGTATCAGGCAGCGGACCGGGCTTGACAAGAAATACCTGCACGACAAACCATGCATGCTTAGGCATGTTGTTTTGAAAAGCGTTGCCGTTCCCTCTGAGGCGGAAGGCGAAATCTTGGTTCTTTATACTCGGCTCCACTGACGTAACCGGTGACTGAAACCAACGGCGTGGTTCACCTGATACGAGGCTTTGTAGCTGAGAGGTAGACGGTGGTTTCCACGTGCCTGGAGCGCGATACTGCGGGGCATGCCCAGACTGGGATGGCCATCTAGTATCAGTTAGCGGACCGGGCTTGAGAAGAAGAAAGACCTGCACGACAATCCATGCAGGCTTAGGCATGTTGTTCTGAAGAATGTTGCCGTACCCTCTGAGGCAGAAGGCGAAATCTTGGTGCTTTATACTCGGTTCCGCATCGTAACCGATGACTGCAGCCAACGACGTGGTTCATCTGAGACGAAGCTGCGTAGCTGCGATGTCGACGGTGGTTTTCAAGTGCCTGGATTGCACTCCAGTGGCGCATGCCCATGCTTGGATGGCCGTCTAGTATCAGGCAGCGATACGGGCTTGAGGAGATACACCTGCACGACAATCCATGCAAGGTTAGGCATGTTGTTTTGAAAAGCGTTACCATGACCTCTTAGGCGGAAGGCGAAATCTTGGTTCTTTATACTCGGCTTCAGCGACGTCACCGATGACTGAAGCCAACAGTGTGGTTCACTGGAGACGAGGGTGCGTAGCTGAGAGGTCGACGGTGGTTTCCAAGTGCCTGGAGCGCAATCCAGCGCATGCCCAGACTGGGATGGCCGTCCAGTATCAGGGAGCGGCCCGGGCTTGACAAGAAACACCTGCACGACAATCCATGCAAGCTTAGGCGTGTTGTTCTGAAGAACGTCTCCGTGCCTTCTGAGGCGGAAGTCAAAATCTTGGTGCTTTATACTTGGCTCCGCTGACGTCACCGATGACTGAAGTCAACGGCGTGGTTCACTGTGGACGAGGGTGCGTGTCTGCGATGTCGACAGTGGTTTCCACGTTTCTGCAGCACGATCTAGCGGCGCATGCCCAGACTGGGATGAGCATTCATTATCAGGCAGCGGACCAGGCTTGATAAGAAGAAACACCAGCACGACAATACATGCAAGCTTAGGCATGTTGTTTCGAAAAACGTTGCCATGCCCTCTGAGGCGGAAGGCGAAATCTTGGTTCTTTAAACTCGGCTTCAGCGAAATCACCGATGACTGAAGCCAACGGCGTGGTTCGCTGGAGTCGAGGGTGAGTAGGTGCGATGTCAAAGGTGGTTTTCAAGTGCCTGGAGTGCGCTCCAGCAGCGCTTTCCCAGGCTTGGATGGCGGTCCAGTATCTGGCAGCGGACCGGGCTTGACAACACGAAACACCTGCACGATATCCATGCAAGCTTAGGCATGTTGTTCTGAAGAACGTTGCCGTGCCCTCTGAGGCGTAAGGCGAAATCTTGGTGCGTTAAACTCGGCTCTGCTGACGTCACCGATGACTGAAGCCAACGGCGTGGTTCACTGGAGACGAAGGTGCGTAGCTGCGATGTCGGTGGTAGTTTCCATGTTCCTGGAGCGCGATACAGCGGGGTAGGCCCAGACTGGGATGGCCGTCCAGTATTGGGAGCGGACAGGGCTGGACAAGAAGAAACACCTGCACGACAATTCATGCAAGCTTAGGCATGTTGTTCTGAAGAACGTCTCCGTGCCCACTGAGGTGGAAGGCGAAATCTTGGTGCTTTATACTTGGCTCCGCTGACGTCACTAATGACTGAAGCCGACGACGTGGTTCACCTGAGACGAGGCTTCAGAACAAGCTTAGGCGTGTTGTTCTGAATAACGTCTGCGTGCCCTCTGAGGCGGAAGTCGAAATCTTGGTGCTTCATACTTGGCTCCGCTGACGTCACCAATGACTGAAGTCAAAGGCGTGGTTCACTGTGGACGAGGGTGCGTGTCTCCGATGTCGACAGTTGTTTTCAAGTGCCTGGAGTGAGCTCTAGCGTCGCATGACCTGGCTTGGATGGCCATCCAGTATCAGGCAGCGGACAGGGATTGACAAGAAGAAACACCTGCAAGACAATCCATGCAAGCTTAGGCATGTAGTTCTAAAGAACGTTGCCGTGCCCTCTGAGGTGAAAGGCGAAATCTTGGTGCTTTATACTCGGCTCCGCTGACGTCACTGATGACTGAAGCCAACGACGTGGTTTACCTGAGACGAGCCTGCATACTGCGATGTCGACTGTGGTTTTCAAGTGCCTGTAGTGCGCTCCAGCAGCGCATGCCCAGACTGGGATGGCCGTCCAGTATCAGGGAGCGGACCGGGCTTGACAAGAAGAAACACCTGCACGACAATCCATGCAAGCTTAGGCATGATGTTCTGAAGAACGTTGCCCTCTCCTCTGAGGCGGAACGCGAAATCTTGGTGCTTTATACTCAGCTCCACTGAAGTCACTGATGACTGAAGCCAATTACGTGGTTCACTGGGGACGAGGGTGCGCATTTGCGATGGTAACAGTGGTTTTCACATTTCTGGAGCACGATCTAGCGGCGCATGCCCAGACTGGGGTGTGCGTTCATTATCAGGGAGCGGACCGGGCTTGACAAGAAGAAACACCTCCCGACAATCCATGCAAGCTTAGGCATGTTGTTCTGAAGAACGTTGCCGTGCCCTCTGATGTGAAAGGCGAAATCTTGGTGCTTTATACTCGGCTCCGCTGACGTCACTGATGACTGAAGCCAACGACGTGGTTTACCTGAGACGAGCCTGCATACTGCGATGTCGACTGTGGTTTTCAAGTGCCTGTAGTGCGCTCCAGCAGCGCATGCCCAGACTGGGATGGCCGTCCAGTATCAGGGAGCGGACCGGGCTTGACAAGAAGAAACACCTGCACGACAATCCATGCAAGCTTAGGCATGTTGTTCTGAAGAACGTTGCCCTGTCCTCTGAGGCGGAAGGCGAAATCTTGGTGCTTTATACTCAGCTCCACTGAAGTCACTGATGACTGAAGCCAATTACGTGGTTCACTGGGGACGAGGGTGGGCATTTGCGATGGTAACAGTGGTTTTCACATTTCTGGAGCACGATCTCGCGGCGCATGCCCACACTGGAATGGCCGTCCAGTATCAGGGAGCGGACCGGGCTTGACAAGAAGAAACACCTCACGACAATCCATGCAAGCTTAGGCACGTTGTTCTGAAGAACGTTGCCGTGCCCTCTGAGGTGAAAGGCGAAATCTTGGTGCTTTATACTCGGCTCCGCTGACGTCACTGATGACTGAAGCCAACGACGTGGTTTACCTGAGACGAGCCTGCATACTGCGATGTCGACTGTGGTTTTCAAGTGCCTGTAGTGCGCTCCAGCAGCGCATGCCCAGACTGGGATGGCCGTCCAGTATCAGGGAGCGGACCGGGCTTGACAAGAAGAAACACCTGCACGACAATCCATGCAAGCTTAGGCATGTTGTTCTGAAGAACGTTGCCCTGTCCTCTGAGGCGGAAGGCGAAATCTTGGTTCTTTATACTGGGCATCAGCGACGTCACCGATGACTGAAGCCAACAGCGTGGTTCACTGGAGACGAGGGTGCGTAGCTGCGATGTCGACGGTGGTTTTCACGTGCCTGGAGCGAGATACAGCGGGGCATTCCCAGACTGGGATGGCCGTCCAGTATCAGGCAGCGGACAGGGCTTGACAAGAAGAAACACCTGCATAACAATCCATGCAAGCTTAGGCGTGTTGTTCTGAAGAACGTCTCCGTGCCCTCTGAGGCGGAAGTCGAAATCTTGGTGCTTTATACATGGCTCCGCTGATGTCACTGATGACTGAAGCCAACGACCTGGTTCACATGAGACGAGGCTGCGTAGCTGCGATGTCGACGGTGGTTTTCATGTGCCTGGAGTGCCCTCTAGCGCCGCATGCCCTGGCTTGGATGGCCGTCCAGTATCAGGAAGCGGTTCGGGATTGCCAAGAAGAAACACCTGCACGGCAATCCATGCAAACATAGGCATGTTGTTCTGAAAAACGTCTTCGTGCACTCTGAGGCGGAAGGCGAAATCTTTGTGCTTTATGCTAAGCTACGCTGACGTCACCGATGACTGAAGTCAACGGCTTGGTTCACTGGGGACGAGGGTGCTTGTCTGCGATGTGGACAGTGGTTTCCACGTTTCTGCAGCACGATCCAGCGGCGCATGCCCAGACTGGGATGACCGTTCATTATCAGGCAGCGGACCAGGCTTGATAAGAAGATACACCTGCACGGCAATCCACGCAAGCTTAGGCGTTTTGTTCTGAAGAACGTTGCCGTGCCCTCTGAGGCAGAAGGCGAAATCTTGGTGCTTTATACTCGGTTCCGCCTCGTAACCGATGACTGAAGCCAACGACGTGGTTCACCTGACAGGAGGGTGCGTAGCTGCGATGTCAAAGGTGGTTTTCAAGTGCCTGGAGTGCGCTTCAGCGGCGCATGCCCCGGCTTAGACGGCCGTCCAGTATCAGGCAGCGGACCGGTCTTGAGGAGAAGAAACACCTGCACAACAATATATGCAATAGGCATGTTGTTCTGAAGAACGTTGCCGTGCCCTCCGAGGCGAAGGCGAAATCTTGGTGCTTTATACTCGGCTCCGCTGACGTCACTGATGACTGCAGCCAGCGACGTGGTTCATCTGAGACGAAGCTGCGTAGCTGCGATGTCGACGGTGGTTTTCAAGTGCCTGGATTGCACTCCAGTGGCGCATGCCCATGCTTGGCTGGCCGTCCAGTATCAAGCAGCGGACCGGGCTTTAGGAGAAACACCTGCACGACAATTCATGCAAGGTTAGGCATGTTGTTTTGAAAAGCGTTACCATGCCCTTTGAGGCGGAAGGCGAAATCTTGGTTCTTTATACTCGGCTTCAGCGACGTCACCGATGACTGAAGCCAACAGCGTGGTTCACTGGAGTCGAGGGTGCGTAGGTGCGATGTCGACGGTGGTTTCCACGCGCCTGGAGCGCGATACAGCGGGGTATGCCCAGACTGGGATGGCCGTCCAGTATCAGGGAGCGGACCGGGCTTGACAAGAAGAAACACCTGCACGACAATCCATGCAAGCTTAGGCACGTTGTTCTGAAGAACGTTGCCGTACCCTCTGAGGCAGAAGGCGAAATCTTGGTGCTTTATACTCGGCTCCGCATCGTAACCAATGACTGAAGCCAACGACGTGGTTTATCTGAGACGAAGCGTCGTAGCTGCGATGTCGACGGTGGTTTTCAAGTGCCTGGCCTGCACTCCAGTGGCGCATGCCCATGCTTGGATGGCCGTCCAGTATAAGGCAGCGGACCGGGCTTGACAAGAAATACCTGCACGACAAACCATGCATGCTTAGGCATGTTGTTTTGAAAAGCGTTGCCGTGCCCTCTGAGGCGGAAGGCGAAATCTTGGTTCTTTATACTCGGCTCCACTGACGTAACCGGTGACTGAAACCAACGGCGTGGTTCACCTGATACGAGGCTTTGTAGCTGAGAGGTAGACGGTGGTTTCCACGTGCCTGGAGCGCGATACTGCGGGGCATGCCCAGACTGGGATGGCCATCTAGTATCAGTTAGGGGACCGGGCTTGAGAAGAAGAAAGACCTGCACGACAATCCATGCAGGCTTAGGCATGTTGTTCAGAAGAATGTTGCCGTACCCTCTGAGGCAGAAGGCGAAATCTTGGTGCTTTCTACTCGGTTCCGCATCGTAACCGATGACTGCAGCCAACGACGTGGTTCATCTGAGACGAAGCTGCGTAGCTGCGATGTCGACGGTGGTTTTCAAGTGCCTGGATTGCACTCCAGTGGCGCATGCCCATGCTTGGATGGCCGTCTAGTATCAGGCAGCGATACGGGCTTGAGGAGAAACACCTGCACGACAATCCATGCAAGGTTAGGCATGTTGTTTTGAAAAGCGTTACCATGACTTCTTAGGCGGAAGGCGAAATCTTGGTTCTTTATACTCGGCTTCAGCGACGTCACCGATGACTGAAGCCAACAGCGTGGTTCACTGGAGACGAGGGTGCGTAGCTGAGAGGTCGACGGTGGTTTCCAAGTGCCTGGAGCGCAATCCAGCGCATGCCCAGACTGGGATGGCCGTCCAGTATCAGGGAGCGGCCCGGGCTTGACAAGAAACACCTGCACGACAATCCATGCAAGCTTAGGCGTGTTGTTCTGAAGAACGTCTCCGTGCCTTCTGAGGCGGAAGTCAAAATCTTGGTGCTTTATACTTGGCCCCGCTGACGTCACCGATGACTGAAGTCAACGGCGTGGTTCACTGTGGACGAGGGTGCGTGTCTGCGATGTCGACAGTGGTTTCCACGTTTCTGCAACACGATCTAGCGGCGCATGCCAAGACTGGGATGAGCATTCATTATCAGGCAGCGGACCAGGCTTGATAAGAAGAAACACCAGCACGACAATACATGCAAGCTTAGGCATGTTGTTTCGAAAAACGTTGCCATGCCCTCTGAGGCGGAAGGCGAAATCTTGGTTCTTTATACTCGGCTTCAGCGAAATCACCGATGACTGAAGCCAACGGCGTGGTTCGCTGGAGTCGAGGGTGAGTAGGTGCGATGTCAAAGGTGGTTTTCAAGTGCCTGGAGTGCGCTCCAGCGGCGCTTTCCCAGGCTTGGATGGCGGTCCAGTATCTGGCAGCGGAGCGGGCTTGACAAGACGAAACACCTGCACGATATCCATGCAAGCTTAGGCATGTTGTTCTGAAGAACGTTGCCGTGCCCTCTGAGGCGTAAGGCGAAATCTTGGTGCGTTAAACTCGGCTCTGCTGACGTCACCGATGACTGAAGCCAACGGCGTGGTTCACTGGAGACGAGGGTGCGTAGCTGCGATGTCGGTGGTAGTTTCCATGTTCCTGGAGCGCGATACAGCGGGGTAGGCCCAGACTGGGATGGCCGTCCAGTATTGGGAGCGGACAGGGCTGGACAAGAAGAAACACCTGCACGACAATTCATGCAAGCTTAGGCATGTTGTTCTGAAGAACGTCTCCGTGCCCACTGAGGTGGAAGGCGAAATCTTGGTGCTTTATACTTGGCTCCGCTGACGTCACTAATGACTGAAGCCGACGACGTGGTTCACCTGAGACGAGGCTTCAGAACAAGCTTAGGCGTGTTGTTCTGAATAACGTCTGCGTGCCCTCTGAGGCGGAAGTCGAAATCTTGGTGCTTCATACTTGGCTCCGATGACGTCACCAATGACTGACGTCAAAGGCGTGGTTCACTGTGGACGAGGGTGCGTGTCTCCGATGTCGACAGTTGTTTTCAAGTGCCTGGAGTGAGCTCTAGCGTCGCATGACCAGGCTTGGATGGCCATCCAGTATCAGGCAGCGGACAGGAATTGACAAGAAGAAACACCTGCACGACAATCCATGCAAGCTTAGGCATGTAGTTCTGAAGAACGTTGCCGTGCCCTCTGAGGTGAAAGGCGAAATCTTGGTGCTTTAAACTCGGCTCCGCTGACGTCACTGATGACTGAAGCCAACGACGTGGTTTACTGAGACGAGCCTGCATACTGCGATGTCGACTGTGGTTTTCAAGTGCCTGTAGTGCGCTCCAGCAGCGCATGCCCAGACTGGGATGGCCGTCCAGTATCAGGGAGCGGACCGGGCTTGACAAGAAGAAACACCTGCACGACAATCCATGCAAGCTTAGGCATGATGTTCTGAAGAACGTTGCCCTGTCCTCTGAGGCGGAAGGCGAAATCTTGGTGCTTTATACTCAGCTCCACTGAAGTCACTGATGACTGAAGCCAATTACGTGGTTCACTGGGGACGAGGGTGCGCATTTGCGATGGTAACAGTGGTTTTCACATTTCTGGAGCACGATCTAGCGGCGCATGCCCAGACTGGGGTGGCCGTTCATTATCAGGGAGCGGACCGGGCTTGACAAGAAGAAACACCTCACGACAATCCATGCAAGCTTAGGCATGTTGTTCTGAAGAACGTTGCCGTGCCCTGTGATGTGAAAGGCGAAATCTTGGTGCTTTATACTCGGCTCCGCTGACGTCACTGATGACTGAAGCCAACGACGTGGTTTACCTGAGACGAGCCTACATACTGCGATGTCGACTGTGGTTTTCAAGTGCCTGTAGTGCGCTCCAGCAGCGCATGCCCAGACTGGGATGGCCGTCCAGTATCAGGGAGCGGACCGGGCTTGACAAGAAGAAACACCTGCACGACAATCCATGCAAGCTTAGGCATGTTGTTCTGAAGAACGTTGCCCTGTCCTCTGAGGCGGAAGGCGAAATCTTGGTGCTTTATACTCAGCTCCACTGAAGTCACTGATGACTGAAGCCAATTACGTGGTTCACTGGGGACGAGGGTGTGCATTTGCGATGGTAACAGTGGTTTTCACATTTCTGGAGCACGATCTAGCGGCGCATGCCCACACTGGAATGGCCGTCCAGTATCAGGGAGCGGACCGGGCTTGACAAGAAGAAACACCTCACGATAATCCATGCAAGCTTAGGCACGTTGTTCTGAAGAACGTTGCCGTGCCCTCTGAGGTGAAAGGCGAAATCTTGGTGCTTTATACTCGGCTCCGCTGACGTCACTGATGACTGAAGCCAACGACGTGGTTTACCTGAGACGAGCCTGCATACTGTGATGTCGACTGTGGTTTTCAAGTGCCTGTAGTGCGCTCCAGCAGCGCATGCCCAGACTGGGATGGCCGTCCAGTATCAGGGAGCGGACCGGGCTTGACAAGAAGAAACACCTGCACGACAATCCATGCAAGCTTAGGCATGTTGTTCTGAAGAACGTTGCCCTGTCCTCTGAGGCGGAAGGCGAAATCTTGGTGCTTTATACTCAGCTCCACTGAAGTCACTGATGACTGAAGCCAATGACGTGGTTCACTGGGGACGAGGGTGCGCATTAGCGATGGTAACAGTGGTTTTCACGTTTCTGGAGCACGGTCTAGCGGCGCATGCCCACACTGGAATGGCCGTCCAGTATCAGGGAGCGGACCGGGCTTGACAAGAAGAAACACCTCACGACAATCCATGCAAGCTTAGGCATGTTGTTCTGAAGAACGTTGCCGTGCCCTCTGAGGTGAAAGGCGAAATTTTGGTGCTTTATACTCGGCTCCGCTGACGTCACTGATGACTGAAGCCAACGACGTGGTTTACCTGAGACGAGCCTGCGTACTGCGATGTCGACTGTGGTTTTCAAGTGCCTGTAGTGCGCTCCAGCAGCGCATGCCCAGACTGGGATGGCCGTCCAGTATCAGGGAGCGGACCGGGCTGGACAAGAAGAAACACCTGCACGACAATCCATGCAAGCTTAGGCATGTTGTTCTGAAGAACGTTGCCCTGTCCTCTGAGGCGGAAGGCGAAATCTTGGTGCTTTATACTCAGCTCCACTGAAGTCACTGATGACTGAAGCCAATTACGTGGTTCACTGGGGACGAGGGTGCGCATTTGCGATGGTAACAGTGGTTTTCACATTTCTGGAGCACGATCTAGCGGCGCATGCCCAGACTGGGGTGGCCGTTCATTATCAGGCAGCGGACCTGGCTTGATAAGAAGAAACACCTGCTTGACAATCCAAGCAAGCTTAGGCATGTTGTTTTGAAACACGTTGCCGTGCCCTCTGAGGTGGAAGGCGAATCTTGGTTCATTATTCTCGGCTTCAGTGACGTCACCGATGACTGAAGCAAACGGCGTGGTTCACTGGAGACGAGGGTGCGTAGCTGCGATGTCGACGGTGGTTTCCACGTGCCTGGAGCGCCATACAGCGGGGCATGCCCACACTGGAATGGCCGTCCAGTATCAGGGAGCGGACCGGGCTTGACAAGAAGAAACACCTGCACGACAATCCATGCAAGCTTAGGCATGTTGTTCTGAAGAACGTTGCCGTGCCCTCTGAGGTGCAAAGCGAAATCTTGGTGCTTTATACTCGGCTCCACTGAAGTCACTGATGACTGAAGCCAACGACGTGGTTTACCTGAGACGAGCCTGCGTAGCTGCGATGTCGACGGTGGTTTTCAAGTGCCTGTAGTGCGCTCCAGCATCGCATGCCCAGGATTGGATGGCCGTCCAGTATAAGGCAGCGGACCGGGCTTGACAAGAAGAAACACCTGCACGACAATCCATGAAAGCTTAGGAATGTTGTTCTGAAGAACGTTGCCGTGCCCTCTGAGGCGGAAGGCGAAATCTTGGTTCTTTATACTCGGCTTCAGTGACGTCACCGATGACTGAAGCCAACGGCGTGGTTCACTGGAGACGAGGGTGCGTAGCTGCGATGTCGACGGTGGTTTCCACGTGCCTGGAGCGCGATACAGCAGGGCATGCTCAGACTGGGATGGCCGTCCAGTATCAGTTAGCGGACCGGGCTTGACAAGAAGAAACACCTGCACGACAATCCATGCAAGCTTAGGCATGTTGTTCTGAAGAAAGTCTCCGTGCCCTCTGGGGCGCAAGGCGAAATCTTGGTGCTTTATACTTGGCTCCGCTGACGTCACCGATGACTGAAGCCAACGGCGTGGTTCACTGAAGCCTAGGGTGCGGAGCTGCGATGTCGATGGTGGTTTCCACGTGCCTGGAGCGCGATGCAGCGGGGCATGCCCAGAATGGGATGGCCGTCCAGTATCAGGCAGCGGACAGGGCTTGACAAGAAGAAACACCTGCATGACAATTCATGCAAGCTTAGGCATGTTGTTCTGAAGAACATTGCCTTGCCCTCTGAGGCGGAAGGCGAAATTTTGTTTCTTTATACTCGGCTTCAGCGACGTCACCGATGACTGAAGCCAACGGCGCAATTCACTAGAGACTAGGGTGTGCAGCTGCGATGTCGACGGTGGTTTCCAAGTGCCTGGAGCGTGATCCAGCGGCGCTTGCCCAGGCTTGGATTGCCGTCCAGTATCAGGCAGCAGACCAGACTTGACAAGACGAAACACCTGTACGACAATCCATGAGAACTTAGCCATGTTGTTGTGAAGAACGTTGCCGTGCCATCTGAGGCGGTAGGCGAAATCTTTCTGCTTTATACTCCGCTCCGCTGACGTAACCGGTGACTGAACCCAACACCGTGGTTCACTTCAGACGAGGCTGCGTAGCTGCGATGTCGACGGTGGTTTCCAAGTGCCCGGAGCACAATCCAGCTTCGCATGCCCAGGCTTGAATGGCCGTCCAGTATCAGGCAGCGGACCGGGCTTGACAAGACGAAACACCTTCACAATTATCCCTGCAAGCTTAGGCATGTTGTT
Source organism: Haemaphysalis longicornis (assembly GCF_048455015.1). NCBI lineage: Eukaryota > Metazoa > Arthropoda > Arachnida > Ixodida > Ixodidae > Haemaphysalis > Haemaphysalis longicornis. Next base: position 4,377,692 of record NW_027526325.1, on the reverse strand, counting down.
CTGAAGAACGTTGCCGTGCCCTCTGAGGCGGAAGGCGAAATCTGTGTGCTTTATACTCGGCTCCGCTAAAGTAACCGACGACTGAAGCCAACGGCGTGGTTCACTGGAGACTAGGGTGCGCAGCTGCGATGTCGACGGTGGTTTCCACGTGCCTGGAGCGCGATACAGCGGGGCATGCCCAGACTGGGATGGCCGTCCAGTATCAGACAGCGGACCGGGCTTGACAAGAAGAAACACCTGCATGACAAGCTTGGGCATGTTGTTTTGAAAAACGTTGCCGTGCTCTCTGAGGCGGAAGGCGAAATATTGTTTCTTTATAATCTTCTTCAGCGACGTCACCGATGACTGAAGCCAACGGCGTGGTTCACTGGAGACTAGGGTGCGCAGCTGCGATGTCGACGGTGGTTTCCAAATGCCTGGAGCGCGATCCAGAGGCGCATGGCGAGGCTAGAATGGCCGTCCAGTATCAGGCAGCGGACCGGGCTTGACCAGACGAAACACCTGCACGACAATCCATGCAAGCTTAGGCGTGTTGTTTTGAAAAACGTTGCCGTGCCCTCCAAGGCGGAAGGCGAAATCTTGGTTCTTTATGCTCGGTTCCAGCGACGTCACCCATGAAAGAAGAAGCCAACGGCGTGGTTCACTGGAGACGAGGGTACGTAGCTGCGATGTCGACGGTGGGTTCCACGGGCCTGGAGCGCAATCCAGCGGCGCATGCCCAGGCTTGGATGCCCATCCAGTATCAGGCAGCGGACCGGGCTTGAAAAGAAGAAACACCTGCACGACAATTCATGCAAGCTTAGACATGTTCTTCTGAAGAACGTTGCCGTGCACTCTGAGGCGGAAGGCGTAATCTTGGTGCGGTATAGTCGGCTCCGCTGACGCCACTGATGACTGAAGCCAACATTGTAGTTCACCTGAGACGAGGCTGCGTAGCTGCGATGTCAACGGCGGTTCTCAAGTGCTTGGAGTGCGCTCCAGCAGCGCTTGCCCAGGCTTGGATGGCCGTCTAGTATCAGGCAAGCGGACCCGGCTTGACAAGAAGAAACACCTGCACGAGAATCCATGAACGCTTAGGCATGTTGTTGTGAAGAACGTTGCCGTGCCATCAGAGGCTGTAGACGAAATCTTGGTGCTTTATACTCGGTTCCGCTGACGTAACCGGTGACTGAAACCAACAGCGTGGTTCACCTGAGACGAGGCTGCGTAGCTGAGAGGTCGATGGTGGTTTCCAAGTACCTGGACCGCAATCAAGCGGCGCATGCCCATGCTTGGATGGCCGTCCAGTTTCAGGCAGCGGACCGGGTTTGACAAGACGAAACACCTTCACAATTATCCCTGCAAGCTTAGGCATGTTGTTCTGAAGAACGTTGCCGTGCCCTTTGAGGGGGAAGGCGAAATCTTGGTGCTTTATACTCTGCTCCGCTGACTTCACTCATGACTGATGCCAACGACGTGGTTCACCTGAGAGGAGGCTGGGTAGCTGCGATGTCGACGGTGGTTTTCAAGTGCCTGGAGTGCGCTCCAGCGGCGCATGCCCAGGCTTGGATGGCCGTACAGTATCAGGCAGCGGACCGGGCTTGACAAGAAGAAACACCTGCACGAATATCCATGCAAGCTTAGGCATGTTGTTCTGAAGAACGTTGCCGTGCCATCTGAGGCGGAAGGCGAAATCTTAGTGCTTTATACTCGGTTCCGCTGACGTAACCGGTGACTGAAGCCAACGACGTGGTTCACTGGAGACGAGGTTGCGTAGCTGTGATGTCGACGGTGGATTTAAAGTGCCTGAAGTGCGCTCCATCGGCGCTTGCCCAGGCTTGGATGGCAGTCCAGTATCAGGCAGCCGACCGGGCTTGACAAGAAGAATCACCTGCACGACAATCCATGCAAACGTAGGCATGTTGTTCTGAATAACATTGCCGTGTCCTCTAAGGCGGAAGGCGAAATCTTGGAGCTTTATACTCGGCTCCGCTGACGTCAATAATGACTGAAGCCAACGGCGTGGTTCACTGGGGACGAGGGTGCGTAGCTGCGATGTCGACAGTGGTTTCCACATTTCTGGAGCACGATTTAGCGGCGCATGCCCAGAATGGGATGGCCGGTCAGGATCAGGCAGCGGACCGGGCTTGACAAGAAGAAATACCTGCACGAATATCCATGCAAGCTGAGGCATGTTGTTTTGGAAAACGTTGCCGTGCCCTCTGAGGCGGAAGGCGAAATCTTGGTTCTTTATACTCGGCTGCAGCGACGTCACCGATGACTGAAGCGAACGGCGTTTTTCACTGGAGACGAGGGTGCGTAGCTGCGATGTCGACGGTGGTTTCCAAGTGCCCGGAGCGCGATCCAGCGGCGCATGCCTAGGCTTGGATGTCCGCCCAGTATCAGGCAGCGGACCGGGCTTGACAACAAGAAACACATGCATTACAATCCATGCAAGCCTAGACATGTTCTGAAGAATATTGTTGTGCCCTCTGAGGCGGAAGGCGAAATCTTGGTGTTTTATACTCGGCTCCGCTGAAGTAAGCGACGACTGAAGCCGCCAACGTGGTTCACTTGAGACGAAGCTGCGTAGCTGCGATGTCGACGGTGGTTTCCAAATGCCTGGATCGCGATCCAGTGGAGCATGCCCAGGCTTGGATGGCCGTCTAGTATCAGGCAGCGGACCGGGCTCGACAAGGCGAAACACCTGCACAACAATCCATGCAAGCATAGGCGTGTTGTTTTGAAAAACGTAGCCGTGCCCTCTAAGGCGGAAGGCGAAATCTAGGTTCTTTATACTCGGCTCCAACGACGTCACCGATGACTGAAGAAGCCAACGACGTGGTTCACCTGAGACGAGGCTGCGTAGCTGCGATGTCGACGGTGGTTTTCAAGTGCCTGGAGTGCGCTAAGGCGGCGCTTGCCCAGGCTTGGATGGCCATCCAGTATCAGGCAGCGGACCGGGCGTGACAAGAAAAAACACGTGCACGACAATCCATGCAAGCTTAGGCATGGTGTTCTGAAGAACGTTCCCGTGCCCTGTGAGGCGGAAGGCGAAATCTTGGTGCTTTATACCTGGCTCCGCTGACGTCAAAATTGACTGAAGCCAACGGGGTGGTTCACTGGAGACGAGGGGGCGTAGCTGCGATGTCGACGGTGGTTTCCTACTGCCTGGAGCGTGATCAAGCGGCGCATGCCCAGGCTCGGATGGCCGTCCAGTATCAGGCACCAGAACGGGCTTGACAAGATGAAACACCTGCACGACAATCCACGAGAGCTTAGGCATGTTGTTGTGAAGAACATTGCCGTGCGTCTGAGGTGGTAGGCGAAATCTTGGTGCTTTATACTCTGCTCCGCTGACGTCACTGATGACTAATGCCAACGACGTGGTTCACCTGAGAGGAGGCTGGGTTGCTGCGATGTCGACGGTGGTTTTCAAGTGCCTGGAGTGCGTTCCTGCGACGCATGCCCAGGCATAGATGGCCGTGCAGTATCAGGCAGCCGACAGGGCTTGACAAGACGAAACACCTGCACCAATATCCATGCAAGCTTAGGCATGGTGTTCTGAAGAACGTTCCCGTGCCCTGTGAGGCGGAAGGCGAAATCTTGGTGCTTTATACTCGGCTCCACTGACGTCACTAATGACTGAAGCCAACGGCGTGGTTCACTGGAGAGGAGGGTGCGTAGCTGCGATGTCGACGGTGGTGTACACTTGCCTGGAGCGCGATACAGCAGGATATGCCCAGACTGGGATAGCCGTCCAGTATCAGGGAGCGGACCGGGCTTGACTAGAAGAAACACCTGCACGACAATCCATGCAAGCTTAGGCATGTTGTTCTGAAGAACGTTGCCGTGCTATCTGAGGCGGAAGGCGAAATCTTGGTGCTTTATACTCGGCTCCGCTGACGTAACCGACGCCTGAAGCCAACAACGTGGTTAACCTGAGACGAGGCTGCGTAGCTGAGAGGTCGACAATGGTTTCCAAGTGCCTGCAGCGCAATCCAGCGGCGCATGCCCTGGCTCGGATGGCCGTCCAGTATCAGGCAGCGGACCGGGCTTGACAAGACAAAACACCTGCACGACAATCCATGCATGCTTGGGCGTGTTGTTCTTAAGAACGTTGCCGTGCCCTCTGAGGCGGAAGGCAAAATCTTGGTGCTTTATACTCGGCTCCACTGACGTAACCGACGACTGAAGCCAACAACGTGGTTCACACTGAGACGAGGCTGCGTAGCTGCGATGTCGATGGTGGTTTCCAAATGTCTGGAGCACGATCCAGCGGCGCATGCCCAGGCTTGGATGGCCGTTCAGTATCAGGTTGCGGACCAGGCTTGATAAGAACAAACACCTGCACGACAATCCATGGAAGCTTAGGCATGTTGTTTTGAAAAACGTTGCCGTGATTCTGAGGCGGAAGGCGAAATCTTGGTGCTTTATACTCGGCTCCGCTGACGTAACCGATGACTAATGCCAACGGCGTCTTTCACTGGAGACGAGGGTGCGTAGCTGCGATATTGACGGTGGTTTACACGTGTCTGGAGTGCAATACAGCAGTATATGCCCAGACTGGGATGGCCGTCCAGTTTGAGGGAGCGGACCGGGCTTGACAAGAAGAAACACCTTCACGACAATCCATGCAAGCTTAGGCATGTTCTGAAAAACGTCTCCGTGCCCTCTGGGGCGCGAGGCGAAATCTTTGTGCTTTATACTTGGCTCCGCTGACGTCACTGATGACTGAAACCAACGACGTGGTTCACCTGAGACGAGGCTGCGTAGCTGCGATGTCGACGGTGGTATTCAAGTGCGTGGAGTGCGCTCCAGCGGCGCATGCCCAGGCTTGGATGGCCGTCCAGTATCAAGCAGCAGACCTTGCTTGACAAGACAAAACACCTGGACGACAATCCATGGGAGCGTAGGCATGTTGTTCTGAAGAACGTTGCCATGCCATCTGAGGCGGTAGGTGAAATCTTGGTGCTTTACAGTCGGCTCCACTGACGTAACCGATGACTGAAGCCAATGACGTGGTTCACATGAGACGAGGCTGCGTAGCTGCGATGTCGACGGTGGTTTTCAAGTGCCTGGAGTGCACTCCAGCGGCGCTTGCCCAGGCTTGCATGGCCGTCCAGTATCAGACAGCGGACCGGGCTTGATAAGAAGAAACACCTGCACAACAATCTATGCAAGCTTAGGCATGTTGTTATGAAGAACGTTGCTGTGTACTCTTAGGCGGAAGGCGAAATCTTGGTGCTTTATACTCGGCTCTGCTGACGTGACTGATAATTGAAGCGAACGACGTGGTTCACCTGAGTCGACGCTGCGTAGCTGCGATGTCAGCGGTGGTTTTCAAGTGCCTGATGTGCGCTCCAGCAACGCATGCCCAGGCTTGAATGGACGTCCAGTATCAGACAGCGGACCGGGCTTGATAAGAAGAAACACCTACACGACAATCCATGCAAGCTTAGGCATGTTGTTTTGAAAAACATTGCCGTGCTCTCTGAGGTGCAAGGGGTAATCTTGGTTCTTTATACTCGGCTTCAGCGTCGTCGCTGATGACTGAAGCCAACGGCGTCGTTTACTGGAGACGAGGGTGCGTAGCTGCGATGTCGACAGTGGTTTCCACGTGCCTGGAGCGCGATACAGCGGGGCATGCCAGACTGGGATGGCCGTCCAGTATCAGGTAGCGGACCGGTCTTTACAAGAAGAAACACCTGCACGACAATCCATGCAAGCTTAGGCATGTTGTTCTGAAGAACGTTGCCGTACCCTCTGAGGCGGAAGGGGAAATCTTGGTGCTTTATACTCGTCTCCGCTAACGTAACCGATGACTGAAGCCAAGGACGTGGTTCACCTGAGACGAGACTGCGTAGCTGCGATGTCGACGGTGGTTTCCAAGTGCCTGAAGCGTCATCCAGCGCCGCTTGCCCAGGCTTGGATGGCCGTCCAGTATCAGACAGCGCACCGGGCTTGATAAGACGAAACACCTGCACGACAATCCATGAGAGCTTAGGATTGTTATTCTGAAGAATGTTGCCATGCCATCTGAGGCGGTAGGAGAAATCTTGGTGCTTTATACTCTTCTCCGCTCACAACTGGTGACTGAAACCAACGTCGTGGTTCACATTAAACGAGGCTGCGTAGCTGCGATGTCGACGGTGGTTTTGAAGTGCCTGGAGTGCACTCCAGCGGCGCTTGCCCAGGCTTGCATGGCCGTCCAGTATCAGACAGCGGACCGGGCTTGATAAGAAGAAACACCTGCACAACAATCTATGCAAGCTTAGGCATGTTGTTCTGAAGAACGTTGCCGTGTACTCTTAGGCGGAAGGCGAAATCTTGGTGCTTTATACTCGGCTCTGCTGACGTCACTGATGATTGAAGCGAACGACGTGGTTCACCTGAGACGACGCTGCGTAGCTGCGATGTCGGCGGTGGTTGTCAAGTGCCTGAAGTGCGCTCCAGCAACGCATGCCCTGGCTTGAATGGACGTCCAGTATCAGACAGCGGACCGGGGTTGATAAGAAGAAACACCTACACGACAATCCATGCAAGCTTAGGCATGTTGTTTTGAAAAACATTGCCGTGCTCTCTGAGGTGGAAGGAGTAATCTTGGTTCTTTATACTCGGCTTCAGCGGCGTCGCAGATGACTGAAGCCAACGGCGTCGTTTACTGGAGACGAGGGTGCGTAGCTGCGATGTCGACAGTGGTTTCCACGTGCCTGGAGCGCGATACAGCGGGGCATGCCAGACTGGGATGGCCGTCCAGTATCAGGGAGCGGACCGGTCTTTACAAGAAGAAACACCTGCACGACAATCCATGCAAGCTTAGAAATGTTGTTCTGAAGAACGTTGCCGTACCCTCTGAGGCGGAAGGGGAAATCTTGGTGCTTTATACTCGTCTCCGCTAACGTAACCGATGACTGAAGCCAAGGACGTGGTTCACCTGAGACGAGACTGCGTAGCTGCCACGTCGACGGTGGTTTCCAAGTGCCTGGAGCGTGATCCAGCGCCGCTTGCCCAGGCTTGGATGGCAGTCCAGTATCAGGCAGCGCACCGGGCTTTATAAGACGAAACACCTGCATGACAATCCATGAGAGCTTAGGCTTGTTGTTCTGAAGAACGTTGCCATGCCATCTGAGGCGGTAGGAGAAATTTTGGTGCTTTATAGTCGGCTCCGCTGACGTAACCGATGACTGAAGCCAAGGACGTAGTTCACATGAGACGAGGCTGCGTAGCTGCGATTTCGACGGTGGTTTTCAAGTGCCTGGAGTGCACTCCAGCGGCTCTTGCCCAGGCTTGCATGGCCGTCCAGTATCAGACAGCGGACCGGGCTTGATAAGAAGAAACACCTGCACAACAATCTATGCAAGCTTAGGCATGTTGTTCTGAAGAACGTTGCCGTGCCCTCTAAGGTGCAAGGCGAAATCTTGGTGCTTTATACTCGGCTCCGCTGACGTTACTGATGACTGAAGCCAACGACGTGGTTCACCTGGGACGAGGCTGCGTAGCTGCGATGTCGACGGTGGTTTTCAAGTGCCTGGAGTGTGCTCAAGCGGTGCATGCCCAGGCTTGGATGGCCGTCCAGTATCAGGCAGCGGACCGGGCTTGACAAGACGAATCACCTGCACGACAATCCATGAGAGCGTAGGCATGTTGTTCTGAAGAACGTTGCCATGCCATCTGAGGCGGTAGGCGAAATCTTGGTGCTTTATAGTCGGCTCCGCTGACGTAACCGATGACTGAAGCCAAGGACGTGGTTCACATGAGACGAGGCTGCGTAGCTGCGATGTCGACGGCGGTTTTCAAGTGCCTGGAGTGCACTCCAGCGGCGCTTGCCCAGGCTTGCATGGCCGTCCAGTATCAGACAGCGGACCGGGCTTGATAAGAAGAAACACCTGCACAACAATCTATGCAAGCTTAGGCATGTTGTTCTGAAGAACGTTGCCGTGTTCTCTTAGGCGGAAGGCAAAATCTTGGTGCTTTATACTCGGCTCAGCTGACGTCACTGATGATTGAAGCGAACGACGTGGTTCACCTGAGACGACGCTGCGTAGCTGCGATGTCGGCGGTGGTTTTCAAGTGCCTGAAGTGCGCTCCAGCAACGCATGCCCAGGCTTGAATGGACGTCCAGTATCAGACAGCGGACCGGGCTTGATAAGAACACCTACACGACAATCCATGCAAGCTTAGCCATGTTGTTTTGAAAAACGTTGCCGTGCTCTATGAGGTGGAAGGGGTAATCTTGGCTCTTTATACTCGGCTTCAGCGACGTCGCTGATGACTGAAGCCAACGGCGTCGTTTACTGGACACGAGGGTGCGTAGCTGCGATGTCGACAGTGGTTTCCACGTGCCTGGAGCGCGATACAGCGGGGCATGCCAGACTGGGATGGCCGTCCAGTATCAGGGAGCGGACCGGTCTTTACAAGAAGAAACACCTGCACGACAATCTATGCAAGCTTAGGCATGTTGTTCTGAAGAACGTTGCCGTACCCTCTGAGGCGGAAGGCGAAATCTTGGTGCTTTATACTCGTCTCCGCTAACGTAACCGATGACTGAAGCCAAGGACGTGGTTCACCTGAGACGAGACTGCGTAGCTGCGATGTCGACGGTGGTTTCCAAGTGCCTGGAGCGTGATCCAGCGCCGCTTGCCCAGGCTTGGATGGCCGTCCAGTATCAGGCAGCGCACCAGGCTTGATAAGACGAAACACCTGCACGACAATCCATGAGAGCTTAGGATTGTTGTTCTGAAGAACGTTGCCATGCCATCTGAGGCGGTAGGAGAAATCTTGGTGCTTTATACTCTTCTCCGCTCACAACTGGTGACTGAAACCAATGTCGTGTTCACCTGAGACGAGGCTGCGTAGCTGCGATGTCGACGGTGGTTTTCGAGTGCCTGGAGTGCGCTCCAGCGGCGCATGCCCAGGCTTGGATGGCCGTCCAGTATCAGGCAGCGGACCAGGCTTGACAAGAAGAAACACCTGCACGACAATCCATGCAAACTTAGGCATGTTGTTCTGAACAACGTTGCCGTGCCCTCTAAGGTGGAAAGCAAAATCTTGGTGCTTTATTCTCGGCTCCGCTGTCGTCACTGATGACTGAAGCCAACGACGTGGTTCACCTGGGACGTGGCTGCGTAGCTGCGATGTCGACCGTGGTTTTCAAGTGCCTGGAGTGTGCTCAAGCGGTGCATGCCCAGGCTTGGATGGCCGTCCAGTATCAGGCAGCGGACCAGGCTTGACAAGAAGAAACACCTGCACGACAATCCATGAAAGCTTAGGCATAATGTTCTGAAGAACGTTGCCGTGCCCTCCGAGGCGGAAGGCGAAATCTAGGTGCTTTATACTCTGCTCCGCTGACGTCACTGATGACTGAAGCCAACGACGTGCTTCACCTAGGACGAGGCAGCGTAGCTGCGATGTCGACGGTGGTTTTCAATTTCCTGAGTGCGCTACAGCGGCGCATGCCATGGCTTGCATGGCCGTCCAGTATCAGGCAGCGGACAGGGCTTGGAAAGACGAAACACCTGCACGACAATCCATGCAAGCCTAGGCATGTTCTGAAGAACGTTGCCGTACCCTCTGAGGCGGAAGGCGAAATCTTGGTGCTTTATACTCGGCTCCGCTTACGTAATCGATGACTGAAGCCAACGACGTGGTTCACCTGAGACGAGACTGCGTAGCTGCGATATCGACGGTGGTTTCCAAGTGCCTGGAGCGTGATCCAGCGCGGCATGCCCAGGCTTGGATGGCCGTCCAGTATGAAGCAACGGACCGGGCTTGACAAGACGAAACACCTGCACGACAATCCATGAGAGCGTAGGCATGTTGTTCTGAAGAACGTTGCCATGCCATCTGAGGCGGTAGGCGAAATCTTGGTGCTTTATAGTCGGCTCCGCTGAAGTAACCGATGACTGAAGCCAAGGACGTGGTTCACGTGAGACGAGGCTGCGTAGCTGCGATGTTGTGCGGTGGTTTTCAAGTGCCCGGAGTGCACTCCAGCGGCGCTTGCCCAGGCTTGCATGGCCGTCCAGTATCAGGCAGCGGACCGGGATTGATAAGACGAAACACCTGCACGACAATCCATGAGAGCTTAGGCTTGTTGTTCTGAAGAACGTTGCCATGCCATCTGAGGCGGTAGGAGAAATCTTGGTGCTTTATACTCGGTTCCGTACACAACTGGTGACTGAAACCAACGGCGTGGTTCACCTGAGACGAGGCTGCGTAGCTGCGATGTCGACGGTGGTTTTCGAGTGCCTGGAGTGCGCTCCAGCGGCGCATGCCCAGGCTTGGATGGCCGTCTAGTATCAGGCAGCGGACCAGGCTTGACAAGAAGAAACACCTGCAGGACAATCCATGCAAACTTAGGCATGTTGTTCTGAAGAACGTTGCCGTGCCCTCTAAGGTGGAAGGAGAAATCTTGGTGCTTTATACTCGGCTCCGCTGACGTCACTGATGACTGAAGCCAACGATGTGGTTCACCTGGGACGAGGCTACGTAGCTGCGATGTCGACGGTGGTTTTCAAGTGCCTGGAGTGTGCTCCAGCGGTGCATGCCCAGGCTTCGATGGCCGTCCAGTATCAGGCAGCGGACCAGGCTTGACAAGAAGAAACACCTGCACGACAATCTATGAAAGCTTTGGCATAATGTTCTGAAGAACGTTGCTGTGCCCTCCTAGGCGGAAGGCGAAATCTTGGTGCTTTATACTCTGCTCCTCTGACGTAACCGATGAGTGAAGCCAAGGACGTGGTTCACATGAGACGATTCTGCGTAGCTGCGATGTCGGCGGTGGTTTTCAAGTGCCTGAAGTGCGCTCCAGCAGCGCATGCCCAGGCTTGGATGGGCGTCCAGTATCAGACAGCGGACCGGGCTTGATAAGAAGAAACACCTACACGACAATCCATGCAAGCTTAGGCATGTTGTTTTGAAAAACGTTTCCGTGCTCTCTGAGGTGCAAGGGGTAATTTTGGTTCTTTATACTCGGCTTCAGCGACGTTGCCGATGACTGAAGCCAACGGCGTCGTTTACTGGAGACGAGGGTGCGTTGCTGCGATGTCGACAGTGGTTTCCACGTGCCTGGAGCGCGATACAGCGGGGCATGCCAGACTGGGATGGCCGTCCAGTATCAGGGACCGGACCGGTCTTTACAAGAAGAAACACCTGAACAACAATCCATGCAAACTTAGGCATGTTTTTAAAGAACGTTGCCGTACCCTCTAAGGCGGAAGGCGAAATCTTGGTTCTTTATACTCGTCTCCGCTAACGTAACCGATGACTGAAGCCAAGGACGTGGTTCACCTGAGACGAGACTGCGTAGCTGCGATGTCGACGGTGGTTTCCAAGTGCCTGGAGCGTGATCCAGCGCGGCATGCCCAGGCTTGGATGGCCGTCCAGTATGAGGCAGCGGACCGGGCTTGACAAGACGAAACACCTGCACGACAATCCATGAGAGCGTAGGCAGGTTGTTCTGAAGAACGTTGCCATGCCATCTGAGGCGGTAGGCGAAATCTTGGTGCTTTATAGTCGGCTCCGCTGACGTAACCAATGACTGAAGCCAAGGACGTGGTTCACATGAGACGAGGCTGCGTAGCTGCGATGTCGACGGTGGTTTTCAAGTGCCTGGAGTGCACTCCTGGGTCGCTTGCCCAGGCTTGCATGGCCGTCCAGTATCAGGCAGCGGACCGGGCTTGATAAGAAGAAACACCTGCACAACAATCTATGCAAGCTTAGGCATGTTGTTCTGAAGAACGTTGCCGTGTACTCTTAGGCGGAAGGCGAAATCTTGGTGCTTTATACTCGGCTCTGCTGACGTCACTGATGATTGAAGCGAACGACGTGGTTCACCTGAGACGACGCTGCGTAGCTGCGATGTCGGCGGTGGTTTTCAAGTGCCTGAAGTGCGCACCAGCAACGCATGCCCTGGCTTGAATGGACGTCCAGTATCAGACAGCGGACCGGGCTTGATAAGAAGAAACACCTACACGACAATCCATGCAAGCTTAGGCATGTTGTTCTGAAGAACATTGCCGTACTCTCTGAGGCAGAAGGCGAAATCTTGGTGCTTTATACTCTGCTCCGCTGACGTAATCGATGACTGAAGCCAAGGACCTGGTTCACCTGAGGCGAGACTGCGTAGCTGCGATGTCAACGGTGGTTACCACGTTTCTGGAGCACGATCTAGCGGCGCATGCCCAGACTGGGATGGTCGTCCAGTATCTGGCAACGGACCAAGATTGACAAACGAAACACTTGCACAACAATCTATGCCAGCTTAGGCATGTTGTTCTGAAGAACGTTGCCGTACCCTCTGAGCCGGAAGGCGAAATCTTGGTGCTTTATACACGTCTCCGCTGGCGTAACCGATGACTGAAGCCAACGATGTGGTTCACCTGGGACGAGGCTGCGTAGCTGCGATGTCGACGGTGGTTTTCAAGTGCCTGGAGTGCCCTACAGCGGCGCATGCCAAGGCTTGCATGGCCGTCCAGTATCAGGCAGCGGACAGGGCTTGGCAAGACAAAACACCTTCACGACAATCCATGCAAGCCTAGGCATGTTGTTCTGAAGAACGTCGCCGTACCCTCTGAGCCGGAAGGCGAAATCTTGGTGCTTTATACTCGTCTCCGCTGGCGTAACCGATGACTGAAGCCAAGGACGTGGTTCACCTGAGACGATACTGCGTAGCTGCGCTGTCGACGGTGGTTTCCAAATGCCTGGAGCGTGATCCAGCGCGGCATGCCCAGGCTTGGATGGCCGTCCAGTATGAGGCAGCGGACCGGGCTTGACAAGACGAAACACCTGCACGACAATCCATGAGAGCGTAGGCATGTTGTTCTGATAAACGTTGCCATGCCATCTGAGGCGGTAGGTGATATTTTGGTGCTTTATAGTCGGCTCCGCTGACGTAACCGATGACTGAAGCCAAGGACGTGGTTCACCTGAGACGAGGCTGCGTAGCTGCGATGTCGACCGTGGCTTTCAAGTGCCTTAAGTGCACTCCAGCGGCGATTGCCCAGGCTTGGGTGGCCGTCCAGTATAAGGCAGCGGACCGGGCTTGACAAGAAGAAACACCTGCACGACAATCCATGAGAGCGTAGGCATGTTGTTCTGAAGAACGTTGCCATGCCATCTGAGGCGGTAGGAGAAATCTTGGTGCTTTATACTCTGCTCCGCTGACGTCACTGATGACTGAAGCGAACGACGTGGTTCACATGAGACGACGCTGCGAAGCTGCGATGTCGGCGGTGGTTTTCAAGTGCCTGGAGTGCACTCCAGCGGCTCATGCCCAGGCTTGGATGGCCGTCCAGTATAAGGCACCGGACCGGGTTTGACAAGAAGAAACACCTGCACAACAATCTATGCAAGCTTAGGCATGTTGTTCTGAAGAACGTTGCCGTGCCCTCTGAGGTGGAAGGCGAAGTTTTGGTGCTTTATACTCGGCTCCGCTAACGTCACTAATGACTGAAGCCAACGGCGTCGTTCACTGGGGACGAGGGTGCGTTGCTGCGATGTCGACAGTGGTTTCTACGTTCCTGGAGCACGATCTAGCGGCGCATGCCCAGAATGGGATGGCCGGTCAGTATCAGGCAGCGTACCAGGCTTGATAAGAAGAAACACCTCCACGACAATCTATGCAAGCTTAGGCTTGTTGTTTTGAAAAACGTTGCCGTGCCCTCTGAGGCGGAAGGCGAAATCTTGGTTCTTTATACTCGGCTTCAGCGACTTCACCGATGACAAAAGCCAACGGCGTTTTTCACTGGAAACGAGGGTGCGTGGCTGCGATGTCGACGGTGGTTTACGCTTGCCTGGAGCGCGATACAGCAGGATATGCCCAGACTGGGATAGCCGTCCAGTATCAGGGAGCGGACCGGGCTTGACAAGAAGAAACACCTGCACGACAATCCATGCAAGCTTAGGCATGTTGTTCTGAAGAACGTTGCTGTGCTATCTGAGGTGGAAGGCGAAATCTTGGTTCTTTGTACTCGGCTTCAGCGACGTCACCGATGACTGAAGCCAACGGCGCCTTTCACTGGAGACGAGGGTGCGTACCTGCGATATTGACGGTGGTTTACACGTGTCTGGAGTGCAATACAGCCGTATATGCCCAAACTGGGATGGCCGTCCAGTTTGAGGGAGCGGACCGGGCTTGACAAGAAGAAACACCTTCACGACAATCCATGCAAGCTTAGGCATGTTCTGAAAAACGTCTCCGTGCCCTCTGAGGCGCGAGGCGAAATCTTTGTGCTTTATACTTGGCTCCGCTGACGTCACCGACGACTGAAGCCAACAACGTGGTTCACACTGAGACGAGGCTGCGTAGCTGAGATGTCGATGGTGGTTTCCAAATGTCTGGAGCACGATCCAGCGGCTCATGCCCAGGCTTGGATGGCCGTCCAGTATAAGGCAGCGGACAGGGCTTGACAAGACGAAACACCTGCACGACAATCTATGCAAACTTAGGCATGTTGTTCTGAAGAACGTTGCCGTGCCCTCTGAGGTGGAAGGCGAAATCTTGGTGCTTTATACTCGGCTCCGCTGACGTCACTGATGACTGAAGCCAACGACGTGGTTCACCTGGGACGAGGCTGCGTAGCTGCGATGTCGGCGGTGGTTTTCAAGTGCCTGAAGTGCGCTCCAGCAACGCATGCCCAGGCTTGTATGGCCGTCCAGTATCAGACAGCGGACCGGGCTTGATAAGAAGAAACACCTGAACGACAATCTATGCAAGCTTAGGCATGTTGTTCTGAAGAACGTTGCCGTGCCCTCTAAGGTGGAAGGCGAAATCTTGGTGCTTTATACTCGGCTCTGCTGACGTCACTGATGATTGAAGCGAACGACGTGGTTCACCTGAGACGACGCTGCGTAGCTGCGATGTCGGCGGTGGTTGTCAAGTGCCTGAAGTGCGCTCCAGCAACGCATGCCCGGGCTTGAATGGACGTCCAGTATCAGACAGCGGACCGGGCTTGATAAGAAGAAACACCTAGACGACAATCCATGCAAGCTTAGGCATGTTGTTCTGAAGAACGTTGCCGTGCCCTCTAAGGTGGAAGGCGAAATCTTGGTGCTTTATACTCGGCTCCGCTGACGTTACTGATGACTGAAGCCAACGACGTGGTTCACCTGGGACGAGGCTGCGTAGCTGCGATGTCGACGGTGGTTTTCAAGTGCCTGGAGTGTGCTCAAGCGGTGAATGCCCAGGCTTGGATGGCCGTCCAGTGTCAGGCAGCGCACCGGGCTTGATAAGACGAAACACCTGCATGACAATCCATGAGAGCTTAGGCTTGTTGTTCTGAAGAACGTTGCCATGCCATCTGAGGCGGCAGGAGAAATCTTGGTGCTTTATAGTCGGCTCCGCTGACGTAACCGATGACTAAAGCCAAGGACGTGGTTCACATGAGACGAGGCTGCGTAGCTGCGATGTCGACGGTGGTTTTCAAGTGCCTGGAGTGCACTCCAGCGGCTCTTGCCCAGGCTTGCATGGCCGTCCAGTATCAGACAGCGGACCGGGCTTGATAAGAAGAAACACCTGCACAACAATCTATGCAAGCTTAGGCATGTTGTTCTGAAGAACGTTGCCGTGCCCTCTAAGGTGGAAGGCGAAATCTTGGTGCTTTATACTCGGCTCCGCTGACGTTACTGATGACTGAAGCCAACGACGTGGTTCACCTGGGACGAGGCTGCGTAGCTGCGATGTCGATGGTGGTTTTCAAGTGCCTGGAGTGTGCTCAAGCGGTGAATGCCCAGGCTTGGATGGCCGTCCAGTATCAGGCAGCGGACCGGGCTTGACAAGACGAAACACCTGCACGACAATCCATGAGAGCGTAGGCATGTTGTTCTGAAGAACGTTGCCATGCCATCTGAGGCGGTAGGAGAAATCTTGGTGCTTTATACTCTGCTCCGCTGACGTCACTGGTGACTGAAGCCAACGACGTGGTTCACCTAGGACGAGGCAACGTAGCTGCGATGTCGACGGTGGTTTTCAAGTGCCTGGAGTGCGCTACAGTGGCGCATGCCAAGCCTTGCATGGCCGTCCAGTATCAGGCAGCGGACAGGGCTTGGCAAGACGAAACACCTGCACGACAATCCATGCAAGCCTAGGCATGTTGTTCTGAAGAACTTTGCCGTACCCTCTGAGGCGGAAGGCGAAATCTTGGTGCTTTATACTCGGCTCCGCTGACGTAACCGATGACTGAAGCCAAGGACGTGGTTCACCTGAGACGAGACTGCGTAGCTGCGATGTCGACGGTGGTTTTCGAGTGCCTGGAGTGCGCTCCAGCGGCGCATGCCCAGGCTTGGATGGCCGTCCAGTATCAGCCAGCGGACCAGGCTTGATAAGAAGAAACACCTACACGACAATCCATACAAGCTTAGGCATGTTGTTTTGAAAAACGTTGCCGTGCTCTCTAAGGTGGAAGGGGTAATCTTGGTTCTTTATACTCGGCTTCAGCGACGTCGCCGATGACTGAAGCCAACGGCGTCGTTTACTGGAGACGACGGTGCGTAGCTGCGATGTCGACAGTGGTTTCCACGTGCCTGGAGCGCGATACAGCGGGGCATGCCAGACTGGGATGGCCTTCAAAAATCAGGGAGCGGACCGGTCTTTACAAGAAGAAACACCTGCACGACAATCCATGCAAGCTTAAGCATGTTGTTCTGAAGAACGTTGCCGTGCCCTCTTGGGCGGAAGGCGAAATCTTGGTGCTTTATACTCCGCTCCGCTGACGTTACCGATTACTGAAGCCAAGGACGTGGTTCACCTGAGACGAGGCTGCGTAGCTGCGATGTCGACGGTGGTTTTCAAGTGCCTGGAGTGCACTCCAGTGGCGCTTGCCCAGGCTTGGATGGACTTGCAGTATCAGACAGCGGACCGGGCTTGATAAGAAGAAACACCAAAACGACAATCCATGCAAGCTTAGGCATGTTGTTTTGAAAAACGTTGCCGTGCTCTCTAAGGTGGAAGGGGTAATCTTGGTTCTTTATACTCGGCTTCAGCGACGTCGCCGATGACTGAAGCCAACGGCGTCGTTTACTGGAGATGAGGGTGCGTAGCTGCGATGTCGACAGTGGTTTCCACGTGCCTGGAGCGCGATACAGCGGGGCATGCCAGACTGGGATGGCCGTCCAGTATCCGGGAGGGGACCGGTCTTTACAAGAAGAAACACCTGCACGACAATCCATGCAAGCTTAGGCATGTTGTTCTGAAGAACGTTGCCGTACTCTCTGAGGCGGAAGGCGAAATCATGATGCTTTACACTCGTCTCCGCTGACGTAACCGATGACTGAAGCCAAGGACGTGGTTACCCTGAGACGAGACTGCGTAGCTGCGATGTCGACGGTGGTTTCCAAGTGCCTGGAGCGTGATCCAGCGCCGCTTGCCCAGGCTTGGATGGCCGTCCAGTATCAGGCAGCGGACTGGGCTTGATAAGACGAAACACCTGCACGACAATCCATGAGAGCTTAGGCTTGTTGTTCGGAAGAACGTTGCCATGCCATCTGAGGCGGTAGGAGAAATCTTGGTGCTTTATTCTCTGCTCCGCTGACGTCACTGGTGACTGAAGCCAACGACGTGGTTCACCTAGGACGAGGCAACGTAGCTGCGATGTCGACGGTGGTTTTCAAGTGCCTGGAGTGCGCTACAGTGGCGCATGCCAAGCCTTGCATGGCCGTCCAGTATCAGGCAGCGGACAGGGCTTGGCAAGACGAAACACCTGCACGACAATCCATGCAAGCCTAGGCATGTTGTTCTGAAGAACTTTGCCGTACCCTCTGAGGCGGAAGGTGAAATCTTGGTGCTTTATACTCGGCTCCGCTGACGTAACCGATGACTGAAGCCAAGGACGTGGTTCACCTGAGACGAGACTGCGTAGCTGCGATGTCGACGGTGGTTTCCAAGGCCCTTGAGCGTGATCCAGCGTGGCATGCCCAGGCTTGGATGGCCGTCCAGTATCAGGCAGCTGACCGGGCTTGACAAGACGAAACACCTGCACGACAATCCATGAGAGCGTTGGCATGTCGTTCTGAAGAACGTTGCCATGGCATCTGAGGCGGCAGGCGAAATTTTGGTGCTTTATAGTCGGCTCCGCTGACGTAACCGATGACTGAAGCCAAGGACCTGGGTCACATGAGACGAGGCTGCGTAGCTGCGATGTCGACGGTGCTTTTCAAGTGTCTGGAGTGCACTCCAGCGGCGCTTGCCCAGGCTTGGATGGCCGTCCAGTATCAGGCAGCGGACCGGGCTTGATAAGAAGAAACACCTGCACAACTAACTATGCAAGCTTAGGCATGTTGTTCTGAAGAACGTTGCCGTGCACTCTTAGGCGGAAGGCGAAATCTTGGTGCTTTATACTCGGCTCCGCTGACGTCACTGATGACTGAAGCGAACGACGTGGTTCACATCAGACGACGCTGCGAAGCTGCGATGTCGGCGGTGGTTTTCAAGTGCCTGAAGTGCGCTCCAGCGGTGCATGCCCAGGCTTGGATGGCCGTCCAGTATCAGGCAGCGGACCGGGCTTGACAAGAAGAAACACCTGCACGACAATCCATGAAAGCTTAGGCATAATGTTCTGAAGAACGTTGCCGTGCCCTCCGAGGCGGAAGGTGAAATCTTGGTGCTTATACTCGGCTCCGCTGACGTCACCGATAACCGAAGCCAACGACGTGGTTCACCTGAGACGAAGCTGCGTAGCTGCGATGTCGGCGGTGCTTTTCAAGTGCCTGAAGTGCGCTCCAGCAGCGCAAGCCCAGGCTTGGATGGACTTCCAGTATCAGAGAGCGGACCGGGCTTGATAAGAAGAAACACCTACACGACAATCCATGCAAGCTTAGGCATTTTGTTTTGAAAAACGTTGCCGTGCTCTCTGAGGTGGAAGGGGTAATCTTGGTTCTTTATACTCGGCTTCAGCGACGTCGGCGATGACTGAAGCCAACGGCGTCGTTTACTGGAGACGAGGGTGCGTAGCTGCGATGTCGACAGTGGTTTCCACGTGCCTGGAGCGCGATACAGCGGGGCATGCCAGACTGGGATGGCCGTCCATTATCAGGGAGCGGGCCGGTCTTTACAAGAAGAAACACCTGCACGACAATCCATGCAGGCTTAGGCATGTTGTTCTGAAGAACGTCTCCGTACCCTCTGAGGCGGAAGGCGAAATCTTGGTGCTTTATACTCGTCTCCGCTGGCGTAACCGATGACTGAAGCCAAGGACGTGGTTCACCTGAGATCAGACTGCGTAGCTGCGATGTCGACGGTGGTTTCCAAGTGCCTGGAGCGTGATCCAGCGCCGCTTGCCCAGGCTTGGATGGCCGTCCAGTATCAGGCAGCGGACCGGGCTTGATAAGATGAAACACCTGCACGACAATCCATGAGAGCTAGGTCTTGTTGTTCTGAAGAACGTTGCCAAGCCATCTGAGGCGATAGGAGAAATCTTGGTGCTTTATACTCGGTTCCGCTCACAACTGGTGACTGAAACCAACGGCGTGGTTCACCTGAGACGAGGCTGCGTAGCTGCGATGTCGACGGTGGTTTTCGAGTGCCTGGAGTGCGCTCCAGCGGCGCATGCCCAGGCTTGGATGGCCGTCCAGTATCAGGCAGCGGACCAGGCTTGACAAGAAGAAACACCTGCACGACAATCCATGCAAGCTTAAGCATGTTGTTCTGAAGAACGTTGCCGCGCCCTCTTGGGCGGAAGGCGAAATCTTGGTGCTTTATACTCCGCTCCGCTGACGTTACCGATTACTGAAGCCAAGGACGTGGTTCACCTGAGACGAGGCTGCGTAGCTGCGATGTCGACGGTGGTTTTCAAGTGCCTGGAGTGCACTCCAGTGGCGCTTGCCCAGGCTTGGATGGACTTGCAGTATCAGACAGCGGACCGGGCTTGATAAGGAGAAACACCAAAACGACAATCCATGCAAACTTAGGCATGTTGTTTTGAAAAACGTTGCCGTGCTCTCTGAGGTGGAAGGGGTAATCTTGGTTCTTTATACTCGGCTTCAGCGACGTCGCCGATGACTGAAGCCAACGGCGTCGGTTACTGGAGATGAGGGTGCGTAGCTGCGATGTAGACAGTGGTTTCCACGTGCCTGGAGCGCGATACAGCGGGGCATGCCAGACTGGGATGGCCGTCCAGTATCCGGGAGGGGACCGGTCTTTACAAGAAGAAACACCTGCACGACAATCCATGCAAGCTTAGGCATGTTGTTCTGAAGAACGTTGCCGTACTCTCTGAGGCGGAAGGCGAAATCTTGGTGCTTTACACTCGTCTCCGCTGACGTAACCGATGACTGAAGCCAAGGACGTGGTTACCCTGAGACGAGACTGCGTAGCTGCGATGTCGACGGTGGTTTCCAAGTGCCTGGAGTGTGATCCAGCGCCGCTTGCCCAGGCTTGGATGGCCGTCCAGTATCAGGCAGCGGACCTGGCTTGATAAGACGAAACACCTGCACGACAATCCATGAGAGCTTAGGCTTGTTGTTCGGAAGAACGTTGCCATGCCATCTGAGGCGGTAGGAGAAATCTTGGTGCTTTATACTCTGCTCCGCTGACGTCACTGGTGACTGAAGCCAACGACGTGGTTCACCTAGGACGAGGCAACGTAGCTGCGATGTCGACGGTGGTTTTCAAGTGCCTGGAGTGCGCTACAGTGGCGCATGCCAAGCCTTGCATGGCCGTCCAGTATCAGGCAGCGGACAGGGCTTGGCAAGACGAAACACCTGCACGACAATCCATGCAAGCCTAGGCATGTTGTTCTGAAGAACTTTGCCGTACCCTCTGAGGCGGAAGGCGAAATCTTGGTGCTTTATACTCGGCTCTGCTGACGTAACCGATGACTGAAGCCAAGGACGTGGTTCACCTGAGACGAGACTGCGTAGCTGCGATGTCGACGGTGGTTTCCAAGGCCCTTGAGCGTGATCCAGCGTGGCATGCCCAGGCTTGGATGGCCGTCCAGTATCAGGCAGCTGACCGGGCTTGACAAGACGAAACACCTGCACGACAATCCATGAGAGCGTTGGCATGTCGTTCTGAAGAACGTTGCCATGGCATCTGAGGCGGCAGGCGAAATTTTGGTGCTTTATAGTCGGCTCCGCTGACGTAACCAATGACTGAAGCCAAGGACCTGGGTCACATGAGACGAGGCTGCGTAGCTGCGATGTCGACGGTGCTTTTCAAGTGTCTGGAGTGCACTCCAGCGGCGCTTGCCCAGGCTTGGATGGCCGTCCAGTATCAGGCAGCGGACCGGGCTTGATAAGAAGAAACACCTGCACAACTAACTATGCAAGCTTAGGCATGTTGTTCTGAAGAACGTTGCCGTGCACTCTTAGGCGGAAGGCGAAATCTTGGTGCTTTATACTCGGCTCCGCTGACGTCACTGATGACTGAAGGGAACGACGTGGTTCACATGAGACGACGCTGCGAAGCTGCGATGTCGGCGGTTGTTTTCAAGTGCCTGAAGTGCGCTCCAGCGGTGCATGCCCAGGCTTGGATGGCCGTCCAGTATCAGGCAGCGGACCGGGCTTGACAAGAAGAAACACCTGCACGACAATCCATGAAAGCTTAGGCATGTTGTTCTGAAGAACGTCTCCGTACCCTCTGAGGCGGAAGGCGAAATCTTGGTGCTTTATACTCGTCTCCGCTGGCGTAACCGATGACTGAAGCCAAGGACGTGGTTCACCTGAGATCAGACTGCGTAGCTGCGATGTCGACGGTGGTTTCCAAGTGCCTGGAGCGTGATCCAGCGCCGCTTGCCCAGGCTTGGATGGCCGTCCAGTATCAGGCAGCGGACCGGGCTTGATAAGATGAAACACCTGCACGACAATCCATGAGAGCTAGGTCTTGTTGTTCTGAAGAACGTTGCCAAGCCATCTGAGGCGATAGGAGAAATCTTGGTGCTTTATACTCGGTTCCGCTCACAACTGGTGACTGAAACCAACGGCGTGGTTCACCTGAGACGAGGCTGCGTAGCTGCGATGTCGACGGTGGTTTTCGAGTGCCTGGAGTGCGCTCCAGCGGCGCATGCCCAGGCTTGGATGGCCGTCCAGTATCAGGCAGCGGACCAGGCTTGACAAGAAGAAACACCTGCACGACAATCCATGCAAGCTTAAGCATGTTGTTCTGAAGAACGTTGCCGCGCCCTCTTGGGCGGAAGGCGAAATCTTGGTGCTTTATACTCCGCTCCGCTGACGTTACCGATTACTGAAGCCAAGGACGTGGTTCACCTGAGACGAGGCTGCGTAGCTGCGATGTCGACGGTGGTTTTCAAGTGCCTGGAGTGCACTCCAGTGGCGCTTGCCCAGGCTTGGATGGACTTGCAGTATCAGACAGCGGACCGGGCTTGATAAGGAGAAACACCAAAACGACAATCCATGCAAACTTAGGCATGTTGTTTTGAAAAACGTTGCCGTGCTCTCTGAGGTGGAAGGGGTAATCTTGGTTCTTTATACTCGGCTTCAGCGACGTCGCCGATGACTGAAGCCAACGGCGTCGGTTACTGGAGATGAGGGTGCGTAGCTGCGATGTAGACAGTGGTTTCCACGTGCCTGGAGCGCGATACAGCGGGGCATGCCAGACTGGGATGGCCGTCCAGTATCCGGGAGGGGACCGGTCTTTACAAGAAGAAACACCTGCACGACAATCCATGCAAGCTTAGGCATGTTGTTCTGAAGAACGTTGCCGTACTCTCTGAGGCGGAAGGCGAAATCTTGGTGCTTTACACTCGTCTCCGCTGACGTAACCGATGACTGAAGCCAAGGACGTGGTTACCCTGAGACGAGACTGCGTAGCTGCGATGTCGACGGTGGTTTCCAAGTGCCTGGAGTGTGATCCAGCGCCGCTTGCCCAGGCTTGGATGGCCGTCCAGTATCAGGCAGCGGACCTGGCTTGATAAGACGAAACACCTGCACGACAATCCATGAGAGCTTAGGCTTGTTGTTCGGAAGAACGTTGCCATGCCATCTGAGGCGGTAGGAGAAATCTTGGTGCTTTATACTCTGCTCCGCTGACGTCACTGGTGACTGAAGCCAACGACGTGGTTCACCTAGGACGAGGCAACGTAGCTGCGATGTCGACGGTGGTTTTCAAGTGCCTGGAGTGCGCTACAGTGGCGCATGCCAAGCCTTGCATGGCCGTCCAGTATCAGGCAGCGGACAGGGCTTGGCAAGACGAAACACCTGCACGACAATCCATGCAAGCCTAGGCATGTTGTTCTGAAGAACTTTGCCGTACCCTCTGAGGCGGAAGGCGAAATCTTGGTGCTTTATACTCGGCTCTGCTGACGTAACCGATGACTGAAGCCAAGGACGTGGTTCACCTGAGACGAGACTGCGTAGCTGCGATGTCGACGGTGGTTTCCAAGGCCCTTGAGCGTGATCCAGCGTGGCATGCCCAGGCTTGGATGGCCGTCCAGTATCAGGCAGCTGACCGGGCTTGACAAGACGAAACACCTGCACGACAATCCATGAGAGCGTTGGCATGTCGTTCTGAAGAACGTTGCCATGGCATCTGAGGCGGCAGGCGAAATTTTGGTGCTTTATAGTCGGCTCCGCTGACGTAACCAATGACTGAAGCCAAGGACCTGGGTCACATGAGACGAGGCTGCGTAGCTGCGATGTCGACGGTGCTTTTCAAGTGTCTGGAGTGCACTCCAGCGGCGCTTGCCCAGGCTTGGATGGCCGTCCAGTATCAGGCAGCGGACCGGGCTTGATAAGAAGAAACACCTGCACAACTAACTATGCAAGCTTAGGCATGTTGTTCTGAAGAACGTTGCCGTGCACTCTTAGGCGGAAGGCGAAATCTTGGTGCTTTATACTCGGCTCCGCTGACGTCACTGATGACTGAAGGGAACGACGTGGTTCACATGAGACGACGCTGCGAAGCTGCGATGTCGGCGGTTGTTTTCAAGTGCCTGAAGTGCGCTCCAGCGGTGCATGCCCAGGCTTGGATGGCCGTCCAGTATCAGGCAGCGGACCGGGCTTGACAAGAAGAAACACCTGCACGACAATCCATGAAAGCTTAGGCATAATGTTCTGAAGAACGTTGCCGTGCCCTCCGAGGCGGAAGGTGAAATCTTGGTGCTTATACTCGGCTCCGCTGACGTCACCGATGACCGAAGCCAACGACGTGGTTCACCTGAGACGAAGCTGCGTAGCTGCGATGTCGGCGGTGGTTTTCAAGTGCCTGAAGTGCGCTCCAGCAGCGCAAGCCCAGGCTTGGATGGACTTCCAGTATCAGAGAGCGGACCGGGCTTGATAAGAAGAAACACCTACACGACAATCCATGCAAGCTTAGGCATTTTGTTTTGAAAAACGTTGCCGTGCTCTCTGAGGTGGAAGGGGTAATCTTGGTTATTTATACTCGGCTTCAGCGACGTCGGCGATGACTGAAGCCAACGGCGTCGTTTACTGGAGACGAGGGTGCGTAGCTGCGATGTCGACAGTGGTTTCCACGTGCCTGGAGCGCGATACAGCGGGGCATGCCAGACTGGGATGGCCGTCCATTATCAGGGAGCGGGCCGGTCTTTACAAGAAGAAACACCTGCACGACAATCCATGCAAGCTTAGGCATGTTGTTCTGAAGAACGTCGCCGTACCCTCTGAGGCGGAAGGCGATATCTTGGTGCTTTATACTCGTCTCCGCTGGCGTAACCGATGACTGAAGCCAAGGACGTGGTTCACCTGAGATCAGACTGCGTAGCTGCGATGTCGACGGTGGTTTCCAAGTGCCTGGAGCGTGATCCAGCGCCGCTTGCCCAGGCTTGGATGGCCGTCCAGTATCAGGCAGCGGACCGGGCTTGATAAGATGAAACACCTGCACGACAATCCATGAGAGCTTAGTCTGGTTGTTCTGAAGAACGTTGCCAAGCCATCTGAGGCGATAGGAGAAATCTTGGTGCTTTATACTCGGTTCCGCTCACAACTGGTGACTGAAACCAACGGCGTGGTTCACCTGAGACGAGGCTGCGTAGCTGCGATGTCGACGGTGGTTTTCGAGTGCCTGGAGTGCGCTCCAGCGGCGCATGCCCAGGCTTGGATGGCCGTCCAGTATCAGGCAGCGGACCAGGCTTGACAAGAAGAAACACCTGCACGACAATTCATGCAAACTTAGGCATGTTGTTCTGAAGAACGTTGCCGTGCCCTCCGAGGCGGAAGGCGAAATCTTGGTGCTTTATACTCTTCTCCGCTGACGTCACTGATGACTGAAGCCAAGGACGTGGTTCACCTGAGACGAGACTGCGTAGCTGCGATGTCGACGGTGGTTTCCAAGTGCCTGGAGCGTGATCCAGCGCGGCATGCCCAGGCTTGGATGGCCGTCCAGTATCAGGCAGCGGACCGGGCTTGACAAGACGAAACACCTGCACGACAATCCATGAGAGCGTAGGCATGTTGTTCTGAAGAACGTTGCCATGCCATCTGAGGCGGTAGGCGATATCTTGGTGCTTTATAGTCGGCTCCGCTGACGTAACCGATGACTGAAGCCAAGGACGTGGTTCACCTGAGACGTTGCCGTACCGTGTTTTGAAAAACGTTGCCGTGCTCTCTGAGGTGGAAGGCGTAATCTTGGTTCTTTATACTCGGCTTCAGCGACGTCGCTGATGACTGAAGACAACGACGTGGTTCACTTGAGACGAGGCTGCGTAGCTGCGATGTCGACGGTGGTTTTCAAGTGCCTGGAGTGCGCTCCAGTGGCGCATGCCCTGGCTTGGATGGCCGTCCAGTGTGAGGCACCGGACCGGGCTTGACAAGAAGAAACACCTGCACAACAATCTATGCAAGCTTAGGCATGTTGTTCTGAAGAACGTTGCCGTGCACTATTAGGCGGAAGGCGAAATCTTCGTGCTTTATACTCGGCTCCACTGACGTCACTGATGACTGAAGCCAACGACGTGGTTCACCGGAGACGAGGCTGCGTATGTGCGTTGTCGACGGTGGTTTTCAAGTGCCTGGAGTGCGCTACAGCGGCGTATGCCAAGGCTTGCATGGCCGTCCAGTATCAGGCAGCGGACCGGGCTTGACAAGACGAAACACCTGCACGACAATCCATGCAAGCTTAGGCGTGTTGTTCTGAAGAACGTTGCCGTGCCCTCTGAGGGGGAAGGCAAAATCTTGGTGCTTTATACTTGGCTCCCCTGACGTCACTGATGACTGAAGCCAACGGCGTGGTTCACTGGAGACGAGGGTACGTAGCTGTGATGTCGACGGTGGTGTTCACGAGCCTGGAGCGCTATACAGCGGGGCGTTCCCAGACTGGCATGGCCGTCCAGTATCAGGGAGCGGACCGGGCTTGACAAGAAGAAACACCTGCACATAAATTCCATGCACGCTTAGGTATGTTGTTCTGAAGAACGTCGCCGTACCCTCTGAGGCAGAAGGCGAAAACTTGGTGCTTTATACTCGGCTCCGCTGACGTAACCGATGACTGAAGCCAACGACGTGGTTCACCTGAGAGGAGGCTGCGTAGTTGCAATGTCAAAGGTGGTTTCAAGTGCCTGGATTGCGCTCCAGCGGCGCATGCCCAGGCTTGGATGGCCGTCCAGTATCAGGCCGCGGACCGGGCTTGACAAGAAGAAACACCTGCTCGACAATCCATGCAAGCTTAGGCATGTTGTTGATGAAAAACATTGCCATGCCCTCTGAGGCGGAAGGCGAAATCTTCGTGCTTTATACTTGGCTCCGCTGACGTCACTAATGACTGAAGCCAACGACGTGGTTCACCTGAGACGAGGTTGCGCATGTGCGATGTCGACGGTGGTTTTGAAGTGCCTGGAGTGCACACCAGCGGCGCATGCCCAGGCTTGGTTGACCGTCCAGTATCAGGCAGCCGACTGGTCTTGACAAGACGAAACACCTGCATGACAATCCATGCAAGCTTAGGCATGTTCTGAAGAACATTGCCGTGCCCTCTGAGGTGGAAGGCGAAATCTTCGTGCTTGATACTCGGCTCCGTTTACGTAACTGATGACTGAAGCCGACGGCGTGGTTCACTGGAGACGAGGGCGCGTAGCTGCGATGTCGACAGTGGTTTCCACGTTTCTGGAGCGCGATCTAGCGGAGCATGTACACGCTTGGATAGCCGTCCAGTATCAGGCAGTGGACCGGGCTTGAAAAGAAGAAGCACCTGCACGACAATTCATGAAAGCTGAGGCATGTTGTTCTGAAGAACGTTGCCGCGCCCTCTGAGGCGGAAGGCGAAATTTTGGTGCTTTATAATTGGCTCCGCTGACGTCAATGATGACTGAAGCCAACGACGTGGTTCACCTGAGACGAGGCTGCGTATGTGCGTTGTCGACGGTGGTTTTCAAGTGCCTTGAGTGCACTCCAACGGCGCCTGCCCAGGCTTGGATGGCAGTCCAGTATCTCGCCGCGGACCGGGCTTGACAAGACCAAACACCTGCACGACAATCCATGCAAGCTTAGGCGTGTTGTTCTGAAGAACATTGCCGTGCCCTCTGAGGGGGAAGACGAAATCTTGGTGCTTTATACTCGGCTCCCCTTACGTCACCGATGACTGAAGCCAACGGCGTGGTTCACTGGAGACGAGGGTACGTAGCTGTGAGGTCGACGGTGGTGTTCACGAGCCTGGAGCGCTATACAGCGGGGCGTTCCCAGACTGGCATGGCCGTGCAGTATCAGGGAGCGGACCGGGCTTGACAAGAAGAAACACCTGCACATAAATTCCATGCACGCTTAGGTATGTTGTTCTGAAGAACGTCGCCGTACCCTCTGAGGCAGAAGGCGAAAACGTGGTGCTTTATACTCGGCTCCGCATACGTAACCGATGACTGAAGCCAACGACGTGGTTCACCTGAGACAAGACTGCGTAGCTGCGATGTCGACGGTGGTTTTCAAGTGCCTGGTGTGCACTCCAGCGGCGCATGCCCAGGCTTGCATGGCCGTCCAGTATCAGACAGCGGACCGGGCTTGATAAGAAGAAACACCTGCACAACAATCTATGCAAGCTTAGGCATGTTGTTCTGAAGAACGTTGCTGTGTACTCTTAGGCGGAAGGCGAAATCTTGGTGCTTTATACTCGGCTCTGCTGACGTGACTGATGATTGAAGCGAACGACGTGGTTCACCTGAGACGACGCTGCGTAGCTGCGATGTCAGCGGTGGTTTTCAAGTGCCTGAAGTGCGCTCCAGCAACGCATGCCCAGGCTTGAATGGACGTCCAGTATCAGACAGCGCACCGGGCTTGATAAGACGAAACACCTGCACGACAATCCATGAGAGCTTAGGATTGTTGTTCTGAAGAATGTTGCCATGCCATTTGAGGCGGTAGGAGAAATCTTGGTGCTTTATACTCTTCTCCGCTCACAACTGGTGACTGAAACCAACGTCGTGGTTCACATGAAACGAGGCTGCGTAGCTGCGATGTCGACGGTGGTTTTCAAGTGCCTGGAGTGCACTCCAGCGGCGCTTGCCCAGGCTTGCATGGACGTCCAGTATCAGACAGCGGACCGGGCTTGATAAGAAGAAACACCTGAACAACAATCTATGCAAGCTTAGGCATGTTGTTCTGAAGAACGTCGCCGTGCCCTCTAAGGTGGAAGGCGAAATCTTGGTGCTTTATACTCGGCTCTGCTGACGTCACTGATGATTGAAGCGAACGACGTGGTTCACCTGAGACGACGCTGCGTAGCTGCGATGTCGGCGGTGGTTGTCAAGTGCCTGAAGTGCGCTCCAGCAACGCATGCCCAGGCTTGAATGGACGTCCAGTATCAGACAGCGGACCGGGCTTGATAAGAAGAAACACCTACACGACAATCCATGCAAGCTTAGGCATGTTGTTCTGAAGAACGTTGCCGTGCCCTCTAAGGTGGAAGGCGAAATCTTGGTGCTTTATACTCGGCTCCGCTGACGTTACTGATGACTGAAGCCAACGACGTGGTTCACCTGGGACGAGGCTGCGTAGCTGCGATGTCGACGGTGGTTTTCAAGTGCCTGGAGTGTGCTCAAGCGGTGAATGCCCAGGCTTGGATGGCCGTCCAGTATCAGGCAGCGGACCGGGCTTGACAAGACGAAACACCTGCACGACAATCCATGAGAGCGTAGGCATGTTGTTCTGAAGAACGTTGCCATGCCATCTGAGGCGGTAGGCGAAATCTTGGTGCTTTATATTCGGCTCCGCTGACGTAACCGATGACTGAAGTCAAGGACGTGGTTCACATGAGACGAGGCTGCGTAGCTGCGATGTCGGCGGTGGTTTTTAAGTGCCTGAAGTGCGCTCCAGCAACGCATGCCCAGGCTTGAATGGACGTCCAGTATCAGACAGCGGACCGGGCTTGATAAGAAGAAACACCTACACGACAATCCATGCAAGCTTAGCCATGTTGTTTTGAAAAACGTTGCCGTGCTCTATGAGGTGGAAGGGGTAATCTTGGCTCTTTATACTCGGCTTCAGCGACGTCGCTGATGACTGAAGCCAACGGCGTCGTTTACTGGACACGAGGGTGCGTAGCTGCGATGTCGACAGTGGTTTCCACGTGCCTGGAGCGCGATACAGCGGGGCATGCCAGACTGGGATGGCCGTCCAGTATCAGGGAGCGGACCGGTCTTTACAAGAAGAAACACCTGCACGACAATCCATGCAAGCTTAGGCATGTTGTTCTGAAGAACGTTGCCGTACCCTCTGAGGCGGAAGGGGAAATCTTGGTGCTTTATACTCGTCTCCGCTAACGTAACCGATGACTGAAGCCAAGGACGTGGTTCACCTGAGACGAGACTGCGTAGCTGCCATGTCGACGGTGGTTTTCAAGTTCCTGGAGCGTGATCCAGCGCCGCTTGCCCAGGCTTGGATGGCCGTCCAGTGTCAGGCAGCGCACCGGGCTTGATAAGACGAAACACCTGCATGACAATCCATGAGAGCTTAGGCTTGTTGTTCTGAAGAACGTTGCCATGCCATCTGAGGCGGCAGGAGAAATCTTGGTGCTTTATAGTCGGCTCCGCTGACGTAACCGATGACTAAAGCCAAGGACGTGGTTCACATGAGACGAGGCTGCGTAGCTGCGATGTCGACGGTGGTTTTCAAGTGCCTGGAGTGCACTCCAGCGGCTCTTGCCCAGGCTTGCATGGCCGTCCAGTATCAGACAGCGGACCGGGCTTGATAAGAAGAAACACCTGCACAACAATCTATGCAAGCTTAGGCATGTTGTTCTGAAGAACGTTGCCGTGCCCTCTAAGGTGGAAGGCGAAATCTTGGTGCTTTATACTCGGCTCCGCTGACGTTACTGATGACTGAAGCCAACGACGTGGTTCACCTGGGACGAGGCTGCGTAGCTGCGATGTCGATGGTGGTTTTCAAGTGCCTGGAGTGTGCTCAAGCGGTGAATGCCCAGGCTTGGATGGCCGTCCAGTATCAGGCAGCGGACCGGGCTTGACAAGACGAAACACCTGCACGACAATCCATGAGAGCGTAGGCATGTTGTTCTGAAGAACGTTGCCATGCCATCTGAGGCGGTAGGAGAAATCTTGGTGCTTTATACTCTGCTCCGCTGACGTCACTGGTGACTGAAGCCAACGACGTGGTTCACCTAGGACGAGGCAACGTAGCTGCGATGTCGACTGTGGTTTTCAAGTGCCTGGAGTGCGCTACAGTGGCGCATGCCAAGCCTTGCATGGCCGTCCAGTATCAGGCAGCGGACAGGGCTTGGCAAGACGAAACACCTGCACGACAATCCATGCAAGCCTAGGCATGTTGTTCTGAAGAACTTTTCCGTACCCTCTGAGGCGGAAGGCGAAATCTTGGTGCTTTATACTCGGCTCCGCTGACGTAACCGATGACTGAAGCCAAGGACGTGGTTCACCTGAGACGAGACTGCGTAGCTGCGATGTCGACGGTGGTTTTCGAGTGCCTGGAGTGCGCTCCAGCGGCGCATGCCCAGGCTTGGATGGCCGTCCAGTATCAGCCAGCGGACCAGGCTTGATAAGAAGAAACACCTACACGACAATCCATACAAGCTTAGGCATGTTGTTTTGAAAAACGTTGCCGTGCTCTCTAAGGTGGAAGGGGTAATCTTGGTTCTTTATACTCGGCTTCAGCGACGTCGCCGATGACTGAAGCCAACGGTGTCGTTTACTGGAGACGACGGTGCGTAGCTGCGATGTCGACAGTGGTTTCCACGTGCCTGGAGCGCGATACAGCGGGGCATGCCAGACTGGGATGGCCTTCAAAAATCAGGGAGCGGACCGGTCTTTACAAGAAGAAACACCTGCACGACAATCCATGCAAGCTTAAGCATGTTGTTCTGAAGAACGTTGCCGTGCCCTCTTGGGCGGAAGGCGAAATCTTGGTGCTTTATACTCCGCTCCGCTGACGTTACCGATTACTGAAGCCAAGGACGTGGTTCACCTGAGACGAGGCTGCGTAGCTGCGATGTCGACGGTGGTTTTCAAGTGCCTGGAGTGCACTCCAGTGGCGCTTGCCCAGGCTTGGATGGACTTGCAGTATCAGACAGCGGACCGGGCTTGATAAGAAGAAACACCAAAACGACAATCCATGCAAGCTTAGGCATGTTGTTTTGAAAAACGTTGCCGTGCTCTCTAAGGTGGAAGGGGTAATCTTGGTTCTTTATACTCGGCTTCAGCGACGTCGCCGATGACTGAAGCCAACGGCGTCGTTTACTGGAGATGAGGGTGCGTAGCTGCGATGTCGACAGTGGTTTCCACGTGCCTGGAGCGCGATACAGCGGGGCATGCCAGACTGGGATGGCCGTCCAGTATCCGGGAGGGGACCGGTCTTTACAAGAAGAAACACCTGCACGACAATCCATGCAAGCTTAGGCATGTTGTTCTGAAGAACGTTGCCGTACTCTCTGAGGCGGAAGGCGAAATCATGATGCTTTACACTCGTCTCCGCTGACGTAACCGATGACTGAAGCCAAGAACGTGGTTACCCTGAGACGAGACTGCGTAGCTGCGATGTCGACGGTGGTTTCCAAGTGCCTGGAGCGTGATCCAGCGCCGCTTGCCCAGGCTTGGATGGCCGTCCAGTATCAGGCAGCGGACTGGGCTTGATAAGACGAAACACCTGCACGACAATCCATGAGAGCTTAGGCTTGTTGTTCGGAAGAACGTTGCCATGCCATCTGAGGCGGTAGGAGAAATCTTGGTGCTTTATTCTCTGCTCCGCTGACGTCACTGGTGACTGAAGCCAACGACGTGGTTCACCTAGGACGAGGCAACGTAGCTGCGATGTCGACGGTGGTTTTCAAGTGCCTGGAGTGCGCTACAGTGGCGCATGCCAAGCCTTGCATGGCCGTCCAGTATCAGGCAGCGGACAGGGCTTGGCAAGACGAAACACCTGCACGACAATCCATGCAAGCCTAGGCATGTTGTTCTGAAGAACTTTGCCGTACCCTCTGAGGCGGAAGGTGAAATCTTGGTGCTTTATACTCGGCTCCGCTGACGTAACCGATGACTGAAGCCAAGGACGTGGTTCACCTGAGACGAGACTGCGTAGCTGCGATGTCGACGGTGGTTTCCAAGGCCCTTGAGCGTGATCCAGCGTGGCATGCCCAGGCTTGGATGGCCGTCCAGTATCAGGCAGCTGACCGGGCTTGACAAGACGAAACACCTGCACGACAATCCATGAGAGCGTTGGCATGTCGTTCTGAAGAACGTTGCCATGGCATCTGAGGCGGCAGGCGAAATTTTGGTGCTTTATAGTCGGCTCCGCTGACGTAACCGATGACTGAAGCCAAGGACCTGGGTCACATGAGACGAGGCTGCGTAGCTGCGATGTCGACGGTGCTTTTCAAGTGTCTGGAGTGCACTCCAGCGGCGCTTGCCCAGGCTTGGATGGCCGTCCAGTATCAGGCAGCGGACCGGGCTTGATAAGAAGAAACACCTGCACAACTAACTATGCAAGCTTAGGCATGTTGTTCTGAAGAACGTTGCCGTGCACTCTTAGGCGGAAGGCGAAATCTTGGTGCTTTATACTCGGCTCCGCTGACGTCACTGATGACTGAAGCGAACGACGTGGTTCACATCAGACGACGCTGCGAAGCTGCGATGTCGGCGGTGGTTTTCAAGTGCCTGAAGTGCGCTCCAGCGGTGCATGCCCAGGCTTGGATGGCCGTCCAGTATCAGGCAGCGGACCGGGCTTGACAAGAAGAAACACCTGCACGACAATCCATGAAAGCTTAGGCATAATGTTCTGAAGAACGTTGCCGTGCCCTCCGAGGCGGAAGGTGAAATCTTGGTGCTTATACTCGGCTCCGCTGACGTCACCGATAACCGAAGCCAACGACGTGGTTCACCTGAGACGAAGCTGCGTAGCTGCGATGTCGGCGGTGGTTTTCAAGTGCCTGAAGTGCGCTCCAGCAGCGCAAGCCCAGGCTTGGATGGACTTCCAGTATCAGAGAGCGGACCGGGCTTGATAAGAAGAAACACCTACACGACAATCCATGCAAGCTTAGGCATTTTGTTTTGAAAAACGTTGCCGTGCTCTCTGAGGTGGAAGGGGTAATCTTGGTTCTTTATACTCGGCTTCAGCGACGTCGGCGATGACTGAAGCCAACGGCGTCGTTTACTGGAGACGAGGGTGCGTAGCTGCGATGTCGACAGTGGTTTCCACGTGCCTGGAGCGCGATACAGCGGGGCATGCCAGACTGGGATGGCCGTCCATTATCAGGGAGCGGGCCGGTCTTTACAAGAAGAAACACCTGCACGACAATCCATGCAAGCTTAGGCATGTTGTTCTGAAGAACGTCTCCGTACCCTCTGAGGCGGAAGGCGAAATCTTGGTGCTTTATACTCGTCTCCGCTGGCGTAACCGATGACTGAAGCCAAGGACGTGGTTCACCTGAGATCAGACTGCGTAGCTGCGATGTCGACGGTGGTTTCCAAGTGCCTGGAGCGTGATCCAGCGCCGCTTGCCCAGGCTTGGATGGCCGTCCAGTATCAGGCAGCGGACCGGGCTTGATAAGATGAAACACCTGCACGACAATCCATGAGAGCTAGGTCTTGTTGTTCTGAAGAACGTTGCCAAGCCATCTGAGGCGATAGGAGAAATCTTGGTGCTTTATACTCGGTTCCGCTCACAACTGGTGACTGAAACCAACGGCGTGGTTCACCTGAGACGAGGCTGCGTAGCTGCGATGTCGACGGTGGTTTTCGAGTGCCTGGAGTGCGCTCCAGCGGCGCATGCCCAGGCTTGGATGGCCGTCCAGTATCAGGCAGCGGACCAGGCTTGACAAGAAGAAACACCTGCACGACAATCCATGCAAGCTTAAGCATGTTGTTCTGAAGAACGTTGCCGCGCCCTCTTGGGCGGAAGGCGAAATCTTGGTGCTTTATACTCCGCTCCGCTGACGTTACCGATTACTGAAGCCAAGGACGTGGTTCACCTGAGACGAGGCTGCGTAGCTGCGATGTCGACCGTGGTTTTCAAGTGCCTGGAGTGCACTCCAGTGGCGCTTGCCCAGGCTTGGATGGACTTGCAGTATCAGACAGCGGACCGGGCTTGATAAGGAGAAACACCAAAACGACAATCCATGCAAACTTAGGCATGTTGTTTTGAAAAACGTTGCCGTGCTCTCTGAGGTGGAAGGGGTAATCTTGGTTCTTTATACTCGGCTTCAGCGACGTCGCCGATGACTGAA
The DNA here is from genome assembly GCF_048455015.1 of Haemaphysalis longicornis. Lineage (NCBI taxonomy): Eukaryota > Metazoa > Arthropoda > Arachnida > Ixodida > Ixodidae > Haemaphysalis > Haemaphysalis longicornis. The sequence goes on along the minus strand of NW_027526325.1, from coordinate 4,343,137 downwards.
GCCAACGGCGTCGTTTACTGGAGATGAGGGTGCGTAGCTGCGATGTCGACAGTGGTTTCCACGTGCCTGGAGCGCGATACAGCAGGGCATGCCAGACTGGGATGGCCGTCCAGTATCCGGGAGGGGACCGGTCTTTACAAGAAGAAACACCTGCACGACAATCCATGCAAGCTTAGGCATGTTGTTCTGAAGAACGTTGCCGTACTCTCTGAAGCGGAAGGCGAAATCTTGGTGCTTTACACTCGTCTCCGCTGACGTAACCGATGACTGAAGCCAAGGACGTGGTTACCCTGAGACGAGACTGCGTAGCTGCGATGTCGACGGTGGTTTCCAAGTGCCTGGAGTGTGATCCAGCGCCGCTTGCCCAGGCTTGGATGGCCGTCCAGTATCAGGCAGCGGACCGGGCTTGATAAGACGAAACACCTGCACGACAATCCATGAGAGCTTAGGCTTGTTGTTCGGAAGAACGTTGCCATGCCATCTGAGGCGGTAGGAGAAATCTTGGTGCTTTATACTCTGCTCCGCTGACGTCACTGGTGACTGAAGCCAACGACGTGGTTCACCTAGGACGAGGCAACGTAGCTGCGATGTCGACGGTGGTTTTCAAGTGCCTGGAGTGCGCTACAGTGGCGCATGCCAAGCCTTGCATGGCCGTCCAGTATCAGGCAGCGGACAGGGCTTGGCAAGACGAAACACCTGCACGACAATCCATGCAAGCCTAGGCATGTTGTTCTGAAGAACTTTGCCGTGCACTCTTAGGCGGAAGGCGAAATCTTGGTGCTTTATACTCGGCTCCGCTGACGTCACTGATGACTGAAGCGAACGACGTGGTTCACATGAGACGACGCTGCGAAGCTGCGATGTCGGCGGTGGTTTTCAAGTGCCTGAAGTGCGCTCCAGCGGTGCATGCCCAGGCTTGGATGGCCGTCCAGTATCAGGCAGCGGACCGGGCTTGACAAGAAGAAACACCTGCACGACAATCCATGAAAGCTTAGGCATAATGTTCTGAAGAACGTTGCCGTGCCCTCCGAGGCGGAAGGTGAAATCTTGGTGCTTATACTCGGCTCCGCTGACGTCACCGATGACCGAAGCCAACGACGTGGTTCACCTGAGACGAAGCTGCGTAGCTGCGATGTCGGCGGTGGTTTTCAAGTGCCTGAAGTGCGCTCCAGCAGCGCAAGCCCAGGCTTGGATGGACTTCCAGTATCAGAGAGCGGACCGGGCTTGATAAGAAGAAACACCTACACGACAATCCATGCAAGCTTAGGCATTTTGTTTTGAAAAACGTTGCCGTGCTCTCTGAGGTGGAAGGGGTAATCTTGGTTATTTATACTCGGCTTCAGCGACGTCGGCGATGACTGAAGCCAACGGCGTCGTTTACTGGAGACGAGGGTGCGTAGCTGCGATGTCGACAGTGGTTTCCACGTGCCTGGAGCGCGATACAGCGGGGCATGCCAGACTGGGATGGCCGTCCATTATCAGGGAGCGGGCCGGTCTTTACACGAAGAAACACCTGCACGACAATCCATGCAAGCTTAGGCATGTTGTTCTGAAGAACGTCGCCGTACCCTCTGAGGCGGAAGGCGATATCTTGGTGCTTTATACTCGTCTCCGCTGGCGTAACCGATGACTGAAGCCAAGGACATGGTTCACCTGAGATCAGACTGCGTAGCTGCGATGTCGACGGTGGTTTCCAAGTGCCTGGAGCATGATCCAGCGCCGCTTGCCCAGGCTTGGATGGCCGTCCAGTATCAGGCAGCGGACCGGGCTTGATAAGATGAAACACCTGCACGACAATCCATGAGAGCTTAGTCTGGTTGTTCTGAAGAACGTTGCCAAGCCATCTGAGGCGATAGGAGAAATCTTGGTGCTTTATACTCGGTTCCGCTCACAACTGGTGACTGAAACCAACGGCGTGGTTCACCTGAGACGAGGCTGCGTAGCTGCGATGTCGACGGTGGTTTTCGAGTGCCTGGAGTGCGCTCCAGCGGCGCATGCCCAGGCTTGGATGGCCGTCCAGTATCAGGCAGCGGACCAGGCTTGACAAGAAGAAACACCTGCACGACAATTCATGCAAACTTAGGCATGTTGTTCTGAAGAACGTTGCCGTGCCCTCCGAGGCGGAAGGCGAAATCTTGGTGCTTTATACTCTGCTCCGCTGACGTCACTGATGACTGAAGCCAAGGACGTGGTTCACCTGAGACGAGACTGCGTAGCTGCGATGTCGACGGTGGTTTCCAAGTGCCTGGAGCGTGATCCAGCGCGGCATGCCCAGGCTTGGATGGCCGTCCAGTATGAGGCAGCGGACCGGGCTTCGAAACACCTGCACGACAATCCATGAGAGCGTAGGCATGTTGTTCTGAAGAACGTTGCCATGCCATCTGAGGCGGTAGGCGATATCTTGGTGCTTTATAGTCGGCTCCGCTGACGTAACCGATGACTGAAGCCAAGGACGTGGTTCACCTGAGACGTTGCCGTACCGTGTTTTGAAAAACGTTGCCGTGCTCTCTGAGGTGGAAGGCGTAATCTTGGTTCTTTATACTCGGCTTCAGCGACGTCGCTGATGACTGAAGACAACGACGTGGTTCACTTGAGACGAGGCTGCGTAGCTGCGATGTCGACGGTGGTTTTCAAGTGCCTGGAGTGCGCTCCAGTGGCGCATGCCCTGGCTTGGATGGCCGTCCAGTGTGAGGCACCGGACCGGGCTTGACAAGAAGAAACACCTGCACAACAATCTATGCAAGCTTAGGCATGTTGTTCTGAAGAACGTTGCCGTGCACTCTTAGGCGGAAGGCGAAATCTTGGTGCTTTATACTCGGCTCCGCTGACGAAACCGATGACTGAAGCCAAGGACGTGGTTCACATGAGACGAGGCTGCGTAGCAGCGATGTCGACCGTGGCTTTCAAGTGCCTTAAGTGCACTCCAGCGGCGCTTGCCCAGGCTTGGGTGGCCGTCCAGTATAAGGCAGCGGACCGGGCTTGACAAGAAGAAACACCTGCACATCAATCTATGCAAGCTTAGGCATGTTGTTCTGAAGAACGTTGCCGTGCCCTCTGCGACGGAAGGCGAAATCTTCGTGCTTTATACTCGGCTCCACTGACGTCACTGATGACTGAAGCCAACGACGTGGTTCACCGGAGACGAGGCTGCGTATGTGCGTTGTCGACGGTGGTTTTCAAGTGCCTGGAGTGCGCTACAGCGGCGTATGCCAAGGCTTGCATGGCCGTCCAGTATCAGGCAGCGGACCGGGCTTGACAAGACGAAACACCTGCACGACAATCCATGCAAGCTTAGGCGTGTTGTTCTGAAGAACGTTGCCGTGCCCTCTGAGGGGGAAGGCAAAATCTTGGTGCTTTATACTTGGCTCCCCTGACGTCACTGATGACTGAAGCCAACGGCGTGGTTCACTGGAGACGAGGGTACGTAGCTGTGATGTCGACGGTGGTGTTCACGAGCCTGGAGCGCTATACAGCGGGGCGTTCCCAGACTGGCATGGCCGTCCAGTATCAGGGAGCGGACCGGGCTTGACAAGAAGAAACACCTGCACATAAATTCCATGCACGCTTAGGTATGTTGTTCTGAAGAACGTCGCCGTACCCTCTGAGGCAGAAGGCGAAAACTTGGTGCTTTATACTCGGCTCCGCTGACGTAACCGATGACTGAAGCCAACGACGTGGTTCACCTGAGAGGAGGCTGCGTAGTTGCAATGTCAAAGGTGGTTTCAAGTGCCTGGATTGCGCTCCAGTGGCGCATGCCCAGGCTTGGATGGCCGTCCAGTATCAGGCCGCGGACCGGGCTTGACAAGAAGAAACACCTGCTCGACAATCCATGCAAGCTTAGGCATGTTGTTGATGAAAAACATTGCCATGCCCTCTGAGGCGGAAGGCGAAATCTTCGTGCTTTATACTTGGCTCCGCTGACGTCACTGATGACTGAAGCCAACGACGTGGTTCACCTGAGACGAGGTTGCGCATGTGCGATGTCGACGGTGGTTTTGAAGTGCCTGGAGTGCACACCAGCGGCGCATGCCCAGGCTTGGTTGACCGTCCAGTATCAGGCAGCGGACTGGTCTTGACAAGACGAAACACCTGCATGACAATCCATGCAAGCTTAGGCATGTTCTGAAGAACATTGCCGTGCCCTCTGAGGTGGAAGGCGAAATCTTCGTGCTTGATACTCGGCTCCGTTTACGTAACTGATGACTGAAGCCGACGGCGTGGTTCACTGGAGACGAGGGTGCGTAGCTGCGATGTCGACAGTGGTTTCCACGTTTCTGGAGCGCGATCTAGCGGAGCATGTACACGCTTGGATAGCCGTCCAGTATCAGGCAGTGGACCGGGCTTGAAAAGAAGAAGCACCTGCACGACAATTCATGAAAGCTGAGGCATGTTGTTCTGAAGAACGTTGCCGCGCCCTCTGAGGCGGAAGGCGAAATTTTGGTGCTTTATAATTGGCTCCGCTGACGTCAATGATGACTGAAGCCAACGACGTGGTTCACCTGAGACGAGGCTACGTATGTGCGTTGTCGACGGTGGTTTTCAAGTGCCTTGAGTGCACTCCAACGGCGCCTGCCCAGGCTTGGATGGCCGTCCAGTATCTCGCCGCGGACCGGGCTTGACAAGACCAAACACCTGCACGACAATCCATGCAAGCTTAGGCGTGTTGTTGATGAAAAACATTGCCATGCCCTCTGAGGCGAAAGGCGAAATCTTGGTGCTTTATACTCGGCTCCGTTGACGTCACTGATGACTGAAGCTAACGGCGTAGTTCTCTGGAGACGAGGGTGCGTAGCTCCGATGTCGACAGTTGTTTCCACGTTTCTGGAGCGCGATCCAGCGGAGCATGCCCACGCTTGGATAGCCGTCCAGTATCAGGCAGCGGACCAGGCTTGACAAGAAGAAACACCTGCACGACAATCCATGCAAGCTTAGGCATGTTGTTCTGAAGAACGTTGCCGCGCCCTCATAGGCGGAAGGCGAAATCTTGGTGCTTTACACTTGACTCCACTGACGTCCCTGATGACTGAAGCCAACGACGTGGTTCACCTGAGACGAGGGTGCGTAGCTGTGATGTCGACGGTGGTTTTCACGAGCCTGGAGCGCTATACAGCGGGGCGTTCCCAGACTGGCATGGCCGTCCAGTATCAGAGAGCGGACCGGGCTTGACAAGAAGAAACACCTGCACGTAAATTCCATGCACGCTTAGGCATGTTGTTCTAAAGAACGTTGCCGTACCCTCTGAGGCAGAAGGCGAAAACTTGGTGCTTTATACTCGGCTCCGCTGACGTAACCGATGACTGAAGCCAACGACGTGGTTCACCTGAGAGGAGGCTGCGTAGTTGCAATGTCAAATGTGGTTTCAAGTGCCTGGAGTGCGCTCCAGCGGCGCATGCCCAGGCTTGGATGGCCGTCCAGTATCAGGCCGCGGACCGGGCTTGACAAGAAGAAACACCTGGACGACAATCCATGCAAGCTTAGGCATGTTGTTGATGAAAAACATTGCCATGCCCTCTGAGCCGGAAGGCGAAATCTTCGTGCTTTATACTTGGCTCCGCTGACGTCACTGATGACTGAAGCCAACGACGTGGTTCACCTGAGACGAGGTTGCGCATGTGCGATGTCGACGGTGGTTTTGAAGTGCCTGGAGTGCACACCAGCGGCGCATGCCCAGGCTTGGATGACCGTCCAGTATCAGGCAGCGGACCGGTCTTGACAAGAAGAAACACCTGCACAACTATCCATTCAAGCGTAGGCATGTTGTTCTGAAGAACGTTGCCGTCCCTCTGAGGCTGAAGGCGAAATCTTGGTGCTTTATACTCGGCTCCGCTGACGTCACCGATGACTGAGGCCAACGGCGTGGTTCACCTGAGATGAGGCTGCGTAGCTGCGATGTCGATGGAGGTTTCCAAATGCCTGGAGCACGATCCAGATGCGCATGCCCAGGCTTGGAATGCAGTCCAGTATCAGTCAGTGGACCGGGCTTGAGAAGACGAAACACCTGTACGACAATCCATGCAGGCTTACGCCGGTTGTTCTGAAGAACGTTGCCGCGCCCTCTGAGGCGGAAGGCGAAATCCTGGTGCTTTATACTCGGCTCCGCTGACGTAACCGATGACTGAAGCCAAGGACGTGGTTCACCTGAGACGAGTCTGTGTAGCTGCGATGTCGACGGTGGTTTCCAAGTGCCCAGAGCGTGACCCAGTGGTGCATGCCCCGGCTTGGATGGCCGTCCAATATCAGGCAGCGGACCAGGCTTGACTAGACGAAACACCTTCACGATTATCCATGCAAGCTTAGGCATGTTGTTCTGAAGAACGTTGCCGTGCCCTTTGAGGGGGAAGGCGAAATGTTGGTGCTTTATACTCGGCTCCGCGGACGTAACCGATGACTGAAGCCAACGACGTGGTTCACCTGAGACGAAGGTACGTAGCTGCGATGTCGACGGTGGTTTCCACGTGCCTGGAGCGCGATACAGCGGCGCATGCCCAGACGCATGGCCGTCCAGTATCAGGCAGCGGAACGGGCTTGACAAGACGAAACACCTGCACGAATATCCATGCAAGCTTAGCATGTTGTTCAGAAGAACGTTGCCGTGCCCTCTGAGGCGGAAGGCGAAATCTTGGTGCTTCATACTCGGCTTTACTGACGTCACCGATGATTGAAGCCAAGGACGTGGTTCACCTGAGACGAGTCTGCGTAGCTGTGATGTCGACGGTGGTTTCCAAGTGTCTAGAGCATGATCCTGCGGCGCATGCCCAGATTTCGATGGCCGTCCAGTATCAGGCGGCATACCGGGCCTGCTAAGAAAAAACACCTGCACGACAATCCATGCAAGCTTAGGCATGTTGTTTTGAAAAACGTCTCCCTGCCCTCTGAGGCGGAAGGCGAAATCTTGGTGCTTCATACTCGGCTCTGCTGACGTCACTGATGACTGAAGCAAACGGCGTGGTTCACCTGAGATGAGGCTGCGTAGCTGCGATGTCGACGGTGGTTTCCAAATGCCTGGAGCGCAATCCAGCGGCGCATACCCAGGCTTGGAATGCTGTCCGGTATCAGTCAGTGGACCGGGCTTGAGAAGACGAAACACCTGTACGACAATCCATGCAAGCTTAGGCATGTCTTTCTGAAGAAGGTTTCTGCGCCCTCTGAGGCGGAAGGCGAAATCTTGGTGCGTTATACTCAGCTCCGCTGGCGTCACAGATGACTGAAGCCAACGGTGTGGTTCACCTGAGATGCGGCTGCGTAGCTGCGATGTCGACGGTGGTTACCAAATGCCTGGAGCGCAATCCAGCGGGGCATGCCCAGGCTTGGAATGCTGTCCGGTATCAGTCAGTGGACCGGGCTTGAGAAGACGAAACACCTGTACGACAATCCATGCAAGCTTAGGCATGTTGTCCTGAAGAACATTTCTGCGCCCTCTGATGCGGAAGGGGAAATCTTGGTGCTTTATACTCGGCTCCGCTGACATAACCGATGGCTGAAGCCAACGTCGTAGTTTACCTAACACGAGGCTGCGTAGCTGCGATGTCGACGGTGGTTTCCAAGTGGCTAGAGCGTGATCCTGCGGCGCATGCCCAGATTTCGATGGCCGTCCAGTATCAGGCGGCGTACCGGGCTTGCTTAGAAAAACACCTGCACGACAATCCATGCAAGCTTAGGCATGTTGTTTTGAAAAACGTCTCCCTGCCCTCTGAGGCGGAAGGCGAAATCTTGGTGCTTCATACTCGGCTCCGCTGACGTCACTGATGACTGAAGCAAACGGCGTGGTTCACCTGAGATGAGGCTGCGTAGCTGCGATGTCGACAGTGGTTTCCACGTGCCTGGAGCGCGATACAGCGGGACATTCCCAGACTGGGATGGCCGCCTAGTATCAGGGAGCGGAACGGGCTTGAAAAGAAGAAACACCTGCACGGCAATCTATGCAAGCTTAGGCATGTTGTTCTGAAGAACGTTGCCGTACCCTCTGAGGTAGAATGCGAAATCTTGGTGCTTTACTACTCCGCTCCGCTGACGTCACCGATCACTGAAGCCAACGGCGTGGTTCACCTGAGATGAGGCTGCGTAGCTGCGGTGTCGACGGTGGTTTTCAAGTGCCTGGAGTGCGCTCTAGCGGCGCATGCCCAGGTTTGAATGGCCGTCCAGAATCAGGCCGCGGACCGGGCTTGACAAGAAGAAACACCTGCACGACAATCCATGCAAGCCTAGGCATGTTGTTCTGAAGAACGTTGCCGTGCCCTCTGAGGGGGAAGGCGAAATCTTGGTGCTTTATACTCGGCTCCGCGGACGTAACCGATGACTGAAGCCAACGGCGTGGTTCACCTGAGATGAGGCTGCGTAGCTGCGATGTCGATGGTGGTTTCCAAATGCCTGGAGCACGATCCAGAGACGCATGCCCAGGCTTGGAATGCAGTCCAGTATTAGTCAGTGGACCGGGCTTGAGAATACAAAACACCTGTACGACAATCCATGCAAGCTTAGGCGAATGTTCTGAAGAACGTTGCCGCGCCCTCTGAAGCGGAAGGCGAAATCCTGGTGCTTTATACTCGGCTCCGCTGACGTAACCGATGACTGAAGCCAAGGACGTGGTTCACCTGAGACGAGTCTGCGTAGCTGCGAAGTCGACGGTGGTTTCCAAGTGCCCAGAGCGTGATCCAGTGGTGCATGCCCCGGCTTGGATGACCGTCCAATATCAGGCAGCGGACCGGGCTTGACAAGACGAAACACCTACACGATTATCCATGCAAGCTTAGGCATGTTGTTCTGAAGAACGTTGCCGTGCCCTCTGAGTGGGAAGGCGAAATCTTGGTGCTTTATACTCGGCTCCGCGGACGTAACCGATGACTGAAGCCAACGGCGTGGTTCACCTGAGATGAGGCTGCGTAGCTGCGATGTCGACGGTGGTTTCCAAATGCCTGGACCGCAATCCAGCGGCGCATGCCCAGGCTTGGAATGCTGTCCGGTATCAGTCAGTGGACCGGGCTTGAGAAGACGAAACACCTGTACGACAATCCATGCAAGCTTAGGCATGTCTTTCTGAAGAAGGTTTCTGCGCCCTCTGAGGCGGAAGGCGAAATCTTGGTGCTTTATACTCAGCTCCGCTGGCGTCACCGATGACTGAAGCCAACGTCGTAGTTTACCTGACACGAGGCTGCGTAGCTGCGATGTCTACGGTGGTTTTCAAGTGCCTGGAGTGCGCTCCAGCGGCGCTTGCCCAGGCTTGGATGGCCGTCCAATATCAGGCAGCGGACCGGGCTTGACAAGACGAAACACCTTCACGATTATCCATGCAAGCGTAGGCATTTTGTTCTGAAGAATGTTGCCGTGCCCTTTGAGGGGGAAGGCGAAATCTTGGTGCTTTATACTTGGCTCCACTGACGTCACCGATGACTGAAGCCAACGGCGTGGTTCACCTGAGATGAGGCTGCGTAGCTGCGATGTCGATGGTGGTTTCCACGTGCCTGGAGCGCGATACAGCAGGACATTCCCAGACTGGGATGGCCGTCCAGTATCAGGCCGCGGACCGGGCTTGAAAAGAAGAAACACCTGTACGACAATCCATGCAAGCTTAGGCAGGTTGTTCTGAAGAACGTTGCCGCGCCCTCTGAGGCGGAAGGCGAAATCCTGGTGCTTTATACTCGGCTCCGCTGATGTAACCGATGACTGAAGAAAAGGACGTGGTTCACCTGAGACGAGTCTGTGTCGCTGCGATGTCGACGGTGGTTTCCAACTGCCCAGAGCGTGACCCAGTGGTGCATGCCCCGGCTTGGATGGCCGTCCAATATCAGGCAGCGGACAAGGCTTGACTAGACAAAACACCTTCACGATTATCCATGCAAGCTTAGGCATGTTGTTCTGAAGAACGTTGCCGTGCCCTCTGAGGGGGAAGGTGAAATGTTGGTGCTTTATACTCGGCTCCGCGGACGTAACCGATGACTGAAGCCAACGACGTGGTTCACCTGAGACGAGGCGCCGTAGCTGCGATGTCGACGGTGCTTTTGAAGTGCTGGAGTGCACTCCAGCGGTGCATGCCCAGGCTTGGATGGCCGTCCAGTATCAGGCAGCGGACCGGTCTTGACAAGAAGAAACACCTGCACGACAATCCATGCAAGCTTAGGTGTGTTGTTCTGAAGAACGTTGCCGTGCCCTCTGAGGGGGAAGGCAAAATCTTGGTGCTTTATACTCGGCTCCCCTGACGTCACCGATGACAGAAGCCAACGGCGTGGTTCACTGGAGACGAGGGTACGTAGCTGCGATATCGACGGTGGTTTCCACGTGCCTGGAGCGCGATACAGCGGCGCATGCCCAGGCTTGCATGGCCGTCCAGTATCAGGCAGCGGAACGGGCTTGAGAAGACGAAACACCTGCACGAATATCCATGCAAGCTTAGGCATGTTGTTCAGAAGAACGTTGCCGTGCCCTCTGAGGCGGAAGGCGAAATCTTGGTGCTTCATACTCGGCTTTGCTGACGTCACCGATGATTGAAGCCAAGGACGTGGTTCACCTGAGACGAGTCTGCGTAGCTGTGATGTCGACGGTGGTTTCCAAGTGGCTAGAGCGTGATCCTGCGGCGCATGCCCTGATTTCGATGGCCGTCCAGTATCAGGCGGCATACCGGGCTTGCTAAGAAAAAACACCTGCACGACAATCCATGCAAGCTTAGGCATGTTGTTTTGAAAAACGTCTCCCTGCCCTCTGAGGCGGAAGGCGAAATCTTGGTGCTTCATACTCGGCTCCGCTGACGTCACTGATGACTGAAGCAAACGGCGTGGTTCACCTGAGATGAGTCTGCGTAGCTGCGATGTCGACAGTGGTTTCCACGTGCCTGGAGCGCGATACAGCGGGACATTCCCAGACTGGGATGGCCGCCTAGTATCCGGGAGCGGAACGGGCTTGAAAAGAAGAAACACCTGCTCGGCAATTTATGCAAGCTTAGGCATGTTGTTCTGAAGAACGTTGCCGTACCCTCTGAGGTAGAATGCGAAATCTTGGTGCTTTACTACTCGGCTCCGCTTACGTCACCGATCACTGAAGCCAACGGCGTGGTTCACCTGAGATGAGGCTGCGTAGCTGTGGTGTCGGCGGTGGTTTTCAAGTGCCTGGAGTGCGCTCTAGCGGCGCATGCCCAGGTTTGAATGGCCGTCCAGAATCAGGCCGCGGACCGGGCATGACAAGAAGAAACACCTGCACGACAATCCATGCAAGCTTAGGCATGTTGTTCTGAAGAACGTTGCCGTGCCCTCTGAGGGGGAAGGCGAAATCTTGGTGCTTTATACTCGGCTCCGCGGACGTAACCGATGACTGAAGCCAACGGCGTGGTTCACCTGAGATGAGGCTGCGTAGCTGCGATGTCGATGGTGGTTTCGAAATGCCTGGAGCACGATCCAGCGACGCATGCCCAGGCTTGGAATGCAGTCCAGTATCAGTCAGTGGACCGGGCTTGAGAATACAAAACACCTGTACGACAATCTATGCAAGCTTAGGCAGGTTGTTCTGAAGAACGTTGCAGCGCCCTCTGAGGCGGAAGGCGAAATCCTGGTGCTTTATACTCGGCTCCGCTGACGTAACCGATGACTGAAGCCAAGGACGTGGTTCACCTGAGACGAGTCTGCGTAGCTGCGATGTCGACGGTGGTTTCCATGTGCCCAGAGCGTGATCCAGTGGTGCATTCCCCGGCTTGGATGGCCGTCCAATATCAGGCAGCGGTCCGGGCTTGACTAGACGAAACACCTTCACGATTATCCATGCAAGCTTAGGCATGTTGTTCTGAAGAACGTTGCCGTGCCCTCTGAGGGGGAAGGCGATATCTTTGTGCTGTATACTCGGCTCCGCGGACGTAACCGATGACTGAAGCCAACGGCGTGGTTCACCTGAGATGAGGCTGCGTAGCTGCGATGTCGACGGTGGTTGCCAAATGCCTGGAGCGCAATCCAGCGGCGCATGCCCAGGCTTGGAATGCTGTCCGGTATCAGTCAGTGGACCGGGCTTGAGAAGACGAAACACCTGTACGACAATCCACGCAAGCTTAGGCATGTTGTTCTGAAGAACGTTTCTGCGCCCTCTGAGGCGGAAGTCGAAATCTTGGTGCTTTATACTCGGCTCCGCTGACGTAACCGATGACTGAAGCCAACGACGTAGTTCACCTGACACGAGGCGCCGTAGCTGCGATGTCGACGGTGCTTTTGAAGTGCTGGAGTGCACTCCAGCGGTGCATGCCCACGCTTGGATGGCCGTCCAATATCAGGCAGCGGACCGGGCTTGACAAGACGAAACACCTTCACGATTATCCATGCAAGCGTAGGCATGTTGTTCTGAAGAACGTTGCCACGCCCTCTGAGGCGGAAGGCGAAATCCTGGTGCTTTATACTCGGCTCCGCTGACGTAACCGATGACTGAAGCCAAGGACGTGGTTCACCTGAGACGAGTCTGTGTAGCTGCGATGTCGACGGTGGTTTCCAAGTGCCCAGAGCGTGACCCAGTGGTGCATGCCCCGGCTTGGATGGCCGTCCAATATCAGGCAGCGGACCAGGCTTGACTAGACGAAACACCTTCACGATTATCCATGCAAGCTTAGGCATGTTGTTCTGAAGAACGTTGCCGTGCCCTTTGAGGGGGAAGGCGAAATGTTGGTGCTTTATACTCGGCTCCGCGGACGTAACCGATGACTGAAGCCAACGACGTGGTTCACCTGAGACGAAGGTACGTAGCTGCGATGTCGACGGTGGTTTCCACGTGCCTGGAGCGCGATACAGCGGCGCATGCCCAGACTTGCATGGCCGTCCAGTATCAGGCAGCGGAACGGGCTTGACAAGACGAAACACCTGCACGAATATCCATGCAAGCTTAGCATGTTGTTCAGAAGAACGTTGCCGTGCCCTCTGAGGCGGAAGGCGAAATCTTGGTGCTTCATACTCGGCTTTACTGACGTCACCGATGATTGAAGCCAAGGACGTGGTTCACCTGAGACGAGTCTGCGTAGCTGTGATGTCGACGGTGGTTTCCAAGTGTCTAGAGCATGATCCTGCGGCGCATGCCCAGATTTCGATGGCCGTCCAGTATCAGGCGGCATACCGGGCCTGCTAAGAAAAAACACCTGCACGACAATCCATGCAAGCTTAGGCATGTTGTTTTGAAAAACGTCTCCCTGCCCTCTGAGGCGGAAGGCGAAATCTTGGTGCTTCATACTCGGCTCTGCTGACGTCACTGATGACTGAAGCAAACGGCGTGGTTCACCTGAGATGAGGCTGCGTAGCTGCGATGTCGACGGTGGTTTCCAAATGCCTGGAGCGCAATCCAGCGGCGCATACCCAGGCTTGGAATGCTGTCCGGTATCAGTCAGTGGACCGGGCTTGAGAAGACGAAACACCTGTACGACAATCCATGCAAGCTTAGGCATGTCTTTCTGAAGAAGGTTTCTGCGCCCTCTGAGGCGGAAGGCGAAATCTTGGTGCGTTATACTCAGCTCCGCTGGCGTCACAGATGACTGAAGCCAACGGTGTGGTTCACCTGAGATGCGGCTGCGTAGCTGCGATGTCGACGGTGGTTACCAAATGCCTGGAGCGCAATCCAGCGGGGCATGCCCAGGCTTGGAATGCTGTCCGGTATCAGTCAGTGGACCGGGCTTGAGAAGACGAAACACCTGTACGACAATCCATGCAAGCTTAGGCATGTTGTCCTGAAGAACATTTCTGCGCCCTCTGATGCGGAAGGGGAAATCTTGGTGCTTTATACTCGGCTCCGCTGACATAACCGATGGCTGAAGCCAACGTCGTAGTTTACCTGACACGAGGCTGCGTAGCTGCGATGTCGACGGTGGTTTCCAAGTGGCTAGAGCGTGATCCTGCGGCGCATGCCCAGATTTCGATGGCCGTCCAGTATCAGGCGGCGTACCGGGCTTGCTTAGAAAAACACCTGCACGACAATCCATGCAAGCTTAGGCATGTTGTTTTGAAAAACGTCTCCCTGCCCTCTGAGGCGGAAGGCGAAATCTTGGTGCTTCATACTCGGCTCCGCTAACGTCACTGATGACTGAAGCAAACGGCGTGGTTCACCTGAGATGAGGCTGCGTAGCTGCGATGTCGACAGTGGTTTCCACGTGCCTGGAGCGCGATACAGCGGGACATTCCCAGACTGGGATGGCCGCCTAGTATCAGGGAGCGGAACGGGCTTGAAAAGAATAAACACCTGCACGGCAATCTATGCAAGCTTAGGCATGTTGTTCTGAAGAACGTTGCCGTACCCTCTGAGGTAGAATGCGAAATCTTGGTGCTTTACTACTCCGCTCCGCTGACGTCACCGATCACTGAAGCCAACGGCGTGGTTCACCTGAGATGAGGCTGCGTAGCTGCGGTGTCGACGGTGGTTTTCAAGTGCCTGGAGTGCGCTCTAGCGGCGCATGCCCAGGTTTGAATGGCCGTCCAGAATCAGGCCGCGGACCGGGCTTGACAAGAAGAAACACCTGCACGACAATCCATGCAAGCCTAGGCATGTTGTTCTGAAGAACGTTGCCGTGCCCTCTGAGGGGGAAGGCGAAATCTTGGTGCTTTATACTCGGCTCCGCGGACGTAACCGATGACTGAAGCCAACGGCGTGGTTCACCTGAGATGAGGCTGCGTAGCTGCGATGTCGATGGTGGTTTCCAAATGCCTGGAGCACGATCCAGAGACGCATGCCCAGGCTTGGAATGCAGTCCAGTATTAGTCAGTGGACCGGGCTTGAGAATACAAAACACCTGTACGACAATCCATGCAAGCTTAGGCGAATGTTCTGAAGAACGTTGCCGCGCCCTCTGAAGCGGAAGGCGAAATCCTGGTGCTTTATACTCGGCTCCGCTGACGTAACCGATGACTGAAGCCAAGGACGTGGTTCACCTGAGACGAGTCTGCGTAGCTGCGAAGTCGACGGTGGTTTCCAAGTGCCCAGAGCGTGATCCAGTGGTGCATGCCCCGGCTTGGATGACCGTCCAATATCAGGCAGCGGACCGGGCTTGACAAGACGAAACACCTACACGATTATCCATGCAAGCTTAGGCATGTTGTTCTGAAGAACGTTGCCGTGCCCTCTGAGTGGGAAGGCGAAATCTTGGTGCTTTATACTCGGCTCCGCGGACGTAACCGATGACTGAAGCCAACGGCGTGGTTCACCTGAGATGAGGCTGCGTAGCTGCGATGTCGACGGTGGTTTCCAAATGCCTGGACCGCAATCCAGCGGCGCATGCCCAGGCTTGGAATGCTGTCCGGTATCAGTCAGTGGACCGGGCTTGAGAAGACGAAACACCTGTACGACAATCCATGCAAGCTTAGGCATGTCTTTCTGAAGAAGGTTTCTGCGCCCTCTGAGGCGGAAGGCGAAATCTTGGTGCTTTATACTCAGCTCCGCTGGCGTCACCGATGACTGAAGCCAACGTCGTAGTTTACCTGACACGAGGCTGCGTAGCTGCGATGTCTACGGTGGTTTTCAAGTGCCTGGAGTGCGCTCCAGCGGCGCTTGCCCAGGCTTGGATGGCCGTCCAATATCAGGCAGCGGACCGGGCTTGACAAGACGAAACACCTTCACGATTATCCATGCAAGCGTAGGCATTTTGTTCTGAAGAATGTTGCCGTGCCCTTTGAGGGGGAAGGCGAAATCTTGGTGCTTTATACTTGGCTCCACTGACGTCACCGATGACTGAAGCCAACGGCGTGGTTCACCTGAGATGAGGCTGCGTAGCTGCGATGTCGATGGTGGTTTCGAAATGCCTGGAGCACGATCCAGCGACGCATGCCCAGGCTTGGAATGCAGTCCAGTATCAGTCAGTGGACCGGGCTTGAGAATACAAAACATCTCTACGACAATCCATGCAAGCTTAGGCAGGTTGTTCTGAAGAACGTTGCAGCGCCCTCTGAGGCGGAAGGCGAAATCCTGGTGCTTCATACTCGGCTCCGCTGACGTAACCGATGACTGAAGCCAAGGACGTGGTTCACCTGAGACGAGTCTGCGTAGCTGTGATGTCGACGGTGGTTTCCAAGTGGCTAGAGCGTGATCCTGCGGCGCATGCCCAGATTTCGATGGCCGTCCAGTATCAGGCGGCGTACCGGGCTTGCTTAGAAAAAACACCTGCACGACAATCCATGCAAGCTTAGGCATGTTGTTTTGAAAAACGTCTCCCTGCCCTCTGAGGCGGAAGGCGAAATCTTGGTGCTTCATACTCGGCTCCGCTGACGTCACTGATGACTGAAGCAAACGGCGTGGTTCACCTGAGATGAGGCTGCGTAGCTGCGATGTCGACAGTGGTTTCCACGTGCGTGGAGCGCGATACAGCGGGACATTCCCAGACTGGGATGGCCGCCTAGTATCAGGGAGCGGAACGGGCTTGAAAAGAAGAAACACCTGCACGGCAAGCTATGCAAGCTTAGGCATGTTGTTCTGAAGAACGTTGCCGTACCCTCTGAGGTAGAATGCGAAATCTTGGTGCTTTACTACTCGGCTCCGCTGACGTAACCGATGACTGAAGCCAAGGACGTGGTTCACCTGAGACGAGTCTGCGTAGCTGCGATGTCGACGGTGGTTTCCATGTGCCCAGAGCGTGATCCAGTGGTGCATTCCCCGGCTTGGATGGCCGTCCAATATCAGGCAGCGGACCGGGCTTGACAAGACGAAACACCTTCACGATTATCCATGCAAGCTTAGGCATGTTGTTCTGAAGAACGTTGCCGTGCCCTCTGAGGGGGAAGGCGATATCTTGGTGCTTTATACTCGGCTCCGCGGACGTAACCGATGACTGAAGCCAACGGCGTGGTTCACCTGAGATGAGGCTGCGTAGCTGCGATGTCGACGGTGGTTCCCAAATACCTGGATCGCAATCCAGCGGCGCATGCCCAGGCTTGGAATGCTGTCCGGTATCAGTCAGTGGACCGGGCTTGAGAAGACGAAACACCTGTACGACAATCCATGCAAGCTTAGGCATGTTGTTCTGAAGAACTTTTCTGCGCCCTCTGAGGCGGAAGGCGAAATCTTGGTGCTTTATACTTGGCTCCGCTGACGTCACTGATGACCGAAGCCAATGACGTGGTTCACTTGAGACGAGGCTGCGTAGCTGCAATGTCGACGGTGGTTTCCAAGGACCCTGAGCGCGATCCAGCGGCGCATACCCAGGCTTGGATGGCAGTCCAGTATGAGGCAGCGGACCGAGCTTGACAAGACGAAACAACTGCATGACAATCCATGCAAGCTTAACCATGTTGTTCTGAAGAACGTTGCCGTGCCCTCTGAGGCGGAAGGCGAAATCTTGGTGCTTTATACTCGGCTCCGTTGACGTCACTGATGACTGAATCCAACGGCGTGGTTCACTGGAGACGAGGGTGCGTAGCTGCGATGTCGACAGCGGTTTTTACGTTTCTGGAGCGCGATCCAGCGGAGCATGCCGACGCTTGGACAGCTGCCAGTATCAGGCAGCGGACCGGGCTTGACAAGAAGAAACACCACTGATGACTGAAGCCAACGACATGGTTCACCTGAGACGAGGCTGCGTAGCTGCGATGTCGACCGTGGTTTTCAAGCGCCTGGAGTGCGCTCCAGCGGCGCATGCCCAGGCTTGGATGGCCGTCCAGTATCAGGCAGCGGAACGGGCTTCACAAGACGAAA
The DNA here is from genome assembly GCF_048455015.1 of Haemaphysalis longicornis. Taxonomy (NCBI): domain Eukaryota; kingdom Metazoa; phylum Arthropoda; class Arachnida; order Ixodida; family Ixodidae; genus Haemaphysalis; species Haemaphysalis longicornis. The sequence goes on along the minus strand of NW_027526325.1, from coordinate 4,325,518 downwards.
CACCTGCACGAATATCCATGCAAGCTTAGGCATGTTGTTCAGAAGAACGTTGCCGTGCCCTCTGAGGCGGAAGGTGAAAACTTGGTGCTTCATACTCGGCTTTGCTGACGTCACCGATGATTGAAGCCACGGACGTGGTTCACCTAAGACGAGTTTGCGTAGCTGTGATGTCGACGGTGGTTTCCAAGTGGCTAGAGCGTGATCCTGCGGCGCATGCCCAGATTTCGATGGCCGTCCAGTATCAGGCAGCATACCGGGCTTGCTAAGAAAAAACACCTGCACGACAATCCATGCAAGCTTAGGCATGTTGTTTTGAAAAACGTCTCCCTGCCCTCTGAGGTGGAAGGCGAAATCTTGGTGCTTCATACTCTGCTCCGTTGACGTCACTGATGACTGAAGCAAACGGTGTGGTTCACCTGAGATGAGGCTGCGTAACTGCGATGTCGACAGTGGTTTCCACGTGCCTGGAGCGCGATACAGCAGGACATTCCCAGACTGGGATGGCCGTCCAGTATCAGGCCGCGGACCGGGCTTGAAAAGAAGAAACACCTGTACGACAATCCATGCAAGCTTAGGCAGGTTGTTCTGAAGAACGTTGCCGCGCCCTCTGAGGCGGAAGGCGAAATCCTGGTGCTTTATACTCGGCTCCGCTGATGTAACCGATGACTGAAGCCAAGGACGTGGTTCACCTGAGACGAGTCTGTGTCGCTGCGATGTCGACGGTGGTTTCCAACTGCCCAGAGTGTGACCCAGTGGTGCATGCCCCGGCTTGGATGGCCGTCCAATATCAGGCAGCGGACAAGGCTTGACTAGACAAAACACCTTCACGATTATCCATGCAAGCTTAGGCATGTTGTTCTGAAGAACGTTGCCGTGCCCTCTGAGGGGGAAGGTGAAATGTTGGTGCTTTATACTCGGCTCCGCGGACGTAACCGATGACTGAAGCCAACGACGTGGTTCACCTGAGACGAGGCGCCGTAGCTGCGATGTCGACGGTGCTTTTGAAGTGCTGGAGTGCACTCCAGCGGTGCATGCCCAGGCTTGGATGGCCGTCCAGTATCAGGCAGCGGACCGGTCTTGACAAGAAGAAACACCTGCACGACAATCCATGCAAGCTTAGGTGTGTTGTTCTGAAGAACGTTGCCGTGCCCTCTGAGGGGGAAGGCAAAATCTTGGTGCTTTATACTCGGCTCCCCTGACGTCACCGATGACAGAAGCCAACGGCGTGGTTCACTGGAGACGAGGGTACGTAGCTGCGATATCGACGGTGGTTTCCACGTGCCTGGAGCGCGATACAGCGTCGCATGCCCAGGCTTGCATGGCCGTCCAGTATCAGGCAGCGGAACGGGCTTGAGAAGACGAAACACCTGCACGAATATCCATGCAAGCTTAGGCATGTTGTTCAGAAGAACGTTGCCGTGCCCTCTGAGGCGGAAGGCGAAATCTTGGTGCTTCATACTCGGCTTTGCTGACGTCACCGATGATTGAAGCCAAGGACGTGGTTCACCTGAGACGAGTCTGCGTAGCTGTGATGTCGACGGTGGTTTCCAAGTGGCTAGAGCGTGATCCTGCGGCGCATGCCCTGATTTCGATGGCCGTCCAGTATCAGGCGGCATACCGGGCTTGCTAAGAAAAAACACCTGCACGACAATCCATGCAAGCTTAGGCATGTTGTTTTGAAAAACGTCTCCCTGCCCTCTGAGGCGGAAGGCGAAATCTTGGTGCTTCATACTCGGCTCCGCTGACGTCACTGATGACTGAAGCAAACGGCGTGGTTCACCTGAGATGAGTCTGCGTAGCTGCGATGTCGACAGTGGTTTCCACGTGCCTGGAGCGCGATACAGCGGGACATTCCCAGACTGGGATGGCCGCCTAGTATCCGGGAGCAGAACGGGCTTGAAAAGAAGAAACACCTGCTCGGCAATTTATGCAAGCTTAGGCATGTTGTTCTGAAGAACGTTGCCGTACCCTCTGAGGTAGAATGCGAAATCTTGGTGCTTTACTACTCGGCTCCGCTTACGTCACCGATCACTGAAGCCAACGGCGTGGTTCACCTGAGATGAGGCTGCGTAGCTGTGGTGTCGGCGGTGGTTTTCAAGTGCCTGGAGTGCGCTCTAGCGGCGCATGCCCAGGTTTGAATGGCCGTCCAGAATCAGGCCGCGGACCGGGCATGACAAGAAGAAACACCTGCACGACAATCCATGCAAGCTTAGGCATGTTGTTCTGAAGAACGTTGCCGTGCCCTCTGAGGGGGAAGGCGAAATCTTGGTGCTTTATACTCGGCTCCGCGGACGTAACCGATGACTGAAGCCAACGGCGTGGTTCACCTGAGATGAGGCTGCGTAGCTGCGATGTCGATGGTGGTTTCGAAATGCCTGGAGCACGATCCAGCGACGCATGCCCAGGCTTGGAATGCAGTCCAGTATCAGTCAGTGGACCGGGCTTGAGAATACAAAACACCTGTACGACAATCCATGCAAGCTTAGGCAGGTTGTTCTGAAGAACGTTGCAGCGCCCTCTGAGGCGGAAGGCGAAATCCTGGTGCTTTATACTCGGCTCCGCTGACGTAACCGATGACTGAAGCCAAGGACGTGGTTCACCTGAGACGAGTCTGCGTAGCTGCGATGTCGACGGTGGTTTCCATGTGCCCAGAGCGTGATCCAGTGGTGCATTCCCCGGCTTGGATGGCCGTCCAATATCAGGCAGCGGTCCGGGCTTGACTAGACGAAACACCTTCACGATTATCCATGCAAGCTTAGGCATGTTGTTCTGAAGAACGTTGCCGTGCCCTCTGAGGGGGAAGGCGATATCTTTGTGCTGTATACTCGGCTCCGCGGACGTAACCGATGACTGAAGCCAACGGCGTGGTTCACCTGAGATGAGGCTGCGTAGCTGCGATGTCGACGGTGGTTGCCAAATGCCTGGAGCGCAATCCAGCGGCGCATGCCCAGGCTTGGAATGCTGTCCGGTATCAGTCAGTGGACCGGGCTTGAGAAGACGAAACACCTGTACGACAATCCACGCAAGCTTAGGCATGTTGTTCTGAAGAACGTTTCTGCGCCCTCTGAGGCGGAAGTCGAAATCTTGGTGCTTTATACTCGGCTCCGCTGACGTAACCGATGACTGAAGCCAACGACGTAGTTCACCTGACACGAGGCGCCGTAGCTGCGATGTCGACGGTGCTTTTGAAGTGCTGGAGTGCACTCCAGCGGTGCATGCCCAGGCTTGGATGGCCGTCCAATATCAGGCAGCGGACCGGGCTTGACAAGACGAAACACCTTCACGATTATCCATGCAAGCGTAGGCATGTTGTTCTGAAGAACGTTGCCGTGCCCTTTGAGGGGGAAGGCGAAATCTTGGTGCTTTATACTTGGCTCCGCTGACGTCACTGATGACCGAAGCCAATGACGTGGTTCACTTGAGACGAGGCTGCGTAGCTGCGATGTCGACGGTGGTTTCCAAGGACCCTGAGCGCGATCCAGCGGCGCATTCCCAGGCTTGGATGGCAGTCCAGTATCAGGCAGCGGACCGAGCTTGACAAGAGGAAACAACTGCATGACAATCCATGCAAGCTTACGCATGTTGTTCTGAAGAACGTTGCCGTGCCCTCTGAGGCGGAAGGCGAAATCTTGGTCCTTTATACTCGGCTCCGTGACGTCACTGATGACTGAATCCAACGGCGTGGTTCACTGGAGACGAGGGTGCGTAGCTGCGATGTCGGCAGTGGTTTTTACGTTTCTGGAGCGCGATCCAGCGGAGCATGCCGACGCTTGGACAGCTGCCAGTATCAGGCAGCGGACCGGGCTTGACAAGAAGAAACACCACTGATGACTGAAGCCAACGACATGGTTCACCTGAGACGAGGCTGCGTAGCTGCGATGTCGACCGTGGTTTTCAAGCGCCTGGAGTGCGCTCCAGCGGCGCATGCCCAGGCTTGGATGGCCGTCCAGTATCAGGCAGCGGAACGGGCTTCACAAGACGAAACACCTGCACGAATATCCATGCAAGCTTAGGCATGTTGTTCAGAAGAACGTTGCCGTGCCCTCTGAGGCGGAAGGCGAAAACTTGGTGCTTCATACTCGGCTTTGCTGACGTCACCGATGATTGAAGCCAAGGACGTGGTTCACCTGAGACGAGTCTGCGTAACTGTGATGTCGACGGTGGTTTCCAAGTGGCTAGAGCGTGATCCTGCGGCGCATGCCCAGATTTCGATGGCCGTCCAGTATCAGGCAGCATACCGGGCTTGCTAAGAAAAAACACCTGCACGACAATCCATGCAAGCTTAGGCATGTTGTTTTGAAAAACGTCTCCCTGCCCTCTGAGGTGGAAGGCGAAATCTTGGTGCTTCATACTCGGCTCCGTTGACGTCACTGATGACTGAAGCAAACGGCGTGGTTCACCTGAGATGAGGCTGTATAGCTGCGATGTCGACAGTGGTTTCCACGTGCCTGGAGCGCGATACAGCGGGATATTCCCAGACTGGAATGGCCGCCTAGTATCAGGCAGCGGACCGGGCTTGATATGAAGAAACACCTGCACGACAATCCATGCAAGCTTAGGCATGTTGTTCTGAAGAACTTTGCCGTGCCCTCTGAGGGGGAAGGCGAAATATTGGTGCTTTATACTCGGCTCCGCGGACGTAACCGATGACTGAAGCCAACGGCGTGGTTCACCTGAGATGAGGCTGCGTAGCTGCGATGTCGATGGTGGTTTCCAAATGCCTGGAGCACGATCCAGCGACGCATGCCCAGGCTTGGAATGCAGTCCAGTATCAGTCAGTGGACCGGGCTTGAGAATACAAAACACCTGTACGACAATCCATGCAAGCTTAGGCAGGTTGTTCTGAAGAACGTTGCCGCGCCCTCTGAGGCGGAAGGCGAAATCCTGGTGCTTTATACTCGGCTCCGCTGACGTAACCGATGACTGAAGCCAAGGACGTGGTTCACCTGAGACGAGTCTGCGTAGCTGCGATGTCGACGGTGGTTTCCAAGTGCCCAGAGCGTGATCCAGTGGTGCATGCCCCGGCTTGGATGGCCGTCCAATATCAGGCAGCGGACCGGGCTTGACAAGACGAAGCACCTACACGATTATCAATGCAAGCTTAGGCATGTTCTGAAGAACGTTGCGTGCCCTATGAGTGGGAAGGCGAAATCTTGGTGCTTTATACTCGGCTCCGCGGACGTAACCGATGACTGAAGCCAACGACGTGGTTCACCTGAGATGAGGCTGCGTAGCTGCGATGTTGACGGTGGTTTCCAAATGCCTGGAGCGCAATCCAGCGGCGCATGCCCAGGCTTGGAATGCTGTCCGGTATCAGTCAGTGGACCGGGCTTGAGAAGACGAAACACCTGTACGACAATCCATGAAAGTTTGGGCATGTTGTTCTGAAGAACGTTGCCGTGCCCTCTGAGGCGGAAGGCGAAATCTTGGTTCTTTATAGTCGCCTTCAGCGACGTCACCGATGAGTGAAGCCAACGGCGTGGTTCACTGGAGACGAGGGTACGTACTGCGATGTCGACGGTGGTTTCCACGTGCCTGGACTCGATACAGCGGGGTATGCCCAGACTGGGATGGCCTTCCAGTATCAGGAAGCGGACCGGGCTTGACACGAACCAACACCTGCATGACAATCCCTGCAAGCTTAGGCATGTTGTTCTGAAGAACGTCTCCGTGCCCTCTGAGGCGGAAGGCGAAATCTTAATGCTTTATACTTGCCTCCACTGACGTCACTGATGACTGAAGCCAACGGCGTGGTTCACTGGGGCCAAGGGTGCGTAGCTGCGATGTCCACAGTGGTTTCCACATTTCTTGAGCACGACCGAGCGCCGCATGCCCAGACTGGGATCACCGTTCAGTATCAGGCAGCGGACCAGGCTTGATAAGAAGAAACACCTGCACGACAATTCATGCAGGCTTAGGCATGTTGTTTTGAAAAACGTTGCCTTGCCCTCTGAGGCGGACGGCGAAATCTTGGTTCTTTATAATCGCCTTCAGGAATGTCACCGATGACTGAAGCCAACAGCGTGGTTCATTGGAGACGAGGGTGCGTAGCTGCGATGTCGACGGTGGTTTCCACGTGCCTGGAGCGCGATACAGCGGGGCATTCTCAGACTGGGATGGCCGTCTAGTATCAGGGAGCGGACCGGGCTTGACAAGAAGAAACAGCGGCACGACAATTCATGAGAGCTTAGGCATGTTGTTCTGAAGAACGTTGCCGTGCCATATGAGGCGGTATGCAAAAGCTTGGTGCTTTATACTCGGCTCCGCTGACGTCACCGATGACTTAGGCCTACGGCGTGGTTCAATGGAGACGAGGGTGCGTAGCTGCGATGTCGACATTGGTTTCCACTTTTCTGGAGCGCGATCCAGCTGCGCGTGCCCAGACTGGGGTGGCCGTTCAGTAAGCCCTGGATAGATCAACAACTTCTTAAACGAATTAAAAAGAAAAACTCAATGTATCACTCTTTTGTGCGAACCCGTGACCCTAACCTGCTTCTAGAATTCAAAAAATATAAAAACAAACTGCAGAGCGACCTGAAAACGGCCAAGCTCAGATACTATGAACGCCTCTTCGAGGATATACGTACCGATCCAAAAAAGATATGAGAAACAGTGAATGTGATAACGGGCCGCAAGAAGAGCACGCAGTCGCATGTCGCTCGCTTGAACGGTAGGCGGGTACACTCAGCCGAAATCGCAATCGCAATGAATAGGCATTTCATCAAATCAGGGGCTTACATTTCGGAGGTCGATGAAGAGAAACGTTGCGCTATACTGGAACAGTCACAACTTCCAAACTCTATCTTTTTAAGTCCGACAAACGCGAGTTAGGTGCAAACTTTTATTCTTAAACTTAAAAACAACGTCGCATCTGGCATCGATGGTATTGCTCCACTTCCTGTTAAACACATTGCTTCTAAAATTAGTGAAGTTTTAGCTTTTATATTATTTGGCTTTATCTACTGAAGTTTTTCCTCAAAAATTGAAATTAGCACGAGTGAGGCCAATTCAGAAAGGAGGTGGCGATGACCAGTTGTCAAATTACAGGCCAATCTCTGTGTTGACTGTCTTTTCAAAAATATTTGAAGATGTGATACATAATAGACTAACAAACTTTTTCAACACATACAAGGTCATTTCACCGTATAAGTACGGCTTTCAAAAAAAGAAGTCAACGCAGAAAGCTCTGCATAATATTAAGACAGTACAATAGAAAATATAGAGGGAAAGAAATTTACACTCGGGTTATTTGTGGACCTACAAAAAGCATTTGACTGGATCAATCGTGAAATATTTCTAGTAAAACTAAAAAAAATAGGAATACCCGGAATAGCGGTGGACCTATTAAGGAGCTAATAAAGTAATAGGGAGCAATTTGTTGAATATAACGGTATTAATTCGGAGTTATTGGCAATAGCACACGGTGTTCCGCAAGGGTCAAAGCTGGGACCATTGTTATTCTTAATATATGTGAATGATATTCCAAACATACCTTGTACACCCTAGATAGCCATGTATGCAGATGACACGAACATATTTTTCTCCGGTAGCAGTATAGGAGAACTCCAGTATGAAATAAAAAGATATTTAAAATTGTTGTCAAAGTGGTTACACGAAAATAACTTACAGCTAAACGCATCGAAGACTACCTTAATCATTTTCAGATCAAATAATAAGAAGATAGATCAAGGCACTCATATTGAATATAGGGCAATATGATCAACCAAGTAAAAGAACAGAAGTTCTTAGGAGTGTGGTTTCATGAAGAATTATATTGGCATCCTCACATAGAACACTTAGGCAATAAAATTTTCAAAAATATTGCCGTTCTCTACAGATTAAGAGACTTAATACCGCTTTGGTTGAAAACACAGCTTTATAACACTCTTGTCTATTCTAGGCTTTGCTACAGGATATTAGCGTGGGGAACGACAAACAAAACAAGTTACAAACGGCTGACCGTTTTACTGAAAAGAGTTCTCCGTCTATTTGCCAATTTTCATGGGCACTATGCCTACTTGATAACGGATCCACTATTTGTTCAGTATAGTATGCTTAAGGCTTACCAAATGTATTATATGAAGCTTTTACAAGCTATACGCAAAAAAAATCTCAATGGCAAACATAACGGCAATAGCAGTATATACCCTCTTAGGCGTGCCAAAATACAAACACCGAAACTTCGAACAAACTACGGCAGGCAGTCTTCTCTGTTTCAACGCACCGACACACTCAACAAAGTTGGAGACCACATTGACTTCAAATGCAGTAGAAACATATTTAAAACACAGGCGAAAGAATACCTCCTAAATCCGAATATCTGCTTCAATGGCTAGAGCTGTGGATGTCGTCTCGACCTGTTTAATGCGCAGGTTTTGTAGTTGTGTCTATCTTTAAAACTCAATCATAGTTCTACTCTGATTGTATTTGTATTACTGTATTTTGTATTACTTTACTCTTTTGTACTCTAATGTACGTTACTGTACCCCTCCCATATTGTTCTGTAATATCTTGTGCTCTACATGTTGTTTGTATTTTTGTAACTCACATTAGAATTTATAGCTTGTTTGATTCTGCCTCACCATTGTACTGTACCAAAGGCGGCTGGGGCCTCTGTCAGGCTTTGTAGCCTTTAGTCCCATCCAGCCTCCTTGTACTTCTGAGGAAATGAAAATCTTTGTTGTTGTTGTTGTTGTTGTTGTATCAGGCAGCGGACCAGGCTTGCTAAGAAGAAACACCTGCACGACAATCCATGCAAGCTTAGGCATGTTGTTCTTAAGAACGTTGCCATGCCCTTTGAGGGGGAAGGCGAAATCTTGGTGCCTTATAGTCGGCTCCGCTGACATAACCAATGACTGAAGCCAACAACGAGGTTTACCTGAGACGAGGCTGCGTTGCTGCGATGTCGACGGTGGTTTTCAAGTGCCTGGAGTGCGCTCCAGCGGCGATGCCCAGGCTTGGATGGCCGTCCAGTATCAGGTAGCGGACCCGGCTTGACAAGACGAAACACCTGCACGACAATCCACGAAAGCTTAGGTATGTTGTTCTGAAGAACGTGTTCGTGCCCTCTGAGGCGAAAGGAGAAATCTTGGTTCTTTATACTCGCCTTCAGCGACGTCACCGATGACTGAAGCCAACGGCGTGGTTCACTGGAGCCGAGGGCGCGTAGCTGCGATGTCGACGGTGGTTTCCACCCCTGGAGCGCGATACAGCGGGGCATTCCCAGACTGGGATGGCCGTGTAATATCAGGGAGTGGACCGGGCTTGACAAGAAGAAACACCTCCACGACCATCCATGCAAGCTTAGGCATGTTGTTCTGAAGAACGTTGCCGTGCCCTCAGAGGCGGAAGGCGAAATTTTCGTGCTTTATACTTGGCTCCGCTGACGTCACTGATGATTGAAGCCAACGACGTGGTTCACCTGAGACGAGGCTGCGTAGCAGCGATATCGACGGCGGTTTTGAAGTGCCTGGATTGCACTCCAGCGGCGCATGCCCAGGCTTGGATGGCCGTCCAATTTTGGGCAGCGGACCGGGCTTGATAAGAAGAAACACCTCCACGGCAATCCGTGCAAGCTTAGGCATGTTCTTTTGAAAAACGTTGCCGTGCCCTCTGAGGCGGAAGGCGAAATCTTGGTGCTTTATACTCGGCTCCGCTGACGTAACCGATGACTGAAGCCAACGACGTGGTTCACCTGAGACGAGGCTGCGTAGCTGCGATGTCGACGGTGGTTTCCAAATGCCTGGAGTGCGATCCAGCGGCGCATGCCCAGGCTTGGATGGCCGTCCAGTATCAGGCAGCGGCCCGGGCTTGATATGAAGAAACACCTGCACGACAATCCATGCAAGCTGAGGCACGTTGTTTTGAAAAACGTTGACGGGCCCTCTGAGGCGGAAGGCAAAATCTTGGTTCTTTATACTCGGCTCCAGCGACGTCACCGATGACTGAAGCCAACGACGTGGATTAAATACGTGAGAAAGAAAGAAAAACACGCACCCAGAGTGGGGACCAAACCCACGGCTTTCGATTAGATTTCGAATGCCTTACCGATTCGGCTATCTGGGCAACTGTGTTCTTCACCTCCTGGGAAATATATATTTACAACTTTATCGGACGCTTCAGGGTGGTAGGCAGCGCCACTGCGACTGCACGGTGAGAAGGGGACCTTCTTTTCAACCCTCGGGCAGTGACGCGGACGTCTAAGCCTGTCATAAGCGGGTAACTGGCGGGAAACTCTTTTATGCTACCTTGGCATCAAGGCTGCCAGAACCGACGCCCTCGCTAAGCTTTCGCACGAAAATTGGGTTTGGAAATGATAGGTTCGTTAGGAAAATAGAGAAAGAAATGCCAGCAGTCTACAACACCAAAGAAGGCATAAGGGAATGGTTAGGCTATTTTTTACTGTAGTGATGTTACATTGTTTTTTACTAATAATAATTACGTGAGAAGAAAGAAAAACGCGCGCCCAGAGAGGGGACCGAACCCACGCTTTGCGATTATATCTCGAATGCCTTACCAATTCCCCTATCTCGGCGACTGTGTTCTCCTTCACCTCCTGGGAAATTTATATTTACAATGGTATCTGACGCTTGAGGGTGGTAGCCAGCGCAACTGCGACTGCACGGAGAGAAGGGGACCTTCTATTCAACCGCCGGGGCGGGACGCGGACGTCTAAAGCCTGTCATAAGTGGGTAACTGGCGGGAAATTCTTTTAGCTAATTTGGCATCAAGGCTGCCAGAACCGACGCCGTCGCTAAGCTTTGGCACGAAAATTGGGTTTGGAAATGATAGGTTCGTTAGGAAAATAGAGAAAGAAATGCCAGCAGTCTACAACACCAAAGAGGGCATAAGGGAATGGTTAGACTATTTTTTACCGTTAGTGATGTTACATTGTTTTTTAATAATATTATTACGTGAGAAAGAAAGAAAAACACGCGCCCAGAGAGGGGACCGAACCCACGCCTTTCGATTAGATCTGGAATGCCTTACCAATTCAGCTATCTAGGCGACTGTGTCCTCCTTCACCTCCTCGAGTATTTATAGTTACAACATCTTTACCTGACGCTTGAGGGTGGTAGCCAGCGCCACTGAGACTACACGGGGAGAAGGGGACCTACTTATCAACCTCCGGGGCGTGACGCAGTCGTCTACCCCCTTTCATAAGCGGGTAACTTGCGGGAAACCCTCTTATGCTACCTTGGAATCTAGGCTGCCAGAACCGATACCGTCGCTAAGCTTTCGCAAGATAATACGGTTTGGAAATGAGGGCTCGTAAGGAAAATACAGAAATGCCCGCAGTCTACAACGCCAAAGAGGGCTTAGGGGAATCGTTGGAATAGTTTTACCATTAGTGTCGTTAGATTGTTTTGTCAATATTATTATTACATGAGAAAGAAAGAAAAAGGCGCCAAGAGCGGGGACCGAACCCACGCCTTCCGAATAAATCCACGAATGCCTCACCAATTCGGCTATCTGGGCGACTGTGTTCTCCTTCACTTTCTGTTGTATTTATATTTACTACAACTGTATCTGACGCATGAGGCTTGTAGCAAGCGCCACTGAGACTACACGGGGAGAAGGGGACCTTCTTTTCAACCCCCGGGGCGTGACGAGAACGTCTACAGCCTGTCTTAAGCAGGTAACTGGCGGGAAACCCTCTTATGCTACCTTGACATCAAGGCTGCAAGAACCGAGGCCCTCGTTTAGCTTTCGCATGATAATAGGGTTTGTTAATGATGGGTTCGTTAGAAAAATACAGAAAGAAATGCCAGCAGTCTACAACGCCAAAGAAGGCATAGGCAAATCGTTCAACTATTTTTTACTGTTGGTGATGTCACATTGTTTTTTATATTATAATTACGTGAGAAAGAAAGAAAAACACGCGCCTAGAGTAGGGACCGAAACCACGCCTTTCGTTTAGATCTAGAATTCCTTACCGATTCGGCTATCTGGGCGACTGTGTTCTTCACTTTTTAGGGTATTTATATATACTACAACTGTGTCTGACGCTTGAGGCTGGTATCCAGCGCCACTGAGACTTAAATGGGAGAAGGGGACCTTCTTTTCAACCCCCGCAGCGTGACGACAACGTCTACAGCCTGTCAAAAGCGGGTAACATGAGGGAAACCCTCTTATGCTACCTGGTCATCAAGGCTGCCAGAACCGAGGCCGTCGCTAAGCTTTCGCACGATAATAGGGTTTGAAAATGAGGGCTCGTTAGGAAAATACAGAAAGAAATGCCAGCAGTCTACAACCCCATAGAAGGCATAAGGAAAGGGTTAGACTATTTTTTACCGTTAGTTACGTTACAAGGTTTTTTTAATATTAATTATTACTGTAGGAAGAAAAACACGCGCCCATAGTAAGGACGGAACCCACGCATTCGATTAGATCTCGAATGCCTTAACAATTCGGCTATCTGGGCGACTGTGTTCTCCTTCACTTTCTATGATATTTATATTTACTACAACTGTATCTGACGCTTGAGGGTGGTAGCCTGAGCCACTTAGACTACACGGGGAGAAGGGGACCTTCTTTTCAACCACTGGGCGTGACGCGGACGTTCAGCCTGTCATAAGCAGGTCTCTTGCAGAAAACCCTCTTATGCAACCTTGGCATCAAGGCTGCCAGAACCGAGGCCGTCGCTAACCTTTCGCACAATAATAGGGTTTGGAAATGAGGGCTCGTTAGGAAAATACAGAAAGAAATGCCAGCAGTCTACAACGCCAAAGATGGCTTAGGGGAATGGTTAGGCTGTTTTTTCCTGTTATTGACGTTACATTGTTTTGTTAATAATAATATTTACGTGAGAAAGAAAGAAAAACACACGCCCAGAGTGGGGACCAAACCAACACCTTTCGATTAGATCTGGAATGCCTTACCAATTCAGCTATCTAGCGACCCCGTTCTCATTCACTTTCTTGGGTATTTATATTTACTACAACTGTATCTTACGCTTGAGGGTGGTAGCCAGCGCAAACTAAGATTACACGGGGAGAAGGGGACCTTCTTTTCAACCCCCGGGGCGTGACGAGAACGTCTACAGCCTGTCATAAGAGGGTAACTGGCGGGAAACCCTCTTATGCTACCTTGGCATCGAGGCTGCCAGAACCGAGGCCTTCGCTAAGCTTTCGCATGATAATAGGGTTTGGAAATGAGGGGCTCGTTAGGAAAATACAGAAAAAAATTGCAGCAGTGTACAACACCAAAAAAGGCATAAGGGAATAGTTAGACTATTTTTTACCGTTAGTGATGTTACATTGTTTTTAATTATTATTATTACATGAGAAAGAAAAAAACGCGCCAAGAGCGGGGACCGAACCCATGCCTTTGATTAAATCTCGAATGCCTTACCAATTCGGCTATCTGGGCGACTGTGTTCTCCTTCACTTTCTGGGGTATTTATATACTTCAACTGTATATGACGCTTGAGGGTGGTAGCCAGCGCCACTGAGACTACACGGGGAGAAGGGGACCTTCTTTTCAACCCCTGGGGCGTGACGAGAACGTCTACAGCCTGTCATAAGCGGGAAACTGGCGGTAAACCCTCTTATGCTACCTTGGCATCAAGGCTGCAAGAACCGAGGCCCTCGCTAAGCGTTCGCACGATAATAGAGTTTGTCAACGATGGGTTCGTTAGGAAAATACGGGGAGAAATGCCAGCAGTCTGCAATGCGAAAGAAGGCGTAGGGAAATGGTTAAAATATTTTTTACCGTTGGTGATGTCACATTGTTTTTTTATATTATAATTATGTGAGAAAGAAAGAAAAACACGCGAAGAGAGTGGGGACCGAACCCACGCCTTTCGATTGTATCTCGAATTCCTTACCAATTCGGCCATCTGGGCGACTCTGTTCTTCACTTTTTAGGGTATTTATATTTACTACAACTGTATCTGATGCTTGAGGGTGGTATCCAGCGCCACTGAGACTAAACCAGGAGAAGGGGACCTTCTTTTCAACCCCCGCAGCGTGACGCCAACGTCTACACCATGTCATAAGCGGGTAACCTGAGGGAAACCCTCTTATGCTACCTTGGCATCAAGGCTGCAAGAACCGAGGCCCTCGCTAAGCTTTCGCACGATAATAGAGTTTGTCAATGATGGGTTCGTAAAGAAAATACAGAAAGAAATGCCAGCAGTGCGCAATGCCAAAGAAGGCATAGGGAAATGGTTAAACTATTTTTTACCGTTGGTGATGTCACATTGTTTTTTTACATTATAATTATGTGAGAAAGAAAGAAAAACACGCGCCGAGAGTGGGGACCGAACCCACGCCTTTCGATTGTATCTCGAATTCTTTACCAATTCGGCTAACTTGGCGACTGTGTTCTCCTTCACTTTCTGGGGTATTTATATATACCACAACTGTATCTGACGCTTGAGGGTGGTATCCAGCGCCACTGAGACTTAAACGCGAGAAGGGGACCTTCTTTTCAACCCCCGCAGCGTGACGCCAACGTCTACAGCCTGTCATAAGCGGGTAACCTGAGGGAAACCCTCTTATGCTACCTTGTCATCAAGGCAGCCAGAACCGAGGCCGTCGCTAAGCTTTCCAAAGATAATAGGCTTTGAAAATGAGGGCTCGTTAGGAAAATACAGAAAGAAATGCCAGCAGTCTACAACCCCATAGAAGGCATAAGGAAATGGTTAGACTATTTTTTACGGTTAGTTATGTTACATGGTTTTTTTTAATATTAATTATTACGGTAGAAAGGAAAACACGCGCCCATAGTGGGGACGGAACTCACGGATTCGATTAGATCTCGAATGCCTTAACGATTCGGCTATCTGGGCGACTGTGTTCTCCTTCACTTTCTATGATATTTATATTTACTACAACTGTATCTGACGCTTGAGGGTGGTAGCCTGCGCGACTTAGACTACACGGGGAGAAGGGGACCTTCTTTTCAACCACCGGGCGTGACGCGGACGTTCAGCCTGTCATAAGCGGTCTCTGGCGGAAAACCCTCTTATGCAACCTTGGCATCAAGGCTGCCAGAACCGAGGCCGTCGCTAACCTTTCACACGATAGTAGGGTTTGGAAATGAGGGCTCGTTAGGAAAATACAGAAAGAAATGCCAGCAGTCTACAACGCCAAAGAGGGCTTAGGTGAATGGTTAGGCTGTTTTTTCCTGTTATTGACATTACATTGTTTTGTTAATAATAGTATTTACGTGAGAAAGAAAGAAAAACACACGCCCAGAGTGGGGACCAAACCAACACCTTTCGATCAGATCTGGAATTCCTTACCAATTCAGCTATCTAGCCGGCCCCATTCTCCTTCACTTTCTTGGGTATTTATATTTACTACAACTGTATCTTACGCTTGAGGGTGGTAGCCAGCGCAAACTAAGACTACACGGGGACAAGGGGACCTTCTTTTCAACCCCCGGGCGTGACGAGAACGTCTACAGCCTGTTATAAGCGGGTAACTGGGGGGAAACCCTCTTATGCTACCTTGGCATCGAGGCCGCCAGAACCGAGGCCCTCGCTAAGCTTTCGCATGATAATAGGGTTTGTCAATGATGGGTTCGTTAAGAAAATACAGAAAGAAATGCCAGCAGTCTACAACGCCAAAGAGGGCCTAGGGAAATGGTTAAACTATTTTTTACCGTTGGTGATGTCACAGTGTTTTTTATATTATAATTATGTGAGAAAGAAAGAAAAACACGCGCCGAGAGTGGGGACCGAACCCACGCCTTTCGATTGTATCTCGAATTCCTTACCAATTCGGCTATCTGGGCGACTGTGTTCTTCACTTTTTAGGGTATTTATATTTACTACAACTGTAACTGACGCTTGAGGGTGGTATCCAGCGCCACTGAGACTAAACCAGGAGAAGGGGACCTTCTTTTCAACCCCCGCAGCGTGACGCCAACGTCTACAGCCTGTCATAAGCGGGTAACCTGAGGGAAACCCTCTTATGCTACCTTGGCATCAAGGCTGCAAGAACCGAGGCCCTCGCTAAGCTTTCGCACGATAATAGGGTTTGTCAATGATGGGTTCGTTAAGAAAATACAGAAAGAAATGCCAGCAGTCTGCAATGCCAAAGAAAGCATAGGGAAATGGTTAAACTATTTTTTACCGTTGGTGATGTCACATTGTTTTTTTATATTATAATTATGTGAGAAAGAAAGAAAAACACGCGCCGAGAGTGGGGACCGAAGCCACGCCTTTCGATTGTATCTCGAATTCCTTACCAATTCGGCTAACTTGGCGACTGTGTTCTCCTTCACTTTCAGGGGTATTTATATATACCAAAACTGTATCTGACGCTTGAGGGTGGTAGCCAGCGCCACTGAGACTACACGGGGAGAAGGGGACCTTCCTTTCAACCCCCGGGGCGTGACGAGAACGTCTACAGACTGTCATAAGCGGGTAACTGGCGGTAAGCCCTCTTGTGCTACCTCGGCATCAAGGCTTCAAGAACCGTGGCCCTCGCTAAGCTTTCGCACGATAATAGGGTTTGTCAATGATGGGTTCGTTAGGAAAATACAGAAAGAAAAGCCAGCCGTCTGCAACGCCAAAGAAGGCATAGGGAAACTGTTAAACTATTTTTTACCGTTGGTGATGTCACATTGTTTTTTTTATATAATTATGTGAGAAAGAAAGAAAAACACGCGCCTAGAGTGGGGACCAAACCCACGCCTTTCGATTGTACCTCGAAATTCATACCAATTCGGCTATCTGGGCGACTGTGTTCTTCACTTTTAAGGGTATTTATATTTACTACAACTGTATCTTACTCTTGAGGGTGGTATCCAGCGCCACTGAGAATAAACCGCGAGAAGGGGACCTTCTTTTCAACCCCCGCAGCGTGACGCCAACGTCTACAGCCTGTCATAAGCGGGTAACCAGAGGGAAACACTCTTATGCTACCTTGGCATCAATTCTGCCACAACCGAGGCCGTCGCTAAGCTTTCGCACGATAATAGGATTTTGAAATGAGGGCTCGTTAGGAAAATACAGAAAGAAATGCCAGCAGTCTACAACGCCAAAGAAGGCATAAAGAAATGGTTAGACTATTTTTTACCGTTAGTTACGTTACATGTTTTTTTTAATAATAACTATTATGGTAGAAAGACAAACACGCGCCCATAGTGGGGACGGCACCCACGCTTTCGATTAGATCTCGAATGCTTGAACGATTCGGCTATCTGGGCAACTGTGTTCTCCTTCAGTTTCTAGGGTAATTATATTTTCTACAACTGTATCTGACGCTTTACGGTGGTAGCCAGCGCCACTGAGCCTACACGGGGAGAAGGGGACCTTCTTTTCAACCCCCGGGGCGTGACGAGAACGTCTACAGCCTGTCATAAGGGGGTAACTGGCGGGAAACCCTCTTATGCTACCTTGGCATCAAGGCTGCAAGAACCGAGGCCCTCGCTAAGCTTTCGCACGATAATAGGGTTTGGAAAAGAGGGCTCGTTAGGAAAATACAGAAAGAAATGCCAGCAGTCTACAACGCCAAAGAGGGCATAGGGGAATGGTTAGGCTATTTTTTACTGTTATTGACGTTAAATTGTTTTGTTAATAATAATAATTACGTGAGAAAGATAGAAAAACACACGCCCAGAGTGGGGACCGAACCCACACCTATCGATTATATCTGGAATGCCTTCCCTATTCAGCTATCTAGGCGACTCTGTTCTCCTTCACTTTCTGGGGTATTTATATTTACTTCAACTGTATCTGACGCTTGAGGGTGGTAGCCAGCGCCACTGAGACTACACGGGGAGAAAGGGACCTTCTTTTCAAAACCTGGGGCGTGACGAGAACGTCTACAGCCTGTCATAAGGGGGTAACTGGCGGGAAACCCTCTTATGCTACCTTGGCATCAAGGCTGCAAGAACCGAGGCCCTCGCTAAGCTTTCGCACGATAATAGGGTTTGGAAATGAGGGCTCGTTAGGAAAATACAGAAGGAAATGCCAGCAGTCTACAATGCCAAAGAGGGCCTAGGGGAATGTTTCGGCTATTTTTTACTGTTAGTGACGTTACTTTTTTTTGTTAATAATATTATTACGTGAGAAAGAAAGAAAAACACACGCCCAGAGTGGGGACCTAACCCACGCCTTTCGATTGTATCTGGAATGCCTTACCTATTCGGCTATCTAGGCGACTCTGTTCTCCTTCACTTTCTAGGGTATTTGTATTTACTACAACTGTACCTTACGCTTGAGGGTGGTTGCCAGCGCCACCGAGACTACACGGGGAGAAGGAGGCCTTCTTTTCAATCCCTGGGGCGTGACGAGAACGTCGACAGCCTGTCATAAGCGGGAAACTGGCGGGAAACCCTCTTATGCTACTTTGGCATCAAGGCTGCCAGAACCGAGGCCCTCGCTAAGCTTTCGCGCCATAATAGGGTTTGGAAATGAGGGCTCGTTAGGAAAATACAGAACGAAATGCCAGCAGTCTACAACGCCAATGAGGGCATAGGGGAATGGTTAGGCTATTTTTTACTGTTATTGACGTTAAATTGTTTTGTTAATATTAATATTAAATACGTGAGAAAGATAGAAAAACACACGCCCAGAGTGGGGACCGAACCCACACCTATCGATTATATCTGGAATGCCTTACCTATTCAGCTATCTAGACGACTCTTTTCTGATGATGATGATGGTTGGATGTTAATGGCGCAAGGCCAACTAGGGCAAAGAGCGCCAAAACAGTGGTTAAATATGAGAGGTGAGAACTTAGACACTGAAATCAATAAGCAAGAACAAAAGTAAAATCAATAAAAGACAGTGAGGATGGCTGGTGTAAAGGGCCAGATTTCATGATGCGTGATAGGAAATGAGGTTTAAAAACTTGACTTCTGACAGATACTCAAACACACGTTTGGCGGAAACAATGGCATCGTCACCTAGGAAAAAAGATGGATGTAGGGGAATATGTTGTCTGTAGAGTTCTCTGAAGTGTTTGTGTCGTGTTGTGTGAAGTGCCTTGCATGTGATTAGTATGTGCACTACGGATAGGGCCTCTCCGCACCGGCCGCACTGGGGTCTAGGAGATCCCGTCAGCAGATACGAGTGCGTCGCATGGGTGTGCCCTATCCGCAGCCTACCCAAGGCGACTTCCGTGTGTCTGTTGTGTGAGTCAGATGTGTACCGTCCCAAGTGTGGCTTTATTACATGTAGTTTGTTGTCTGTCTGTTCATTCCAGTGTGTTTGCCATGTTCTGCGCAAGTGTTGTCGTATGTGTGGCTTGAGGTCTGTGTAGGGTACCGTTGTAATGTCCACAGTGTTCCTGAGTGCAGCAGCACCGGCCCTCTCGTCTGCCAACTCGTTCCCAGCGATCCCTGCATGTCCTGGGACCCAGCAGAGGACCAGCTCATGCTTCTTTGCATACACAGACATGATAGTGTTAAATACAAGATTAATTATGTGGTTTTTGGCGGGTGTATGCGATGACAGTGCGCGAACGACACTCAAGGAATCTGTGTAGATGATAGACTTTGGAATATGATTTTCAATTATGTGTCGTACAATCAGTAAAATTCCATACGCTTCTGCAGAAAAAATTGATGTGTGCACGTTCATGGTTCTGGCTGCATTGAAATTAGGGCCATGAGCAGCGCACGACACCATACTGGAGGTTTTAGAAGCGTCACTATAATATTCGGCACATGTGTATTTAAACTGCAAAGCCAGAAAGTGCTGCAGTATTGCAGCTCGTGGTACACGATTTTTGTCAAGTCTCATAAAAGAAAGGTCGCACGACACAGGGCGAGCTTGCCAAGGCGGTAAACTGTTTGAAAAGGATGACCTGTACACATCTAAAAACAAAGCACTGAGATCCGAGGCTCGCTCTCTCACTCTAAGTGAATAGGGCAGAGGAACGGATGGGCGATTTACAAAGAGCAGAGATGTTGATGTATCGTTAAAGACAGGATAAAAAGGATGATTATTCAGCGATGAAATCTTAAAAGCATAAAGCAAGTCCATGTATGTTCGTTGGTTCTCAAGGCTCCACTTATTACACTCGACATAAAGACTCTCAGCAGGGCTAGTGCGAAAAGCACCCGACGCAAGCCGCAGCCCCAAGTGTAGCACTGGGTCAAGCATTCGCAACGCTGTTTTAGTCGCCGACCCATATACCACACTGCCATAGTCTAACCGAGACCCAACCAACGCAGTATAGAGCCGTAGTAGGAGTTCTTTGTCGGAACCATACGATTGATGGGAGAGAACCTTAAGTATATTCATTGTTTTCAGACATTTATGTTTAAGTTTCTTGATGTGTGGAATGAATGTGAGTTTATGGTCAAACACAACACCTAAGAACTTGTGCTCCTTGTTCACAGGAAGCGACACACCATTCAGAGTAATGTCTGGGTCCGGATGGATCCCGCGCTTCCTGGAGAACACAACGCAGGAGCTTTTTCCAGGATTCAATTTAAACCCATTCTTGTCTGCCCAGCCGGCAAGCTTCTTGACACCAAGCTGGACTTGACGTTCGCATATTGACATATTACATGATTTAAAAGATATTTGCACGTCGTCTACATACATAGAATAAGAGATTGTTGGTGGAAGTGCCTTTCCCAGAGAGTTCATCTTTACGATAAAGAGAGTGCAACTCAACACGCCACCTTGCGGCACGCCATTTTCTTGGTCGTGAACCTTTGAAAGTGCACAACCAACTCTTACTCTGAACGTTCTCTCCGACAAATAACTAACAAGGGTGTTGAACATATTACCCGAAACACCGAATGACCTGAGGTCACTAAGGATCCCGTAACGCCAAGCGGTGTCGTAGGCCTTCTCGAGGTCGAAAAAGACAGTTAAGCAGTACTGCTTGTGTACGAAGGCATCCTTGATGTATGAGTCAAGTGCAACCAGTTGATCGTTCGTCGATCGCCCCACCCTAAAGCCTGCCTGGCAGCTCTCGAGAAGACCATTGTACTCGAGGAAGTACACGAGCCTGCGATTGATCATCTTCTCGAAGAGCTTGCACAGGCAGCTCGTCAGGGCTATTGGACGGTAACTTGAGGGGGACGACGGGTCCTTTCCCTCCTTCAAGAAAGCCACTACAATGGCCTCCCTCCAAGAGTGTGGGATGTGCCCCGAAAGCCATATTTTATTATATAGATGTAGAAGTGCTTCAAGTGTGTCTGCGTGTAGGTGTTGTATCATTGTGTATGTAATGTTGTCTGGGCCTGGAGCTGAGGGTTTACACGTGCTCAGAGCAGCCCTCAGCTCATGTAGTGAAAACAGGGAGTTGTAAGAAGTCTGTGATTTGATGTTATCGTGTAGGGACTTCTTTTCACAAGAGGCTTTGTACTTCTAGAAAGTGTTCGTGTAGTGTGCTGAACTGGACACGTGTTGGAAGTGTTGTGCGAGTGTGTCAGCCTGGTCTTCCAGTGTGTCCCCTGTTGTACTGACCAGGGGCAGGCTGTGTGTATGTTGTCCTTTGAGTTTGCGTATACGTGTCCATACCTTGCGTGTGTCTGTGTACGAGTTTATAGATGTTATGAATGAGCGCCAACTCTCTCGTTTTGCCTCACGGCGCACACGTTTTCCTAACGCCTTGGCCCGTTTGAACAAAATGAGGTTACCCGACGTGGGGTACCGACGAAGGACACCCCACGCCTTGTTCTGGGCCTCTCGCGCCCGCCTACAGTCCTCATTCCACCACGGCCTCCGCTGGTTGCGCGGGGCACCAGAGGCGTGGGGAATGGACTTTTCGGCGGCGTCGAGGATGTGCGCCGTGAGCAGTTGGGTAGCTTCTTCAACGTGTAGGTGTCCTATGGATGTGTGGTGTAGTTGAGATGTCTCTGTAAATGTATTCCATGTAGCTCTTGCTTCATTAAACCTTTTATGGGAAGATGGACTGCTTGGGCCTGTACCTATGTACGTTAATGAAGTAGGGAAATGGTCACTACCATATGGGTCCGTGGCCACACCCCACTCAAGACATGGAAAGAGAATTGCCGAACCAATAGCCAAGTCAAGACATGAGTATGTGTTGTGTCCTATGTTATGATATGTAGGCTGTTTATTGTTGAAAAGGCATGCTCCAGAGGATGTAAGAAACCTCTCTATCAGGCGACCCCGGGCATCCGTACGAGAAGAGCCCCAAAGAGAATTGTGAGCATTAAGGTCGCCTGTTAGAATGTACGGTTCGGGCAGCTGGTCAACCAGCGCCTCGAAGTCAGAGCTTAAAAGTGTAACATCAGGAGGAATGTATATGGAGCATACCGTTATCAACCTATTAAATATTATTAGGCGTATTGCTACAGCCTCAAGGATAGTGTTTAAAGTGACAGGGTGGCATGCTAATGATTTCCGGACGATTATGGCCACACCGCCAGAAGAGTGTGTGCAGCCATCCCTGTCTTTCCTGTATACCAGGTAACTATTCACGAAATTTGTGTGTTTAGAATTCAAATGTGTTTCCTGAACACACATTACACTTGGCTGATTGCTATGCAGAATCTCATACACGTCGTCAAGATTATTCAGAAGGCCTCTGCAGTTCCATTGTACTATGTTCTCTCTTCCCATTATGAAGTGTTCGGAGCTACTGGACTGTGTTGTTTATGTGTCGTCTTTCGGGGCTGTGACTCTCGTCTTTTTTGGCTTGTCAGGAGGCTTTGGCGTCGGGACGCGTTCCTTGCGGTGCACCGCAGACAAGAACGGACCGACGTCCATTTCATCCTCGGATGTCCTCGGAACGCCTGAGGGATCAGGTTCCTTGGACCGTGAACCCTTTGGGGCGCGCTTTTCCTTGCCCGCAACCACCAAGGGATTCAGGAACGCCTCGGATGGTGCAGGCCGCGCGGTTGGAGTGGGAGCTGCCGCTGGCTCCCCCAAGTCCATCTCCTCTGCGCCCTCGCCTGTGGCTTGGGACGCTGGAGTGGAAGTGGAGGATGCAGCATCGCTTCCACCAGACGTGGTTGCCCCCACAGCCGCTGCTGGCTCAGCGAGCGGTGCGGAGGCGGGTTGGGCTGCCTGAGGCAACCCAGGGGGGGGCGGGGCCGGGACCAAGTCCGACTCGCGGTACTGGGTCCCCGCCGAAACCAGACGCCGCTCTGCCCCCCGGCGAGCTGCGTCGGCGTACCTGCCCAGAGGGAAGGAGGCGAACCTCTTCCGCGCCTCTGAGAAGCTGATGTTTTCGGTTACCTTGATGTTTATGATTTTCTTTTCAAGTGTAAATTTTTCACATTTCCTGGAGTAGGCCGCGTGTGGACCCTGGCAGTTCACGCAAAGAGATTGTTGCACGTTACAATTTTCGGACGCGTGGTCGTGCTGGGCGCATTTCGCACAGGTAAGTCTGCCGCGACAGGAGTTTGTGCCGTGCCCGAACCGTTGGCACTTGAAACAGCGCCGCGGGTTCGGTATGTACGGCCGGACTGAACATCGGATGTAACCTGCGTTGATAAATTCTGGAAGGGTGGACTTGTCAAAGGTTAGGATGAGGTGCTTTGTCGGTATTTGTTTATCGTCTCTGCGGATGGTTATGCGTCTGACCGCTGTTATGCCCTGACTACGAAGGCCCTCCAACAGGTCAGCTTCAGATTCATTTAGTAGGTCATACTCGGAAATCACGCCCTGGGAGCTGTTTAGGCTGCGGTGGGGCGTGACTCGGATTGGCAGATCGGCGATGCTGGTTTGAGCAAGGAGTTTATTGGCCTGATCCTGGCTACTGACCTCTACAAGAATTTCACCGGTTCGTTGTTTTTTGGCCTTATACGACCCTCCAACAATACCGTCAAGAAACTTTGAAATGAGAAATACCGACTGTGAAGCAAGAGGTTTTGATTGGTCTGTAGATTCCATCACGATGAAGCGAGGATAGTTGTTCGGTTTTGGAGGACTCAAGTCAGGAAGTGGTGGAAAGGAAACTTCGGTGCGGCCCCTTTTCGGGGGCCGATCACGTCTGGGGGGGGGGGTTTGGAGAATGCCATATGATACATTGAAAAGCAGGGAGACGGGGGTACTTTCTCCTTTGACATTACCCTGGTAGTCAAAGAGGTCCCGGAGCTCCCTGCCTGGTAGACAGGCAGGGAGCCCATCGGCCGGAGCTTGACCAAGGCTCCGACGGCCACCGTTCGTGGTTTCTAACCCTCCACCTATAAACACGTTGCCACGGTTGGATCCAGCGTATGTTTGGGGGCTCGGGGTCCGCGGTATCGCCAGTACCGTCACCAAGATTGCTCAAGGTGCCCCGTGCGGGGCCGACTCTTTTCTCCTTCACTTTCTTGAGTATTTGTATATACTACAACTGTACCTTACGCTTGAGGGTGGTAGCCAGCGCCACTGAGAATACACGGGGAGAAGGCGGCATTCTTTTCAACCCCTGGGGCGTGACGAGAATGTCTACAGCCTGTCATAAGCGGGAAACTGGCGGTAAACCCCCTTATGCTACTTTGGCATTAAGGCTGCCAGAACCGAGGCACTCGCTAAGCTTTCGCATGATAATTGGGTTTGGAAATGAGGGCTCGTTAGGAAAATACAGAAAGAAATGGCAGCAGTCTACAACACCAAAAAAGGCATAAGGGAATGGTTAGACTATTTTTTACCGTTAGTGACGTAACATTGTTTTTAATTATTATTATTACACGAAAGAAAGAAAAACGCGCCAAGAGCGGGGGACCGAACCCACGCCTTTCGATTAAATCTCGAATGCCTTACCAATTCGGCTATCTGAGCGACTGTGTTCTCCTTCACTTTCTGGGGTATTTATACTTACTAAAACTGTATCTGACACTTGAGGGTGGTAGCCAGCGCCACTGAGACTACACGGGGAGAAAGGGACCTTCTTTTCAAAACCCGGGCGTGACGAGAACGTCTACAGCCTGTCATAAGCGGGTCTCTTGCGGAAAACCCTCTTATGCTACCTTGGCATCAAGGCTGTCAGAACCGAGGCCATCGCTAAGCTTTCGCACGATAATAGGGTTTGGAAATGAGGGCTCATTAGGAAAATACAGAAAGAAATGCCAGCAGTCGACAACGCCAAAGAGGGCATAGGGGAATGGTTACGCTATTTTTTACGGTTAGTGAATTTACAATGTTTTGTTAATAATAATAATTACGTGAGAAAGAAACGAAAACACACGCCCAGAGTGGGGACCGAACCCACACCTTTCGATTAAATCTGGAATGCCTTACCAATTCAGCAATCTAGGCGACTCTGTTCTCCTTCTCTTTCTTGGGTATTTATATTTACTATAACTGTCTCTTACGCTTGAGGGTGGTACCCTCACCACGGAGACTACACGGGGAGAAGGGGACCTTCTTTTCAACCTACGGGGCGTGAAGAGAGCCATCTACAGCCTGTCATAAGCGGGTAACTGGCGAAAAACCATCTTATGCTACCTTGGCATCAAGGCTGCCAGAACCGAGTCTCTCGCTAAGGTTTCGCATGATAATAGGTTTGGAAATGAGGGGCTCGTTAGGAAAATACAGAAAGAAATCGCAGCAGTCTACAACACCAAAAAACGCATAAGGTAATGGTTAAATTTTTTTTACCGTTCGTGACGTTACATTGTTTTGTTAATAATAATAATAATTACGTGAGAAAGATAGAAAAACACACGCCCAGAGTGGGGACCGAACACACACCTATCGATTATATCTGGAATGCCTTACCTATTCAGCTATCTAGGCGACTCTGTTCTCCTTCACTTTCTTGGGTATTTATAGTTACTACAACTGTAACTGACGCTTGAGGGTGGTAGCCAGCGCCACTGAGACTACACGAGGAGAAGGGGACCTTCTTTTCAACCCCTGGGGCGTGACGAGAATGTCTACTGCCTGCCATAAGCGGGTAACTGGCGGGAAACCCTCTTATGCTACCTTGGCATCATGGCTGCATGAACCGAGGCCCTCGCTAAGCTTTTGCACGATAATAGGGTTTGGAAATGAGGGCTCGTTAGGAAAATACAGAAAGAATAGCCAGCAGTCTACAGCACTAAATAGGGCATAGGCGAATGGTTAGGCTATTTTTTGCTGTTATTGACGTTACATTGTTTTGATAATAATAATAATTACGTGAGAAAGAAAGAAAAACACACGCCCACAGTGGGGACCGAACCCACACCTTTCGATTAGATCTGGAATGCCTTACCAATTCAGCTATCTAGCCGACCCTGTTCTTCAATTTCTTGGGTATATATATTTACTACAACTGTACCTTACGCTTGAGGGTGGTAGCCAGCGCCACTGAGAATACACGGGGAGAAGGGGACCTTCTTTTCAACCCCCGGGGCGGGACGAGAACGTCTACAGCCTGTCATAAGCTGGTAACTGGTGGGAAACCCTCTTATGCAACATTGGCATCAAGGCTGCCAGAACCGAGGCCCTCGCTAAGCTTTCGCATGATACTAGGGTTTGTAAATGAGGGCTCGTTAGGAAAATACAGAAAGAAATGCGCCAGCAGCCTACAACGCCAAAGAGGGCCTAGGGGAATGGTTCGGCTATATTTTACTGTTAGTTACGTTACAAGGTTTTTTTTTTTAATATTATGAATTACGGTAGAAAGAAAGAAAAACACGCGGCCGGAGTGGGGACCGAACCCACGTGTTCGATTAGATCTCGAATGCCCTAACGATTGGGCTATCTGGGCGACTGTATTCTCCTACACTTTCTAGGGTATTTATAAATACTACAACTGTATCTGACGCTTCAGGGTGGTAGCCAGCGCCACTGAGACTACACGGGGAGAAGATGATCTTCTTTTCAACCACCGGGGCGTGACGAGAACGTCTACAGCCTGTCATAAGCGGGTAACTGGCGGGAAACCCTCTTATGCTACCTTGGCATCAAGGCTGCCAGAACCGAGGCCCTTGCTAAGCTTTCGCTTAATAGGGTTTGGAAAAATATGGGCTCGTTAGGAAAATACAGAAAGAAATGGCAGCAGTCTACAACACCAAAATGGCATAGGGAATGGTTAGACAATTTTTTACCGTTAGTGACGTTACATGGTTTTTAATTAATATTATTACGTGAGAAAGAAAAAAAATGAGCCAAGAGTGGGGACCGAACCCACGCCTTTCGATTAGATCTCGAATTCCTTACCAATTCGGCTATCTGGGCGACTGTGTTCTCCTTCACTTTCTAGGGTATTTATATTTATACAACTGTATCTGACGCTTGAGGGTGCTAGCCTGCGCCACTTAGACTACACGGGGAGAAGGGGACCTTCTTTTCAACCACCTGGGCGTGACGCGGACGTCTACAGCCTGTCATAAGCGGGTCTCTTGCGGAAAACCCTCTTATGCTACCTTGGCATCAAGGCTGCCAGAACCGAGGCCGTCGCTAAGCTTTCGCACGATAATAGGGTTTGGAAATGAGGGCTCTTTAGGAAAACACAAAAAGAATTGCCAGCAGTCTACAACGCCAAAGAGGGTATAGGAGAATGGTCAAGCTAATTTTTACTGTTATTGACGTTACACTGTTTTGTTAATAATGTAATTAAGTGAGAAAGAAAGAAAAACATGCGCCTAGAGTTGGGACCGAACCCACGCCTTTTGATTAAATCTCGAATGCCTTACCAATTCGGCTATCTGGGCGACTGTGTTCTCCTTCACTTTCTGGGGTATATATAATTACTACAACTGTATCTGACGCTTGAGGGTGCTATCCACCGCCACTGAGACTAAACCGGGAGAAGGGGACCTTCTTTTCGACCCCCGCAGCGTGACTCCAACGTCTACAGGCTGTCATAAGCGGGTAACTTGAGGGAAACCCTCTTAAGCTACCTTGGCATCAAAGCTGCCAGAACCGAGGCCGTCGCTATGCTTTCGCACGATAATAGGGTTTGGAAATGAGGGCTCGTTAGGAAAATACAGAAAGAAATGCCAGCAGTCTAAAACCCCACAGAAGGCATAAGGAAATGGTTAGACTATTTTTAACCGTTGGTTACGTTACATGGTTTTTTTTAATATTAATAATTACGGTAGAAAGAATTAGGAAACCAGTGCTACTTCAACGGCTCCGTAAAACGTTTTTCACTCACTCATTCACACTCAATGGGTAGAAAGAAGAGGGCATCACCGACTGGAAGCAACTGCCAGGATCGGCTAATCAGTCGAAATCGAACTGCTAGATTTTGCTGATCCAACGGGATGCTAGTTCGTTAGGTTGGTTGTATGCAGGACAGATGCAAGTACGTGGTGGCGAGTGGTATGCAGAAAATGTAGGGAGGTGTCTGGCAGCGTTATTTGCGAGGTTCGGGTGACACTAGTCGTGGTAGGCTTTTGTGCACTGTTCGGTACGGGAGAAAGAAGTATCTTTTTGGAGCAGGCTTCTCATTGGCTTAGATGGAGAGGTGAAACCTGATATAAAGCTCCGGATGTGTATTTATAAACCACAAAAATTCGCTTTGTGTCTATGTTTTGAGGTGGGTACATTATCTCTACCAGTTCTACAGACTCCTCTTCCGTGCTTTCCTTGAGTCTATCCGGCATGTTACAAAGAAAGGAGTGTCGGTTAAAAAACGTCAGATATTTTGTGATTGACCTTTAGCTTACCAGCGCTGAATAGCGTCAATGCGTCCCGCTCACCACAACACTTCCTGAAATACGAAACCACTGCTACTTCAACGGCTCCATAAAACGTTTTTCACTCACTCATTCACACTCAATGGGTAGACAGAAGAGGGCATCACCGACTGAAAGCAACTGCCAGGATCGGCTAATCAGTCGAAATCGAACTGCTAGATATCGCTGATCCAACGGGATGCTAGTTCGTTAGGTAGTCTGTTTGCAGGACAGATGCAAGAACTTGTTGGCGAGTAAAAAGGGGGAGTACCTCAAAACCAGCACAACAGCCAGAGCCTCTTACTCTTTTGTAGAGTACTTGCTTCCAGGTTTTTTAAATATACTTGAGTTATACAAAACCAAGGTAATGGTCGATTCCTGGTTGATCATTCCTCGTTACTATAAAATGGCACCTGTACCTTTCTGAGAAGCTTCAGTGGTACGTAGAAATGTAATTGTGGTGTCTGGCAGCGTTATTTACGAGGTTCGGCTGACACTAGTCGTGGTACGCTGTTTGCACTTTTCTGTCCCCGAAAAAGAAGTATGCATTTGGAGCAAGCTTCTTAATGGCTTGGATGGAGAGTCGAAATCCTGAATAAAGCTCCAGACGTGAAGTTATAGTCCACAAAAATAGGCATTGCGTCTTTGTTTTGAGGTGGCTATATTATCTCTACCCGTTCTCAGGACTCATCTCGCATTTTTTTATTGAGCCTATTCGGCGTGCTCCAAAGAAAGGAGTGTCGGCTAAACAAACTGAGATATTTTGTAATTGACCTTTACCTTACCAATGCTCAATAGCGTCAAGGCTTCCCGCTCACCACTACACTTCCTGAAATACCAAACCACTGCTACTTCAAAGGCTCCATAAAACGTTTTTCAATCACTCACTCACACTCAATGTGTAGACAGAAGAGGGCATCACCGACTGAAAGCAACTGACAGGATCGGCTAATCAGTCGAAATCGAACTGCTAGATTTCGCTGATCCAAGTGGTTGCTAGTTCGTTAGGTTGGTTGTATGCAGGACAGATACAAGCACGTGGTGGAGAGTGGTATGCAGAAAATGAAGTGAGGTGTCTGGCAGCGTTATTTGCGAGGTTCGGGTGACACTAGTCGTGGTACGCTTTTGTGCACTGTTCGGTACAATACAAAAAAGTATCTTTTTGGAGCAGGCTTCTCATTGGCTTAGATGGAGAGGTGAAACCCGAAATAAAGCTCCGGATGTGTAGTTATAAACCACAAAAATTCGCTTTGTGTCTATGTTTTGAGGTGGTTACATTATCTCTACCAGTTCTACAGACTCTTCTTCTGTGCTTTCTTTGAGTCTATCCGGCATGTTACAAATAAAGGAGTGTCGGTTAAAAAAACTCAGATATTTTGTTATTGACCTTTGGCTTACCAGCGCTCAATAGCGTCAAGGCGTCCCGCTCACCACAACACTTCCTGAAATACGAAACCACTGCTGGTTCAACGGTTCCATAAAACGTTTGTCACTCACTCATTCACACTCAATGGGTAGACAGAAGAGAGAATCACCGAATGAAAGCAACTGCCAGGATCGGCTAATCAGTCGTAATCAAACTGCTATATTTCGCTGATCCAACGGGATGCTAGTTCATTAGGTCGGCTGTATGCAGGACAGATGCAAGAACACGTTGCCGAGTAAAAAGGGGGAGTACCTCACAGCCAGCATAACAGCCAGAGCCTCTTAATCTATTGTAGAGTACTTGCTTGCACGTTTGTCAAATATACTTGAGTAATACTAAACCAAGGTAATTGTCGATTCTTGGTTGAACAGTCCTCCTTACGATAAAGTGGCAGCTTAATGAGAAGCTCCAGTGGTATGTAAAAATTTAAGTGTGGTGCCCGTTAGAAAATTTACGAGGTTCGGCTGACACTAGTCATGGTACGTTTTTTTGCACTTTTCGGTGCAGGGGAAAAAAGTATCATTTTGGAGCATGCTTCCTAATGGCTTGGATGGCGAAGCGAAACCCAGAATAAAGCTCCCTAAATGAAGTTATAGCCCACGAAAATTCGCCTTGCGTAGTGGTTTTAAGGCGGTTACATTATCTCTACACATTCTACAGACTCCTCTTCCGGGCTTTTATTGAGTCTATCCGGCATGCTCCAAAGAAAGGAGTGTCGGTTAAAAAAACTCAGATATTTTGTAATTGACCTTCAGCTTACCAGCGCTCAATGGCGTCCAGCCTTTCCACTCACCACAAAACCTCCTGAAATACAAAACCACTGCTACTTTACCGGCTCCATAAAACGTTTTTCACTCACTCATTCACACTCAATGTGTACACAGAGAGAGCATTCACAACTGAAATCAACTGCCAGGATAGGCTAATCAGTCGAAATCGAACTCCTAGATTTGGCTGATCCAACGAGATGCTAGTTCCTTATTTTGGGTGTATGTAGGACAGATGCAAGAACATGGTGGCGAGTGTAATGCAGAAACTTAGGTGAGGTGTCTGGCACCGTTATTCGCGAGGTTCGGCTGACACTAGTACGGCTAGCAGAAGCATGTACGGCTAAGCATGAGCTGCCCATCTCTGGCCGTGGAATTTCTGCTGGGCCGTTGGTCCATCAGAGTGTAAAGCCGGTACTCAAAATTGGGCCTTGTCCGTGTGCTGAAAGTTCCCTGGTGTAAGCTGAACAGCTGCTCACCTCCGACCAAAGCATCGCCATGGGGCCTACAACCGCCCTTCGGCCGCCAGACTTTGCCGTCGTCTTGCCGTCGTAGGGTTGGCACAAGAAGGCGCGGCTGTGGAGGTGTAGTTTGGGGGGTGGATGCGCTTTTGCTGAGTAGTTCTTTTTAACGCTTTTCAAAGTTGGCGGTGCGTGCTGCCTGGGCTGTCAACAGTTGCCTAAGCTGCGCATTTTATTCTGCAAGTGCGATGATCATGGCTTGGCTGTCGAGGTTGGGCTGCGTAAGACGGGGCATTGGAGAAAAGTCAGTGGGTGGGGTTGGGTGCTGGCTAGCAACATGGCTCGATGGCTTCGCTAGTGGTGGTGCTGAAGGGGGCGAAGCGGCGGCGACTGTATTTGAAGGCGTGGGTTGCGGTTGGATGATGCGTGTGCTGGATGGAAGTTTGGCAAGTCGTTCACGCACTCGTAAGGGGGGTGAGGATGCCTGAGTTTCTTTTGGCGTTCTGCTTGCCGTTGGGTGTTCCAGGCCACACAATTTGCATTTCGGAACGTGGTGGTGATTGTTGCTCAGATCACGCTCGTGACACTAGGGACAGATGTGGACATCAGTGTTTGGGCATACGGGTTCTAGCCACCATAGGCTTCTGTGTGGCCTGGACTTGTAGCTTGACTTGCTGGTAAAAGATGTTTTGCGGGATATTGCTAGCCTGCTGAAGCCCGTGGGTTAGTTGCCAATCTCTCCGTGTGGCAAGTCTCAAACCATCGCGAGGTCGATAGACGACTTTATAGTCGGTTTCGGATAGTCGTGGAGCAGAAACCTTGCAAGGGGGTGCCAATGGCTTACTCACTTGGTGCAGACGGGATTTGGCGGCAAGCAACGGCGATTGGGGCTGTATGGCTTCGACGAAGCGTGGCAAGAGCACAGTTTTCCATGGTGCTGGATAATAGATTGTAATACCGCTCTCTTCATCATAATCCATTGCGTTAGCGCGCAGTGCTGGCGGGTTGGTGAGCGAAAATTGTTCGGCGGCCGCAATAGCGGCAGCGGCGTCAAGCTTACCACGCCAGAAAGAAGTATCTATTTGGAGCAGGCTTCTTAATGGCTTGGGTGAAGGGGCGAAACCCGGAATAAAGCTCCGGAGATGTAGGTATAGCCCACAAAAATTCGCATTTGGTCTATGTTTTTTACATTACCTCTGCCCGTTCTACGTTATACTCTTCCGGGTTTTTATTGAGTCTATCCGGCATGCTCTAAAGAAATGAGTTTCGGCTAAAAAAACTCAGATATTTTGTAATCGACCTTTAGCTTACCAGCGCTCAAAGGCGTCAGGACAGCGATGAGGTGGTCCTCACATGCGCTCGCATCTTGTATAAAAACATTATTCATAATCTTTACCCAGAAGTGTTTGAACACACTATTCATTACTTCTTTCACGCGAAAGGTAGTCTGAATGTGTATACGCGAAAGGGTGGGACAAATGCCGTGTACTGTTTTTCCTTGTCCTCGAGAGGAATATGCCAAGATCTCTTGCACAAAGCCATGCGTGAGAAGACGTGGAAGCCTCCCGTCTCTTCAATGATGTTGTCTATTCACGGAATCCGAAATTGGCAAAGGGTATTTGGGAAAGGAAATTGGGAAAGGTCTTGTCTGCGCTCGTATTGTCTTCTTCTTTCGTCCTCGTCCGTGTTGCGCTGTTTCAAGATGTCACCTTACCAACTCTCCCAGCTTTCCACTCTTTTACAGGGACAAATAGTATTTTGTCGGCTTTGAATCCTGTAATCGGTGCAAAATGGCAGCGAACCATCTTCTTGCACCAGTGGAGCTGCAGATGCCATCTCGACCTCAAGAGGTTCTGTTGATCAGGGGGAGATATTGATCACAACACTCAAAACCATTTCTGTCCGTGTAAACATTGAAATCGGTCTAACCAACATTGCATTTGTTGATTGGGTGCTGCAAAGAAGGCCAAAAATACCGCAAAAAGGGTGCAAAAAGAATGCTGAAATAGGGACCCTAAAAATCTAAACACCTGCCTTTGAAGGCCATAACCCGATTTTTTTTATTGAACACCTGTGCCCGGAAAATGAGATGCGTCTGGGCAAAACCTTAAAGGCAAATAGCTGGAAATTCGCGTGGGTGAAGGGCGGGATATAACTATTGCGGCCGACTGCAAAATTTCGAGTGGTGCACAATCAAAGCGAAGAAGGCCTAGCCCAGATGTCTAAGGTAATTCTTTTTTTTACCGTAAATAAAAATTTCAGTTCGAACGTGATGGCTTTTAAAATTGAAGTGCACCATACCAGTATTTGTAAAAATGGTGATCAGCTTCTTGTTTTTCTGTTCCAACACTTGTCTGTGTATAGTGTTATTTCAGTAACCGACACCTGGCTTAAGGAAGGTGAAACTATTTCAATACCGGGCTACGTGTGTTTGTCTCTGACAAGAAACAGCCTACCTCGTGTACCCGGCGTTGCCCTTTTTCTAAAGTGTAGAATAGTATAGGATTGCTTCATGAAAGCTGACGTAGGAAAATGGTGCACTTTGTTTTAACCTCAGACTTGGTGTTACAGATGCGGGAGATTGTCGGGCACGAAACGCTGGTTTCAAAACTTTAGAGGAGGCTTCGAAGGTATATACCATCATCTCGTATTTTGCAGCACTCCTTAAGTGTTAAGCACGTGATTTTTTTATTTGATTTTTTTTTCTTGGCACAAACCAAGGGGACGCTGAGACTAAAGGTGAACGTGGCCTGACAGAGGCCTCAGCCAGCGATATACAGAGTACATAACAACACGACTGTTCGAAAATTTAAGCATCATAGCACGATCGTATTAGAGAAATAGCACAAGGCAAAGTCATTACTACACCTATGCATTATACAAAGCATAGGTCTCAAATTCAGAAAACGGATCACAATGTACACATAAATGCCGTATATTCGTACGCATGAACTCTAATGGAGAGGTGAGCAATATGCGTATTCCAAGAAAGTTCTTGAAACCAAACACCTAAGAACTTCTGTTCTGTCACTCGGTTTAACTTGGTTCCGTTGAATATAATGGGGATTTCTTTCTCGACATTTTTATTGTACGGCCTAAATAATATGTAATTTGTCTTTGTAGCGTTAAGTGCAATCTATTATCTAATAACCCCTTAGATAATTTTTCCAAGTAAACATTTATAGTTGAGTGAAGTTTAATTATATTAGCAGATGTGAAGAAAACGTTATTGTCATCCGCATACATTACAAGTTCTTGTGCACCTTCTATATTTATGATGTCATTTACATCAACTATAAAGATTAATGGGTTTAACTTGGAGCCTTGCGGGACACCTTGTTTTAGTTCTAATATGTCTGATGCAATGAAGTTTAGTGAAACGAACTGCTTTTTTGAGTAAAATAGCTTTTTGAAAGGTCACCTGCCACGCCACGTATTTCATACCTCTCCAATTTATTTAGCAAAATATCATGATTTATTGAATCAAATGCTTTTTAAGGTCTAAAAAGAGTCCAATTGCGAACTGCCTGTTTTCAATGTTTGCAATTATTTTATCTTTATGTACAGTAATGCTAGCTCTGTTGAGTTAGATTTTTGGAAACGGCATTGATACTTGAAAATTACATTGTATTTAAGAAAGAAAGCCGATAGTCTATTATAAATTACTCCCTCAAATACCTTGGAAAAAACTGTCAGTACAGATATTGGTCTGTAATTTGATACATTGTTTGTGCTCCCCCTTTATGAATCGGCCAACCTTAAGTTCCTAAGGAAAAACACCAGTGGACAGACGTAGATTAATAATGTACGCTAGCACGTCACTTAGTTGTACTTTGATTTTCTAACTGCTTCTATACGAGGCTAAGTGCTTTTGCTACAATCATATAGCTTAAAACTTTCATGAGTGCTCCTACTCGCGTCTCACCAGATTGTGCGAAATAATTGTTCAAATAATATACAACACTGTAATTGTTCTAGTACCACGCCTCTACGAAATTCCAATTGCTGACCACATTCCTAGTTTCAATTTCTTCCCTGAGATGCACATATATCACCCTTCTGTAAAACTTTCACACCGAAAAAAAAACATGTTGATTACGCGCATCTAATAGACTTCCTAACTTGGTAAATATTGAATCCCTACTGATGAACAACGTTCGTGTAGGATGTGAAAAGTTCATTCTTTGTCTACAGCACACAGTTAACAGGGGCACGCGAGAAAAACAGCATCTTCTATTTATTAACGGTGTTCACCCCTAGGTAAGTAAGGACATGGAGGCAATATTGAAGGAAAGGGTCTTTCCACCATAGGGTTAAACAAGAGGCAAATTATTATCACTGTCGATATAAACGTACAGAAATATGTTTGTCGCCAAGATGGGGAAAACAGCAACGTGTATTACAAAAAAACCCACAACATAGATGAAAGGCAATACCATAATATGTATCTGTTAAGTAAAATTTATTTTTTCCTACGATATGATAGAAAAATTAGCAAATAACATCAAAACCTATTACAGTAGCATCCGAACTGGCAAGCGAGTTCCTGTCCACCACGACCTGTTCGGTAAAATATACGAAGGTAAATAAATATTCGCTTTTTCTCTGTAACACATGGTTAAATGGTTTCAGTGAATAATGTATTGTCTATTAAAAAGCAATTGTCCTTAATGACATCTATGAGAAGTTTATAAAACACAACATTTATGCACCGTGCACCCGACTGTGCCATATGTCTTTACCATGCTTTCGATACCTTTTTTACACAAATGTACAATAACTTGTGAAGATCGTACCGGTGTTTACATCAATATAAACATTACCTGTGGTTTCTGAGCAATGTTCATAGTGCGCATATTTGACATCCGTTAGAAAAAGGTGATCTGGCTTCTAAAAAATCTTTCTTTATTCAAACCACATATTCTATCTTCAACAGAATGGGTTGTTGAGGAACGACAATGATGATGGCAATAAAGAGGCCGCTGACGCGGAAACGGGGGCATGGGCACAGCACGCGCCTCGCGCTTGAGCAGTTCTGCTGGACTAGCCCAGCGAACGGGTGATCGGCTGTCAGGCTCCTTTCTTGCGTCGCTATTCGCGATATTCTGGTGCCGCGAAACCCGGGAGGCGACCCACAAGCAGACCTGACCTGACGCGGCGCAGACGTCGAGGACGCAAAGACTAGGATTCCAGGGAGGCTGCGTGAGTCCGCGGGCCTCGTCGTCGAATGCTTTCCGCCGCCGGTGCTCGTGCCGAGGACGCTTAGTCATTTGGTTTTGGCGACTCTATATACGAAAGGAATTGGCGCCATTGAATTCCTGCTGCAGGATCCGGCCACGCCTGCGGTTTCTGTTCAAGCGCCGCGGAACCACGTCAACATGAGGTATTAACAGCAGAAGGCTAGTGACCAAAAGATACAGGAGGGCCTCACCGAGAAGGACTTCGATGCAAACCTCATTGCCTCGTGGGATTACGGAGCAATGGTGGTGGACATTCCGACGCGTGTCAAGTTTTCTATAAGGCCCGCCGGTACTTCACAAGCTGTCGCTTGGGATTCTGGAATGGGTATTCCCCGAACGAGGCCTCGGGCGCCACCTTTCATCCGCCGGTGGTCTCTACCGGTGTCACCAGCTCGCGCTTTGCTGCGCTGCCCAAGCTATGCATGCCGACATTTTCCGGTGACCAGCGAAGCTCGCAGGCATTTTGGGTTCATGTCGATGCCACCATTCACAGCAATACCGCTTTAGCTCGAATCGAAAACTTCAAGTATTTGACATCTTACTTGACGGGCAAGGCGAGGGAGCAATCGAAGGGATCCGACTCGCGGAGGCCAACTACGATGTGGCGACAAGCACCCTACCGCCCGATTTGGGCGGGCTGACCTGCTCGTTGAGGACCAGAATGATGGCTTGCTCGTCTTGGCGCCTGCGCAGAGCTTCACAAAGGTGAAAAAACGCATACCTCTACGACCAGATATTCTTCCGTGTAAACGCGCTTAATGGTCGGTAGTAGCGGCGACGGAGTACGTAATGGTCCTCTATTGTTTACTGATGAAGGCCCGGCCACCTGACCTCGGAATCTTGTACTTGCAGAGGGTAAGTGGGCATCCTCGTGGTACGGAGCAGCCAGCTCATCAGAAAGGGCGAAGCAAGTAAGCGAGAGAGCCAGCTCGTCGGAAATGGCGAAGCAAGTAAACGAGATAAGGGACTTCCGGAGCATCCAGGTAGAAGTCCGCGAGGAAGGCTACTTCGGCCATCCGAGGGTTTAGGAGCGGCGCCCCCACGAAAAGCGCAAGGCCCCAACTTCCGATTCAGGCATTCCATCGGCTGCTGCCTTACCAGAAGGGGATTCCCTGCCTCAGACGAGGGCAAACCCACCGTCACAACCCTCTCAGTGGTAGTGCCCTCTATATGCAGCACACCACCGCTAAGCAGAGTGCATGGTACAGACGGCGCCTCAAGAAAAGCGGTGCGCAAACCGGTGGACGTTGCTTCCCTTGCGGCACGAAGGGTCATTTTGCTCGACGCTGCAGAGTGTCAAGGTCATTGGTTTGCTTCCATTGCTCCCAGGGACATCTCACAGTGTCTTGGACATAGCACACCCACCGGAGGCAGCGGCAAATAGTCGAGTTCGAAGGGCAGGAGCGGGTCAAGTGAGCGCGCCGAAAGACGTGCGGGTAGCCCATACTGTCACGTCCACATCATCTGGGGACTGCAGCGCGGCGCAGATATACCTGCAAACCGGGCAGGCGTGGGCGATTGGAGGCAGCCACAAGCTGCTAGCCCGTACATTGTTAGATTCAGGCAGTCAGCGCACGTTCATTCGGCGTGACCTGTCCCGCACACTGCGCTGCCCTGTTTAGGGTGTCGATGACTTTACCTTCCGAAATCCCCGTCTGAAGTGATCCGTACTATGCAATCGCGTTTCAATCAAAGTAAATATTCAGCACGACGGGAGACGCATCAGTATGGAGGGTTTGGAGATCCCCTACATTTGTGCGGTGACAACTGCACTTGTAGATGCAGACGTCCTGAGGAAGAAGGTACGCCGTAACCTGACTGCTGCAGACGTTCGGCTGGCAGACACCCACACGCAGGATCGAGTCAGCATCATGATTGGCTCCAAGTCATACTGGAAGGTGTCGTTGGGAAGAATATCATGGCTTACCACTCACCTTACCGCAGCCGAAACAATCTATGTGTGGACTGTACAAGGCACCGAATTTGACAACGGCAGCCACGGCGCAGGCGAACTATCAAGCGCAACGTTCGTCGCTCTCGCAGATCGACCGAAAAACAACTTCTACGTGGAGATGGACCCGTCATATCTGTGGCGCTTGGAAACCATTGGCATTGGGAAAACGCCAGAAAGTGTTGGACTAGACGATGAGGCGACGAGGCAGTTTGACGGGAAATCCGCAAGCAGGACGGGCGCTTTTGAATGGGAAATCTGCAAGTAGGATGAGCGCTACGAAGATCCACTCCTGATTGAAGCGCCAGGATTGGAGGCCCACCAAGACAACTATGCACTTGCGGAGTATCAATTCTGCATGCAAGTAAGGCGTTTGTGCAGCCAGCGGGACTTGTCACAGTTTGACAAGACATTACGTGATTATTTCAACGAGGGCCATGCTCAGCGCGTACCCACTCAAGGAACATGCGGGACAGCGAATGCCTATTACATGCCGCATCATGAAGTGGTCTGACAAGATGCAGTCCAAACTAAACTTCGCGTCGTCTTCGACGCCTCGTCGCACGCACCGGGTCATCCTTCGCTACGTAACGTGCGGCTGAATGGACGGAATTTGAATGCTGACCTTCTACGACTTTTGGCTTTTGGGGGTCAGCGCGTGGTGCTAGTAGCTGACCTCAAGAAGGCATACATGCAAAGAGTGATACGGGAAGACGACCGAAGCGCCCTGAGGTTCATGTGGATTGAGCGCCTATTGACTGAGAATGAACCCTTTCCGCCTATTGCAAGGTTTCAATTGACAAGAGTGCCATTCGGCGCCCCCTCCAGTCCGTTCCTGATGTCAGCCACCCTGCGTCATCATCTTTTGGCGCTCACATAGCGATTCTTAGACACTGTGGCCGGCCTTCTTTGCTCTTTTTAATGGATGATGTGGTCGTCGGTGCGGACAGTGAGCAACAGCGTACAAAATGTACACGGAAGCGAAAACCATCATGACCGATGCAGGCATGGAGTTACACAAGTGGGCATCTAATATATCATCTTTACAAGACCAGTTTGTTGCCAACGGAGTTGCATTTCAAGCACCGGAGAAGGTGGTCTGAATATAATAGAGGTCCTTGGGCTACCATGAGACAGATGGGACGACACCATAGTGGTGAGGATGAACAAAATTGCGGCCTTCATCGCGACCAAGGCGCCTACGAAGACAACAGTGTTGCAGTCACTTGACAGACTCTACGAGCCCCTCGGCTTTGTGACCAAATATTCAGTGCACTCCAAGCTGATTTTCCAAGACTTGTGGAAGCTTCACCACCATTTGGGTGGACTCTTGATGCCGACGCAACTTACGGCCGTAACCTCCTACTGCAGTGAGCCACCCTGATATAGAGGGAGTGCGAATACCCCGTCAAGTGTGCGTCATGAACGGCGATCGCAGGAATGCCATGGAGTTGCATTTTTCACAGATGCTAGTCCTAGAGCATACGAAACAGCTTTGTACGTTT
Source organism: Haemaphysalis longicornis (assembly GCF_048455015.1). Lineage (NCBI taxonomy): Eukaryota > Metazoa > Arthropoda > Arachnida > Ixodida > Ixodidae > Haemaphysalis > Haemaphysalis longicornis. The sequence goes on along the minus strand of NW_027526325.1, from coordinate 4,285,680 downwards.
GCTCCCACTCAGATCATGGTATTTCGTACAAGAACCTCCTCATGAGCAAGAGCCACATAGCACCCAACTTGATGGTGGCACGACTCGTCGCAGCGCGGCTGTGTAACTATATGAGGCAGGATCCGTGTTGGGCCAGAGCGAAATTGTACTTCTGGAGGGACGCCCAGATTGCTCTCTTTTGGATTTCCGCAACACCTAGTCGCAGGCCACCCTTGTATGCGAAACCGCGTTGAAGTAGAACAGCGGCTGAGAGAAAACCCTGCTGACAACGCTGCTGACCTTCTCAAAGCGGTTCACAAGCAGCCGCTCTCTGAAATTCTCAACTTGCGTCGTGCTGGCCGCGTTGCTTGCTTTGCCGGAAGCGTCATGACTGTGAGACTGTCTATGGCGAAATCTTGGGCGTGAGCGACAAGGTGCAAGCCGTTCCTAATTCAAGCCACGCATGAGCGGTTGATCTACTCCGGTGGAGATCTAACACTCGCTGAACTTCGGGAGAACTTTTCAATATTGAAGGACTACCAGGTTGTGAAAAGAGTAGTACATGCTTGCCTGTCATGCCGCCGACGTAGGTTCGAGGCCGAATGAGAGCCTGTTGCCCTTTTTCCCCGAGAGTGGATTACCAAACCTGACCGGTTTTCCGGGGTTGGCAATGATTTCTACGGACATTTACACTGCCAGTCATCGCATCCGGAATATGCGAAAGCTGACATCGTCGTGTTCTCTTGCGCCGTCACACGAGCCATTCATCTGGAGATCTCCTGTGGCATGATAGCATCGAGGTTTGCTGGCTCTTAGACGTTTTATATCCCGGCCTGGAGTTCAAACCACAATATACTACGACAACGCCTATAATTTCTACCACTGCGCCAGGTCTATCCACACCATATCTGAGGCCGCCGCCGCTCATTTCAATTAAAGTTTAGCATCGAAAGGGCATCTTCGGGGGTAGGATTGTGAGAACGGCTCACAATTATACCAAAACAAACGCTCTGGAAGGCTTTTGGACGTAGTCGACTGTCGCTGGAAGAGATTGAGACTGTTCCCTGCCAATTAGAGGCAGCCGTCAACAGCCGTCTCTTGACACCGTTACCAGGAGTTGCTGAAGAGCTCTCTTCTCTGCCACCGGCTCACTTCTTTATTGGCAGGCGCCCAACCTGTTTGCCACGAAGGCTGGGACTACACGAGCAGCCCTCCGGCAGGCGGGAGATATAACGTCGAGCACGACATTAACGGGAAATCATAGCGCAACTGTGCCGCCGTTGGCGCCGAGAATACCTAATTCTCTTGAGCTCTGGACATGAAGTTGCATCGCCACTCAGACCAAAGGTTGAGATCGGCGATGTTGTGGTTATCCAGGGCGACACCTCGTCCCCGAGGCTGTGGCACGTGCCCGGGAGTTTGAAACTTTTCTAGGCTGCGATGGGGTCGTACGGTCGTGTCGTTTGCGTGTCTCATCCGGATAACAAGTCATAGGTCCAGTTCAGCGCCTCTATATTGTTGAGGCTAACCCGTCAAGGCCATCAGAATCGGTGGCGTGGTAGGGTGTTTAGGAACGACAAAGCCGGTGGCAATAAAGAGGCCGCTGGCAGGGGAACGGGGGCACGGGCCCACCTCGCGCCTCGCTTTCGAGCAGATATGCGTGATCAGCCCAGCGAATGGGCCACCCGCGCTCGGGCTCCTTTCTTGTGTCGCTATCAATTTACAAATGGTAGCACAGCTAGAGCCATTGTTACGCTATGCAATATCTTTGTCTCCACCCTTCATAAAACGAACATCGCAGCAGGTACCCTTAGGAAATCAGAACAGCAATTGATACGGTTGGATATACAGTGCCGTTGATAAAGGTGGAAGCATATGCGTAGTGAGTGGCTCAAACAAGTTCTTTCAGACATTTCTATCATTCAGACAACAAAAAGTAGTAAATGATCATTGTAATTCCGGGTAAAAATCAATTGCTTCCGAAGTCCCTCAAAGCTCGCTGCTCGCGTAAATTTTAGTTTCTGTTTTCACTAACGGCTTTCAGAAAGCGGTTGCTTTTTGAGCAGTTCTAATGTCCTCACACGGGGCACCTTGAATATTCTTTGCGACGGTATTGGCGACATCGCGGACCCCGAGCCCCCGTACTCGTGCTGTAATTTACCTTGTCTAGGAGTTTTAAAGGGACCCTGCAATACTTGCCATCGACTACTAGTAATGAATTTTGGGACAAAGTCTATTGTCCCAGAAATCTTCTCCCGCAAGAATTTTGAAAATTCGTTCACAAAAAAACGAAACTACGCGCGATGAGAAATCGCGCATAACCGTTCCCTCTCAACTCGACTGCGGGCAACGCTACGAAAGCTGCGCGCTCTCTCCTGGAGAGGGGGCGGCTGGCGGCGTTCTCTTCGGCGGCCTTCGATATATCATATGCCGGGTAGTTTTCTCCTTTTCTCCGCAGCGCGGAGGGGCCTATTTCCGGTCTGGTGCCACAAAATCAGGCATGGGTGCCTGCTCGCAAGTGCGCGCTCGGGCTGGTAGGCCGTTTTTGAAGCAATAAACGTTTGTAGTCGAGTAATCCCGTTGAAAGGGAAGTACTGAGCTCATCACTCAAACTGTTCCCGCACTCAAAACACAAAAGAAACGGCAAAACTGTCCCTACAGGTTCAGGCATAGAAGAGGTTCGTACACAGCGATGACGACAACGGAAATGGGAGAATCTAGCCGCGAAGTTGACCAGTAACAGCCGATCGGGCAGCCATGGCCTATGTGACGTCCCTTAGGCCATTCCAGGGCATGCATAATGAGGACAACTGAACAGAGAGCGATTGGTTTTTTCGCGTCTTTCACATGGATTTGCGCGCTCACCACTACACGTGCACGTGTAATATTTGGCTCAGATATTCCTGGTATTGTAGTGTAAATGTCGCGCAGGTTCACTTGCACTGCTCAAAGAGTGTTGCAGGGTCCCTTTAAGGTGGAGGACAGAAACCACAAACGGCGGCCGTCAGAGCCCCGGTCAGCTCCGGTGCATGGGCTCTCTGTCAGTTTACCAGGCAGTGAGCTCCGGGGCCTCCTCAGCCATCAGGGTAAGGCTGACGAAGAACGTACCCCCGTCCCATGATTTTATACTATCCTATACGGGATTATATAAACAACAACCACGCAAACCACGCAAACCACGATCTCCAAAAAACTCAGCCACAGGACATCATCTACAGCAACGGAGCTCGTGGCTATACGTGCGGCTCTTCAATACATCACCACCCAGCCAGCCAGTCAATGGGCAATTTTTACAGATTCCCGCGCGGCCCTTCAATGCATTCAGTCTTAATCTAATCAATAACTACACTGGGACATTCGCGTTTTACACTAGCAAGCCGTCAGTGCTCACGACACCATGAAACTCCAGTGGATTCCAGCTCATTGCGGTGTATCAGGCAATTCAACAGCAGACGCTATAGCTTACCAGGCTCACAATGACGAGGTTCCTATTGCGGCCGTACAGTTCTCATGGAAAAATGCGGCAGCACTGGCGTCTTGTGTTGGGCGGCAGGTACAGCTTTTTACATAGGCTGCTCCATTACTCCGCTAGGCATCCCTCTACTCCCTTGACCCAGAATGTACTTTACAGTTATCGCCTGGTTTCAACAAGCACGACGCAGCTGTAATACACCGCATACGTTTGAACGTCCCCTACACAAGCCTTTTCCCTTTTAAGCTTCAGCAGACCAGCTCACCCTTGTGGGAAGACTGCCAATGTCCAGAAGTCGTCCACCATGTCATCTGTGTGTGTAGACGATACGATACACCCAGACTCTCCTTGACAGTGACTTTGGGCAAACTACCCACATCACATTTTACGCTGCATACCTAATGTGATAGAAAAAAGCCAGCGCAAGGAAGACGAGGACGAGGAAGGTAACAACAGACACAGTGCGGCCGCGCTGTGTCTGTTGTTACTTTCCTTGTCCTCGTCTTCCTTGCGCTGGCTATTTTCTATCACCATGAACCAATACCAACTCGCCCAGCTTGCTATCTTGGTGCAATACCTAATGTGCTTGGCCCCTGGTCATCTGCTAAAATGGCCTCACGTGTGACAAAAGCCTTTCTCAGCTTCCTCCGTAGTTCAGTTCTCGTCAACACTCATTACCAATAGTGAACATCGGTGATTCGTGTGATATAGAACAACGTTCCTCATTTTTAAACTCTTAACCTCTGTGGAATATCAAAGTGAACATTTCGCGTGTGTATGTCTTCATTATGGCTGCGATGGTAACGCTGAATGTGCCGCGTTTCAGTGAGACTACTCCGTGATCTCAGAACTCTGTTCAACTTGAAGCGAACATTTCCTCGAGTATACTTCAACATTTTTTTTATTACCAAACTCCTCAACTTGCTTGCGCCTCCAATTGTCACCATACTTTTTCTTTTTCTGGTTTTTCTTCTTTCTATCTTCCCTTCTTTCTTTCATTTTTCTTTTCTTGTTTTTTCTTGTCTCAATCGTTTCTTTTTCCACCTGACGTAGCATGTCAGGCTATTTGCTGGACAAACCTCGTCAGTATCATTAAACCATTTTCTCTCTCTCTCTCACACACCCCAAACATGATCGGCCTCAGAAAAAGGGCGGCCGCAACGAAGTTTCTATTCAAAATTTCCAGATATCACTTTCCCAGAACATGACAACCAACCCCGTTTTTGGTCCTTCAATCAGTTGATAAATCGAATCGCGTCTCCTCCCAGTCTGTATTCCTCGTCTCTAAGTTCTTTGAAAGAATCATCGACAAATACCTCGAGGAAAAACCAAGAAACAGGCGAAGTGTTAGTTGAATTCAAGACGCAGTGGCAATCCAACACCTGCGGACCCAAAACCGCATGGTCGACCTGGACATCAATGTCACACCCCACGGCAGCCTCGACTGTTTGGAGGGTGTGATATCTGAGCCAAATGCACTAAGCGAAAAAGATGCCGACGTTCTCGAAGGCCTGAATGATCGAGGGACTACAGCCGTCAGGAGGGTCACCATCCGTGAGATAATGTAAAGGTACCAACAAAACACATCATCTTTACTTTTAACCGATCGAAGATTCCTGAGCACAGGAATGCTGGTTTTATTAGGTGTGGCGTGCGCCCCTACATACCTACTCACGCCCTTGCATCAACTGCCAGCGGCGAGGGCAGGGTACAACTTCTTGCCGCGGCAAAACATCCCGTGCAAAATCCGCCGCACACGACCACACCACTGAAAACTGACTCCATCACCTTCACCTGTGCAAACTGCCAGAAACCGCACGCATCATGGTCCCGCAGCTTTGAAAAGTTCCGACAAGAGAAGATCATAAATGTCACAGTCACTAAAAACATCTCCTTCCCAGAGGCGCGGAATAGGTTCGCGTCTTTCCTTCTGGGGAAGTACGCCGACGCACCTAGACGGGGGCTGAGTGACGTCTGGTATTGCGGGGACCGAGTACCACGAGTCGGGCCTGGCCCCGCCCCCGCTACCCCCCGGGTTCCCTCAGGCAGCCTGCCTCGCCACCACACCGCCGCTCAGACAGCCGCGGTTGTCATGGCAACCACCTCTGTTCGGGATGTAGTTACGTCTCTGTTTCCTCTCCACCTTCCAGAAGCACATGCGACGGCGCGGTGGAGATGGACACTGAGGAAACCGCAGCAGTTCCCACCCTGCTGCACCGCCCTTGCTTTATGG